>NC_060261.1:41276069-41581350 GCF_021901455.1 Neodiprion lecontei | reverse complement strand
GTACAGGATGCAAGGATCAGGTTATTAGGCGCATCAGAAGGATACTAAATGACGCTGGTCGAGGGCGCTTAGTCTGGCTAAGGAGGACATAAAGTTGCGTGTACGAAAACGAATGTTTGGTGGAATTTATTATTGCTTGGACCGGACCGTAATTCAAACCACCCTGGCGTTATCTTCATCAGGCTGCGTCAGACCTGCAGGTTCGGCATCAGCTCGGCACCGCTGGAGCACCGCGTGAGATCTTGTGAGACCCCGCCGAAGGCTCGATCTTGGGCCGCATGGACGACGTCTGCGTTTTCACCTACACCCAGCCGTTCCCTTGCCTCCGCCCTTATACTCACTCGAATTTCGGTGTGGATAGCGCACCGCGGTCCCACACATCCTCGATCCCCGATCCACGATCCTCGATCCTCGATCCTCGATTCTCGATCATCGACCAACGCCGCGCCCGACTGTCCGTCCGATTCTCCCGCTTGGGGGAGGCGATCGTTCAGACTCGCTCGAATTTATCTTATTGTTGGACCAGCCGCGTGTTGCTTTAGCGATGGAACGTCAAAGATGGCGGGAAGAGGATCAAGTCTTAAATAAAAATCATCTCGCTTTTAGTTCGAATCGAATTACGTGCGTTTTGCAATCATTACAGATCCTCAGATACGAAATTGTCTTTATTATACTATTGTACAAAACATTTATTATCTGTCAGGTTGAACATTTTTACTCCCGTTTCGAATGCTTCGCGCAAGTGTTTGTTGTACATTTGTCAAATGTACTATTCATATTTGTGATACTGCAAAGTCAGGATGCTAGAAAAATCGAAAAGAAATTACGAAATCACATCTATTAGATGGATTCATTTCTTGTGTAATTTTCTTTTGTCTATCTTTCGTGAAACGAACTTTGCAATAAATCGAAATGTATACCGCACGAATCTGCGCGCAGATTTTTTCTGTTACATATCAGAAACTAAGTATGAAGGTACAGCGATTTCGAAAGAATTACGAAATGAGTTTGTGTTACACAAGTCGAGTAAAGTATTCAGAATTTACGATCCTTACATCACTGCGTCAGGTCGATTATCCCCTAATTAAAAATAAATTCTTACCCAAATCTTATAAGATTTGTAAATGCGATCCAGGTCTTCCGACACTCCATCTCTTGATACGTTTCATTGATAATATTGTGTAATAAAACTTGTAAAAAGATCAGCGATAAAATACTTGGAGAGAGAATCATAAAATCAGGTGAGATTTCGACAGTTAAGAAATTTGCTATCGAATTCAATGATCGCTGCAAATTATGATGAAGTATATTTTTATTGCAGATATATTATACGTATATGTAATTCCGTACGCTTTCTAAAAAGTGTGACGAAATTTTATAGTAGACCGTTACCGTAGTGACGTATTCGCAACAATTCCTCCGCAATTATCCCCCCAAGACAATACATTACGTTTACAATCCATCAGGTCAATCCCTTGTTTATAGTCAACTGTAAAATGATTTATAGTAAATATAATATTTTATATACAAACAAGAAGTCTGACTTCTTTCGTATTGCATGTAGGTAAAAATGAATACAAAAGTCGAGACGTACGATGGGATCGATATCCTGCCCGCGGGAGCGGATAAACTTACCATCGGTTTCGCGGCTCCGGGTCGCATCCGGTCCTCCCAGAAGCGGATCCGCGTTTCGGAGAACAGTTAAGAGATGGCGACTGTGGTAGGAGTCCAGAGTTTCCGGATAAAATTACGGAGGCTTCCGCGGGCGCCCACGCACCCGAATTAGTGTTAACTGCTTGCAGGTGAGTTACAATAATCGAGAGTCGGAAATTAGGGGCATGCGACCGAACGAGGGAGGCGGAGAGAGCTTCGGAGCCGAAGGCTTGATCGGCGGCATAAATAACCGAATATGCGCGATAAACTCTGTTTATAAAAGTGTATAAATATCGTCTTACGTGTAAGTGCGAGGATGCGTTTGGTGAGGAAGGAAAGTAAGGTATACGAAGGAGGCGCGAGGGTGTGCAGAGATGACAAACTTATCTTGGTCAATATTTCGGATAGTAGAGAGAAGAGAGAAGGAAAAAAAGA
Organism: Neodiprion lecontei; assembly: GCF_021901455.1. Classification (NCBI taxonomy): domain Eukaryota; kingdom Metazoa; phylum Arthropoda; class Insecta; order Hymenoptera; family Diprionidae; genus Neodiprion; species Neodiprion lecontei. The sequence continues at coordinate 41,579,262 of NC_060261.1, read as the reverse complement.
AGCATAGGAATGTATGGTTAGAGGTATACGTGTATATAAAAAATACTGAAAGATGCCCTGCTGGGTCTTGACGCCGAGCCGGCGGTGAATATTAGTATATAAGTGAGTTACCCCGCGGTATAGAATAATTTAACGATACGTAGTAGGCAAACGGTATTTAACTCAGCGGGGCGTATCTCGACACTGAAATCAAACTTAACACGATAGCTCTCGGAGCACTGTGAGAGCGTCGAGAAATTGTTCAGGGACACCGATGCTTCGATTAAACATCTTTTTAGAGGGAAACTCAAAATTTTAATTATCCCACTCTGGGGCAATCAACTCAACCGATCAAATCATGGTCGTCTTCGTACCGAGGACGGCGGTCCGAGCTTTAAGAAAATTATAACCCCAATAGAAGTGGTTTGTGAACAAAGTACAAAAAAATACACACACGCGCGCATGGACGTACGGAATTTATAGACGCGATCAAGGTAAAATCAATTTTCGTGAGGAATCTCATCAAACCTTAATTGCTTGGATCATAACTTCCTCAAACTCTCACAATTCTCTGGTAATTCACAATTTTTTTTCGCTGTACCAAACTTTCAGACTCGTAAATTTTAATTGCTTGTACTTCAACCTCTTTCCGCTGAAAGTGGATACATCAAAAATCATCTCATTTACTTTATGCACGCTAAACATCCAAGATTTAATCAGCGCTTGGTCGGATTAATGTACAAAACTCGAGATTGCTTTGCCGATGTTCAATCGTCAGGAGCGATGTACCTACTCGTATAAATTTCGATTCTAGTTCGAATCGCGGTCTTGGATTTGAGTGAAAGTTTGTCAAAAAATGGCATTATAATTAGACGAACATCCCAGTTCTTCAAGTATAACACGTCACGGACTCGTTTACGGTGTATGAAGCGCTGAGATTATAATTAAGCACATTTTTAATTAAGTCGATTGATCAAAATAGTATAAGAGTCTCCTAAACGGAACTCTGGTAAAAGTTGAGTGTCCGAATTGTTGACTTTTTTTCATGGTATCCCGTTAGATCTTTAGTTCTGAAATTACCAAAAACTAAATTTGTAGCGTCTAACCACAGAAATTCACAATTTGTGCCAGCAATTTATATACTAAGAGGAATTTTTAGTTCGGGTTACCGCTCAGTCCTTAACTATTTTCATTTTTTACCACAACCGAAAAATATAGTTCTAGGTACGAAATGAAAATTAGTTTTGTAGCTGTTACCGGAAAGTCCAGTATCCGTTACTATTCTTTCTCATTACGATCACTGTCACTATATTGTCTTGCAACTGTTGCGAAAATTTAATGCTTGTGCAACAATATATTGACGTTAAAGCCTTATTCGACTAAAAAAGTACAGCAAACCGAGAAAACTGATTTTGCGTTGCAATTACCAAAAATGATGGACGATAGCGCAAAATGGTTACGCGTACCTCGTTTTTCGTAATCCCAACAATATTTAAACGGTTTTTTTAACGATACCTGTTTTACTGAATTTTTCTAGTTACTGTAACAAATGAAATTTTTGTCAGTGTAATTCTGTAAAATAAATATTTCAATAATTGGGTCGAAACGTGTCAATAACTGGTAGATTTTTACCTTAGGTAAATCTTGACCAAGACCGAAGGTGAAACATGCAGAAAACGTTCCGCTGTAGCGACACTCGAAGAGCCGTGCGTTGAAATCGTTATCTGAAGACAGGATCAACATATTGGCCGTATAGGATCAGGATTCGATTCCTTGAAGGGGAACAATCGAGAGTAGTATAAGCCCTGCATCTATAGTCGGAAAGACCGCTTGTCCGACGCGCAAGGTTTAAGTCTGCGTCGGTGAAAGAGTGGCGTAGCCGGTGTAGGATATAGGCGCAAAGAAGGTGTCGGAGTAGGAATAAGTATCGGGGAATCGGTAGCCGAGCGGCTCTCGGAGGAGCGGAGGAACTGGAAACGTAAAAGGGTAACTCACGGTCGCGTTGAGGAGGCTGCCGTTGCGACGGCCGGGGGTGGACGGGGGGCGGCAAGGGGGGACGCACACGACGGAGGCGACGCGGAGCAAACAATGGAGGAGACAACCGGCCCCCGCGGTACCGGGGTGCCTCGGTGAGACAGCAGGTGCTTTGTCACCGGGGGAATAAATCCGGACGACCGCGGCTCGCCGCTCCTCCGAGTCGTCGGTCCCACCCCACGGCCCCCGGACGACGCACGGCACGTTACCTGGAGAGGAGCTTTCGCCGAAGAGCCAGGATGACGCAACGGAGTGCGTGAAGCACTCGTCCTCTTCCGACCGGGAACGGAGAGGCGTTGAACCTGGAGCGTGCGGAGGAAACGCCGCGTCTATAAGGGTTCGATGCGGGCGGACCGAAATATAGAGCGTTTTGGTTCAGCTAGTGGAGTTTGTTTTTCTTCGAGATAGAGAGGGAGAGAAAGAGAGAGAGAGAGAGAGAGAGAGAGAGAGAGCGGGACGCCGGTCGCTTTGCATACAAGTCAGGGGAGACCCTTTTAACGGTGTGGGAATCAACTGGTTATAATACCGTGCTGCAGGAAATCTTTGTCCGTGTGGACATAAATCCTGGAGAACCGGGGGCCCAGAGCGTCCGGAGCTTCGGGCCCCTCTTCTGTCCCCCGGCATACACCCCGGGACACTATGGAGCGAACGCCCCCGAGGACGGGGCAGGTGACGGCAGCGTTCTGCATATAATAGCTGCCGGTGCGACCGGTGATCGTCGCCACCCTGGACGACGGACGATCCTCCGCGCGACCCGCGAGATCTGGTCGTCCTGGCAAAATGGCTGAGTTTCGGTCTCGGGGTTCGAGACTTTAGTCCGGTTGCCGGTCGGCGTACGCTATCCGGTTCGATGTCAGAGCATATCGTCCGATACACGCATCCGATTAGCATAAGGTAATGTTAATGACGCGAAAGCCCATAAATACGTCATTCGTATCGGCCCCCGATCGCCCAGCATCACGTACAGCGTGATCGTTCCTCGGCCTGTATTCGCGTCTGTGTGTTAGACATGTGCAGGTATACACACAGGTACATAACTATATACGTATACACACGTATGAGATATGATTCGACGTGCTGCAGGTCTTCTCAGCTCCGTATGTAATAAATAGCCGATAGACGGCTAAGAAATGGCCGTCCAGGGGAACCGAGTGGACACTTTTTCGTCTTTCGGGATGGCGGGGGGGACTCCGGGTGCCCTTGGCAAAGATTAGCTCGACGCCCGGGTTTCGTGCTCCGTGTTAACCAGGAGCAGGTACCGACACCACGCTATGGGAAACAGTCCCTCGATTCGACCAAATGATACTTTCAGACGACGGATATCGCCCCGTTTTCTCAGGGCAAACGTACGTTGTACATACAAGCGACAATCTTTTCCTCATGATGGATTCATGGAAATATTCCTATTCTTCACCTCACGATTCTAGTACAACTATGGCGTAATGTCGTTTCGGCACTGGACACCGTTATCAACGTTTTGACGAAATGGAAAGGTGGGCCCACTACCAGTTACTACAGTCCAGTTGGTACACTATGAAAGTTGGAACGATGATGAGCCGTTTTTTAGCGAAGCAATACGATAAATTTCAGAAACAGTTTCCAATTTCACTTGCAACGATTCACCACTCTTCTCAAACTAACAAGAGCTAACGTCCATTCCCCGCTAACTGGTTGTACAACTAAGCCGTTTTCACGGGAGTGCTTTTGGGTTTTGAGTCGTCGGTCAGCTGCGTTAAGCAGTTTGTTAATCACTGCACGGTATCCAGGCTTGTTAAGGGTCCAAAGTGCGTGAATTGGCGCGAAAGTTTCCCCGGCCAGTAGCCAGGCAACCTTGTAATCGGGGACCCCGTGAACCCTGACTGCAATGAACCGCTATTAGCAGTGATGCGCGTCGCGGCGTAACACGGCGGTCAAGGGACTTCTTTAAGCGGCGCCGGACGCGACGGCCACCGCCCGTGTCTGCGGATCGTTGTTCCGCAAGTTTCGCAAGTTCCGCCGTCCCATTATCCTATCTGGGTGTAGCTGCCCGGGGACGACTGGGCCTTATAAGGCCCGCTACACGTGGTGTACCCGGAGGATTTACACGTGGCTCGACGCATCCGGAACCGCGAATCCTCGGCTGAGATGGCAGGGCAAAAATTCATCGCCCCATTAACGCCGACCCCCAGCGCTAGTTACGACCTGGGTAATGGCCGTTGACGCTTGTCCCAGTCTGCAGGCCTACTGCGAGAATTTCCTCGTTTTATCGTTAGTCTGATTTTTATCCTGGACGATGAAGCTTCTGCTTCCTCTGCTCGTGTTCCCTCCCTCTTCGTCTTCCTCTTCGGGCTCCTTATAGTCACCCTCGACGTCGTTCTCTTCTCTTCGAGAAAGTATTCGGCGTCTGCCGAGACCGTTCTATCACCCTATCTGAATTACAAAAATTGCACGATTGTACCAGAACACGAATAAGAGTGACTGGCTGTGCGGAAGTTCTGGCGTCTCAATGCCCAAGTGACCTGATCAAGCGATGATCGATGTCAGAATCGGTATTTGTTTTAGGACCCCTGATCGCCCTCCTTGGTACCTGACCCAAACCAAGCCACATAATTTCTGTACAATTTGAGATACGGTCCCGAATTAATCCCGCGGTAGCCGAATCGGTAAGATCGTCAAGGTCTTCGGGACGGGGAGAAGCGGCGACGTAGTTGGGCCTTAGATGGTATCGGAATCGTCTGGGCAGGGAGTCAGCGTAGAAGAGTCGCGGCAGTCCGCGGCTAAGTGAGCCTAACCGAGGCAAGGCGAAGCGAAGTAACGAAAGCTGCGGACGCAGAAGGCTCCCGGTATCGCACGGCGCATCGTCTTCGACGGGCCATTCGTTACTTTCCTGGGACCGTCGAGATCTTCGAGGCATTTCGTTCAGATCCAGCGCATACAGACAGACGGACAGACACACACGCGGCCGCTCGCCTCAGGGTGATTCGCGCCTCGACGTGGGCCGCGGGTTTCGAGCGAATCGCCTCATGCCCGAGCCTTGGGACCGCTGACGTTTATGGTCCCGCGAAGCCGAAACTGATCGGTTCATAAAGCATCGAAGAGCCGCGAATCCCCGGACTACAAATCAACCGGCTCCGCCGATCGCAGCCGCAGTGTTTCACAGATCTGCTCATGCGCTTCACCGCCGAATATCGGGGCCGTACGTCCCGAGGTGTACGCCTCGTCGAATTTGGGGACCTTCGGGAGGAGCGGCCGGAGAGCTGGTCCGGGCCCGAGGGCCCAGAACGGATCGACGTGATGCGAGCAACGATGGCTCTACATCACTGCTCGCGAGGTCTCCTGGTGTGGGTAAGTTCGGATGTGCCGGTGAAAAATCCGCCGCGTTTTCGGAATTCTTCACGTTTTTAGACTCGGGCGAGGTGCCTGCAGATGTTCCTGTAACCGCGTAACAGTGCCGGGTATTTGTGTTCCTGCACGGCGGAGGAAGCGAGGGGTTCAGATCTTTGCGATCTCTTCTTGGTCCTGGGAAGCCAACTCCGAAATGTCAGAGCGACACTTCCAATGGCCTTTCAGATCGTGATTTGTCGTTTCCCCCTCTGCTCTGCGAATCGACGCAAAAAACTGAATACCGAAATCACCCGGCGAGATTAAGGTCTTGCGAAACTGGTGCCTCAGGCGATTTGGATACATTTTTCCGCATGTTTTTGTCCACCAGAATTATTAAGTCAGTAGAAGCAAGTATTCTGTGATTTTGTATCCTACTGTGAGGTCAGTGTAGTCAATAAGATGAAAAATGATCGAAAATAAGGTAAAAACTTAATTTTAAATATTAAACCGGGTGTGAATTTAAATGAACTGGGAAACCGTCGAATCAAAAATTTGCTCGACTCAGTTTTGTCGGAGTGAAATTTTTTGAAAAACATTTCCCGTCAAAACTTCTTAGCAGCGTGAATAAATATTATACTTCATGAATATTACGTAAAGAATTCTGCTTCGGTTTTACAAAACGATTCCAGACTCCGAGTTCGAGCTTCTACGTTGAATACATGCCTCTCTTGCTATCCTCTGCTCCGAGTCAAGAGGCAGGAGCGATAAGGGTCCGTTGCCACAAGCCGATGAGAGTAGAAGAAGGAGGAAGGTCGGATGCCTCGGCGTCCCTCTGTGTTCTTTATCACCGTCCCGGTATGCTTGATAACGTTTGATTTGTTTCAATCATAAATATCCACTCTCGTAATATGGCGGCGGACCGAGGCGACCGCATCAGCCCTTGACCAAACCCAGGCTGGAGGGTGAAAATACCAGAGATCCGAATGCAGGCGCGTCGGCACGCACCCTGCAGCTGTAGCTGATCTTAGCGGCACGCTAAAGGCGTGTAAAACGGGATGCTCGATATCGGCGAACGAAATTACGGAGGGGTCTTTGAATCGGAGATGCCCGGAAATTATTAGCAGTGGGAAGAGGATATGCGGAAACCGCTAGAGAATGCCGAAATGAATTTCGCCTCGTTCAGCTTTTCCCCCTTTTCGCGTCAGGGTGCAGGTGCAAGACACCAGCGTCTTCGGGACCAAAGTCAGCGCGGAAAGAGCGATAATAGCGAGGTTTTAATGAGTGGAGGTAGAGCCGCAGAAGCGAAAGAAAAAACGAAGTAGATAGAAATCTCGACGAGGTATAAGGTATAAGGTACCCACATGCATGTGGGGGAGGAGGAGGAGGAGGAGGAGGAGGAGGAGGAGGAGGAGAAGAGGAGAGAAGGAAAGATACGCTTTCAGCCGAGGGGAATAATAGTCTTGTGTAGGATTTGCAGTACCGCGACTCCTCCTTCGGCGAAGTGGCCCCCACCTTGCGTGTATCTCGGATCTAACATCGCGGCCTGTAAATCTCTCCGACTCGCAGACTAATTCTGGTCAATCCGTAGGCATCGATAATTACGAGCTGCTGCACGGCTTCGGCGACTTAGCCGTGCAGGAACTGTGGTTCCAGTCGTGACACAGAGATTTTCCCTCGTTCAGCTTACTTCAGGTTCAAGGTGAACTCCGCGCCAAGGCCTCCTGCACTCTCTTTGATCCATAAATCGTGTAGATCAAGTAGATTGCGTATATAAACCTATACCCCCTTTACCCAAGAGCTAGCTCTCTCTCTCTCTCTCTCTCTCTCTCTCTCTCTCTCTCTCTCTACACAGTTCCGATCTGCTTTACGATGACCACTCGGTGAATTATTCCTACCGCGTGTTGCGAGTTGCTCGGCATCTGCACGAATGAGTTTATAGCTATATGCATAGCAGCGAAAGAAATGATAATTTGAGAAAATATGGACACGTGCAGAACGTATTCTGCATATTCTGCGATGATTTCCGAAGTGATCGGTAATTTACTGAATGATTGCAAAATATCGTACGAGTTGAAAAGAGAGCACTGAATCTCGCGTGCCAATTTGGCGAGATTTTCAGTAGCGATAACGGCTGCAGTTGTAATCGCGTATCGTCGCGGTGAAAAATTTCCTGAAACTCGCAAGGGTATGTATACCTATATAAAAACGTAGTTGGTATTTACATATTCCGTGGTATATAAAGGGGATAATAACGAAGCACGATTAATATCGACGGGGCGGCATTAACCAGTTCAAGACTGTTCGGAGCAATTAATTATCTGAATATTATACTCCTCCGGTTAGGTACTAATTAGCAGCGTTGCCGTCTGGCAAAAAAGCCGCATCACGCATGAAATATTCTCGAACGAGCCGATATTCCAAGTGTGGGAAAAATCCCGCACTGAGAAGGAAAAGAGGAAAGCTAGCCTTATTTATTCAACTAATCGTGCGGCGGTTTCTAAACGCAGACCATTCCGGATCGTCTTGGGGCGGTTTCGAGCCGCGCTTGCATCCAGAATTTCTCAGTTACATCGGTCTAATTAAACCGGTTGACCACGAGCACGGGGTTCACGACGTCACCGTCGGGGTTCAACGCGGCCCCCGTTTTACCCGGGATATTCGCGTCGATAGCGCGGGCGGCGGGTTTCTTTTTGGTGTGCTTATTTTCCCCGCGGGCGGGGCACGCGTGAGGCGGTTCCAGGAGCGTCGTCGTCGGGCCCTGGGAAACGGGACGTGTGTATGTGCGGTGGTATTTCGATAAGAGCACCGTGTACCGAAGACGCCGGAATATATATTTGCATTCCGGGTAAGGGTGAAGTGCACGCGGACAGGACAGCTGGAGGCATCGAATCTTTAATTCGAGATACGGGAGACCGCGGTCTCCCGCAGGAATTGATGGTCCGGCGTCCTGCGTTTGTCGAGCTAATTACTGTAAGGCGAGAGACGCTTACGCTGCCGCTACACACAAACGGCATTAACGGCGATGCCCATCAATCCTCTCGGCCCTGCTCCCTCTTCCCTGTTCCCTTCACCCTCCTGCCGATCCTCGGCTGCTCCTGCACGCCAATTCTTCGCGCACGCACCGCCCTCGCAGTTACACCTGCCCGCCGAGCTCTTCTCTCCGTTCTGTCGCCTTCCACCTCGCTGTGACTTCGAGTGCAGTTCCTCCCTTTTTCATCGGTTAAGACTTCGCCCCGAGGATCTTCCTCTCGGATGTCCGCGATCGGCTCGGAACAAGCAATGACCGCTTTATCGAATCCTTTGGAATCCACGTCTTGTGGCGGAATCGCCGATCCCAACGAATTTATAATTTAATACGTGATAATCGCCGAGACAAAATCACTCGGTTCTTCCTTCGGCGTCTAAACGAAATCTCATGAATAAACAGCGCGATGTGTTGGTATCCTGGAAAGGCAGACTGCACAATGATTGTACGTCTTCACGTCAGCTGCGCATGAATTAAGAGAAGTTGAAAGCGTGTACATGTAAGTTTGGTAATTGAATTTGTCACGTCCGCTATAAGGGTACCAACACGAACGTGTAACGGAGGTACCACTCGCCTGTATATACGAGAAGAAATTTCATTCACACGAGTCGATCTGGCGTGGTACAGTGTTCGTTGAAATTTGTTATTTCCTGCCAACGGCACATGACGATCGGTTTACGATAGTTATCGCTGATTGAGTATGCGTTCTGTCGTATGGATGTAGAAACCACCTATACAAATACAAGTGGCGTAAATATGTAAATCGGATGTAATCTCGAAGTCGCATTAATACCTACCTTTGTACGTATCCACCAGCTACCATCAGCGAGTCGCGTAATTCATTTAAATTTATAATTACGCGTATAATAAGAGAAAGATCGTCTGGACGTCAGTTTCACGTTCTCAAACAGCGCGAGAATTATTGGTGCCTTCAATGCAGGGAGAGACGGTTTTTTAGTAACGATCGATGCGAGGCGAAGCTCGCCGGGCAGTCGTTACTGGGGAAAAATGAATTGAATTCACAAAAACTCAGCGAATCGTTCGAATTTCAAAAAAAAAAAATAGAAACTAAAATTGTCAACTTACCTCTGAGATTATCCTACAAGCAATGATGAACTCACCGTGCAGTAATCGTGATCCAAAACCAACGACGCCGATTCCTGCAGGTAGAAACAATCGAGGAACGATTAAAGGTGAAGTTATGCCGGTGTAACCTGGGCTAGAACAACTTCATCTAAATCTAGTCCCGCGGTACAAGATGCAGGGAGGGATGTCACGCAGCGATAGCAGCGGGGTACGTGCTACACCCTCGCGAGTTTTCTCACCGCAACGGCCATCTTAATTACCGAACGAGGCACCGCATATATCAAAGAGCCGGAGGAAGGAGTCGTCCTTTTCGTCCTCGGCTCGTCGCGACGCCGCGACGCGTCGATCTCTCCTCGCGAGTCCTCAACTGACTTCTCGACTCCCAGTTGCATGCATTGCGGGCCCGCTAATACTTACGCTTCGAAAGGCCTCCTTCAGGCCCTTTTTCGCGCCCCCCCGAGATCACGACGTCTTTATACTCCCCGTGAGACGACCGCTTATTAATTTTACGACGGACGGTCGACGCTGCGCATCTCGCCGGCGGTCCGTGATCGGAGCGAAGATTAGAGTGCTTCGCGTGTGTTTGTTAAGGATACGTTTCCTCTCCCTGTTACAAGGACTGCGACTGCGAAGTGCAGCTTGCGAGCTTTCCGCACTGGTCAGGATCAAGGGACGACCGCAGCTACTTGAAATTTAATTCCTTGAATTATTCACGTTTTCGAGATGAGAAATTTATCCAAAATTTTTCCCTAATTCGGTATCTAAATTGGTCTGGTTCAGATATTTAGACGGAATTCACTAATCGTGTGAGTAACTTTAAATATGTGACTTCTTTTAATTTTTTATTTACAAACAATTTCCCGAACGATGGAGATTGAATTTTTTAAAAACCGAAAAAATCTACATTACATACTTACATAGTTTCTTTGAATAAATTTTCTGAAGTTATGCAAACAAGCACTAGATTTTTTACAAGCCTTCCTCTGTCCATTTCTATCTATTTTTATCCAAGAGTGTGGATAAAAATGTAGAGAGATTCAAAAATTATAGAAGGGTAAGAGTGTGGAATTTTTAGAATGCCAAACTCTGTCGCCTGAAATATTGACTTTTAAGATCTAGGCAATTGTAAAAATACCGACGATTCTATGCTGTAGCTTTCGGTATTGTTATTCATTCATATAAGATTCCATATTTCGACTTCTTACACTTTAAAATTCTATTAACTAAATTTTGGCCTCTTTGAAAACTCGACATCGTAACGTCTCTTCCATTCTCTGACGTTCCTAAATATTCATCGCCGCCCGAGTCTATTGATTCGGTTTTTCGCAGCATAATATCTCTGCTGGAAAGTAAAAAAAACTGACGTTCGAGTCAAATCCAACAGTGATCCCTGTATAAACGGAGAACCGCGTTTAGCGTCAGCAGGTTGCGAACCGTGAAATTACCACCAGGTGTAATTGGGGTAATGAAATTCGCAGAATTTCGTCGCTGCGCGGATCTTACAGACTAAGGATCACGAGTCGGGTGTCGTAAGGGAGGCTCGTTCCTCCAGGGTGACACCGACGCGGCTCCGAGAGGGCAAACGTCTTTATATCTTCATTAAGGAACGCGCCGCGGCGTTCCACTCGGATTTTTAACGCTGCATCACGTCGCGCCTTACAGCTGTCCGTAGTGCTAGTAGACCATAGAGCCGGCGGAGATCTTGTTCCTTAATTTTTCAACGGCGTTATAAATATCGGGAAACTAGTTACGGTGAACGTTCGGACACGGCTGCTCGTCACCGGACCCCAAAAAACTCGGGGTCAACGCCTGACGGGCCGACGCATAATTTCGATACTTGTATTCAGGAACGAACCAACGTTTTTCCCAACGTCCGAACATGTCCCGCAGCAGCATGTATCTTCGCCCGCGGCGTGTAGGAAACGTCTTGTGGAACCGCCAATAAATCACCGGCAAAGATGGCATATGCCGTCAGGTAATGGTGGGACGGTGTTTTCATTGGTTTAAAAAAAACATATTCTCCAAGAAATTAAATTTTTTGACTCATGCGCTCGTAAAACCGTACACCACGATATTACCTACCAGCTGTATTCGTTCGACGCCTACTTTTGCCCACGGATCCATAAGCCAGCCGCCAGCTCACGCTATTCCATGATATTCGTCAAATCTGGAAAGAACTCGTTGCCTGCTGTCTCGGGCAATATTGCATTTATTTCTACGAAAGTTGCTGTAATAAAAAGCGTAGAAAAGAAAGAAACAACGAAAAAATAAATAAAAATAACACCAAGGCCATAAAACCGACCTACAATCTTTCCCACTAATTTCACTTCCAAACATTCCAGACAAAGAAAAGCAATTAACAGAGTCGCTGCTCCGCTAGCAGCAAAGGTCGTCACACCGAAGTCGCACTGCGGATACCTGGTACCAATGATCACTCCCGGATCGTTACACGCTGCTGCATCCCCATCAATTCCGAGTAGGTATTTTAAGTCACTCGAATTCATCCGGTGGACACCCGCAACGGGTCCATCTTCCATGACAAAGGTATAATTTATCGAAATTGAACTGCGCGAGAAGCAACCGAAGGCGTCATCACCTCGAGATCGAAATGTCGAATGATCTCGCGTCGGATGAACACCGTAAGAGAGAAGAAAAATGCTGAGGTAATATATAAATTTTCCACCGCACGGCAGTGGGTAATTGGAGGAGAAGGCTTACCGCGACATCGAAGCGCCGATACCTTTGTCTTAGCTGTTTCCCACGCTGGATGAGAGGGAGTTGTAGAGGCGATGGGACTTTACCGATCTGCGATTCACCTTCGTCGGTTACACTGGCTGGTTGCATCTCTCGCTGCCTGCTGCTGCTGCTGTTGCTGTTGCTTGAGAGTTACAGGAGAGCAGAACGTATAAGCGAGGAAGGTTCGCGGGGAGAAATTCCGGCTTGGAGACCTGAATCAGTATAACACCGCGACCGGTCGACAGCGGACACATCATTACAGGGCCTTGCAACAGTTTGGAGCGGCATCGAGGGGCCTACCAAGCGATCCGTAGGACGGAGTCGTAAATATTCGGTCGCCAAATAATGCCGGGGACCGCGCGAACTGCCCCACCGACCTCCACCTCGGGCTGCAGCCGCTCGTAATGAAGGACATCCTCGTTAATTAGCCGATAAATTATTCGTCCCAACAGACGGCTGGATCTACTTTTTCTACATACTTACGGCTTGTGTCTTGTTGTTGGAATTCTTCACTCCGCCGCGTGGACTTTGAATCATTTCTTAAAATACACGTCGCTGCTGTATTGAAAAAGCGCCGAGCCGCAGTGAAGGATGAAGGAAACCACGGGAGCCTGATTTTTGACCTCTTTCCATACAATGTCAAACACACGATGCAGTCGGTACACTTTTTATTGAAATCGGTAACTCTGTTAAATGTAAAAAAATTTATCTCTCTTGGCTCTCTTCTTACTTAGCCTCACTTTCTGCCACCCTCGATTCTCAGGCACTATTTTACTCCTGAGGTTGGATTTCGGGAGAACCCGATTCAGGATTGTACATCGAGGCGACGTGGCTAGCAGCGAGTTCCGGGGTCGGGAAATTGTCGTTGTGTTTTTGAAGAAGATGGGCTCGCAGTTCCCTCGAAAAGTTCGTCCTGAAGGTGTCGCAGTGCGTGCATTCGTATATCGACTTCCCGGGGTGAATCCTCGTCGAGAGCACGTGCTTCCTGAGGTTCTCCTGAGCATCGGCATCCCGAGATCCCGACAGAACGAGAATAGAACATGAATAAGAAAAATGGGAGAAAACGAGGGGAGCAAAAAACAACGCATCTAGAAGGCACGGAATGAGACGGTCTCGTTATACTTTATCCCAGCGCTCGATTGCCTTCTCCGCCCCCCTTTCTGCCGCTTCAGCAGAGTTTCTACGTATCTTTGCCCGTTTTCAAATCCACCCTGTGTATGGTCACGACCCGTGTGTGGGTTGAGGCACACGAGCACGTACGCGATATTCAAAGCAGTCTTATCGGGTGTCCCCGAAGCGTTCTGTACTCCCGCAGAAAGTCCGCAGGGGTCAATGATATTCTCGAAAACGAGACTCTATCTTACCGGTGATTGAATTGATTAGGCAAATCTTCCCACTCTAGTATCTGTGCGCAGACTGAAATATGGATACTTTTCTGAGAGCAGAGGAAACGAGAGAATTCACCCGTTTTCTACATATTTCTCTCTAACGATTTCGACACTTTTACATTTTCGTTTGGAATTTTGGAAAAGGAAATGACGTGAAAAAGGAGATAGAAAAAAATAAAATATAAGCGAAGACCTCGGCGCACGCAATAATTAATACGATAACTCTTACAACCAAAATCTCCAGGTTGGATCGTTGCAGTCGTGCTGAGTATAAACTGTAATTAACGCGGTAAATATTCCAATTTAGCAGATAACGAATGTGTTACTTCTGCACCGCCCGAGTCGCCGCCTCGCACCGTTGCTAACTACCCTTCGTTCTTCGAGGCCGGATAAGAATTGCGGTGCAAGTCTTGAAGAGACCGTTGACTAAGTGCCTTCGTACCCAGGTTTAATCCACCGGGTCGTGAAGATTGTTTTTTGGTCTTGGACAGGCCTCTATGATCGGATTCCAAGGCACGAGTCCATGGAAGCTCGCGAAAGTGGAAGAAAACAAACCAGACATCCCACCGCTGCCACCGTTTTTCGCGGTATCGTATAAACTCGTGGAAGTTTGTCTCGGCGGGATTCGGAGTGAATCAGGAAAAGGATGAGAAGGAGGATGAAGAGGGCGAGGGAAAAGTGGCTTTTCCGTAATCTCGTCGACGCAGCGTACCTTGGGACCGTTAAACGGCTCGTGCCCCGTTCCTTATTAAAATACTGAGCAAACATCCGCTGAGAGTGCGAGCTTGGTGTTCGTTACAACACCTGGCTCAGGCCGCGATGAAACTTCGTCGGTGGAATTTATCGAACTCTTACACCTCGGGCGATCAGGCGACGATCGCGTGTCTTCGAAATTTATGTCCGCCCTGTCCCTTGCACCCCGGTCTCGTTCATCGCAAAACGCGTCAGACTCCGCAGACTCAACGGGATCCTTGTACGGAAGAGTTTTTCCTCGAGATTAAATCATCCTCGAGTAGACGGCGCATGTTTACTACGCCAACGATAAAACGTGGCATCGACGATTTTTACGCCGACAAAATTCACGCGGATTACCGCCATATCAAATAATGTCACATTTGAGACAGTGAAGGATGTCCAGTTTCAACATTGGAGCCTGTTTGCGACGAGTTTTATCCGTGTGATCGATGAGCAGTGGTTTGAATAATCTTCGCGTATCGTTTCAGGAATTATCGAATTCGGTAACATTTTAATCGCCGAAAGCCGATACTTTACGAGGTATTCGGTGATGACTCAAAAACCCGTATACATTAATTTCCGTACCGCAGTGCAAAGGAGTAACAGAAGTCAAAAGGCTAGACAAACTCGTAGAAAATGTTTGTTCTTACACGTCGTGATTTCAAAATGGAGACATGACTGCGGAGTCACCCGCACTTCAATTTCCTCCGGCAGCCGGATTGTAAGCAAAGTACGCCGATCCCATTGGTACAGTACGTATTCCTGATCGCTGGCTCGTACGTAAGAGGAGAGCGGCGATCAAGGGTCAGGGGGA
This sequence comes from Neodiprion lecontei, assembly GCF_021901455.1. Lineage (NCBI taxonomy): Eukaryota > Metazoa > Arthropoda > Insecta > Hymenoptera > Diprionidae > Neodiprion > Neodiprion lecontei. The sequence continues at coordinate 41,564,162 of NC_060261.1, read as the reverse complement.
GGCGGGAAGAGCGGGGGTAGGGGGAGCCACCGGATCGAGTTTATGTCGCTATCAAAAAGACATGGTCGCCGCGGTGCAGCGCGCATCGCAACGAAACCCTCAAAGAGCATTAGCATACTGGACGTGCGCGGTATGATTGCCGTTCGTTCCCTCGTTCACTCGTTCATCCGTTCATTCGTCCGTACGTGTGTGGGCACATTCGCCACGGAGCACAATTAACTCGTTATCTTATCTCTTGCGGCACTGCGGACCAAACATTAAGGTGGTTAAGACTCACGGCATCTAATTTACGCCCGTCCCCGAAGTCGCCAAGGACGTCAAACCCATAAAATACCTACCTTACTATTTCCTTTTTCGTTCGCGATCCAAAGTTGACTCAAAGTTTTACCACCGTTCGTTCCTCGTCAATCTACCCTCGCGACTCGTTTCAACCCCTTGTCGTAACTTTTCGTTAGTCAAATCTTGAATATCGATGTTACCAAGACTCGTCTCATTCTCCTAACGTCAAGTTTTTGAAACAATTCGCAGACAATGAGAGCGAAAAGGTGGAGACGAAAGGGTGGCAATGATTCTTTGCCTTTCTATGCAACGTATGATTTACTGATTACTTACAGTAAATCTGTAATGTTGAAACTCAATGACTTTTCACTTTTCAAGTCAACGAACTTTGGAGCTATTTGAATTTCTGGATTTCTGGATATACTAGCTACTACGATTCAATTTTGGTCCTTCCGTCACCACATCACGATTGTGCCGAATTCGCAGGATGCTGAAAACCTGGAGTACGAGTATAAATTATAGAAAAACAACATGCTTACGAAGTTGTTGCTGGCGTAGGGGCAATGGGCGCATCTGTACGGCTTGGAGCCGGTGTGAAGTCGGAGATGTCGATGCAGGTGGGATTTTAATTTGGTCTTGAATTCGCAGCCGGTATAAGCACAGTGGTAAAAATTTTTATCCAAAACTTTTCTCCCAGCAGCGCCGTCCTGCTCGTCTTCGATGGGTCTTCGACGTTCGTGATAGTTTTGGTGTCTGAAACACGTCCTTGAATTTAGGTAGATTGGTACAGAAGCGATATTACGTAGGATGGCAGGCGTGGATAATTTGCTGTCACGTTAATGTGACAATATCTTGACGATGTTTTTCTATTACTATCTTTCATATTAGATAAAAATATGGGTCGTTGATGTTTGAGTTAACGAAAATGGATTGTCGGTTGGATTAAATGAATATTAGATTGGCGTAGGAATTAATTAACCTTTGAAGGAATCGTTGATTTTTTATTCAAATTCTTAGGCAAGAAATCGATATGACAAACAGAAAAAGAAATTGATCGAGAAGTACCTACGTCGCATTCTGCACAAGTACGACGAGTATTCAGTCATGTCAGCCACACAGATCGTGTCACTTCTTGATTTGCGATGGTAACAGTTAACCTCAGATGACAGTAATTGAGTAAATTTTAAGCAACGCACAAAGGTTGTATTTCTTCATTTTTTTTTTTAAACCTTTCCAGCATAATAATATCTCGAGAGTCATGATCCGTGCAATTTATGACAGCTGGTTAAACCGGTCGACAATTCGCAATATGTCTGAAGAGTTTATGTTAATCGATAGAGCAATTTAATTTGATAATTTCTGATCGTTACCATATCGTATTCACCCGGATACAATTTGTTATTGTATATACAACAATCCATACACGTAGTACGAACCGGAGAGACGAGTGATCATAATATACGGTTATTAACGACCCGCGACGCGTCTGATCGAGCAAATTATCGAAGATATCTTCACCGGTTACGTACCAACATGTGTAGTCGGAGGATTAAAAAGTGCTGGGGATGAACAACGCAACGCGTCTGCTTGACGTATCACAGGCGGACTATTATGATAGCGGAAAGGACATGCGCCTATGAAACGTACATCATCGTGCCCGCGTCCAGGTATATATATATATACATATACATATGGGAACGCAACGCGCTTGGATATGTAACGATATTACATGCGAGTCACATAGAATATAAAGTAATTCGTATGTACGCGCCTTAAGCACATACAACGTTTCAAAATAAAGGGCAAACGCTTAACTCTAGGTGTCACGTCGGTCAAGATCACCTATCCGGTGAAATAAGTGTAACTCTCTCTCTCTGCGAGCCGGGGTCGAAGCGAACGGTCGATATAAAGTCTAGTCCTGTCATATTCACATTCTTATAATTTCGTTAACATTTGGGAAAACAAAACAAGTAAAAAAAAAAAAAAAAAAAAAAAAAAAAAAAAAAAAAATTGAGACGACGATATATACAAGAAGTGTAACCCAACGCAATCCCAATCTTTCGGAGCCTGTGAGCCTAAAGAACAAATCCAAATATCTGATCGACGAACGACCACGCAGTATAATCGGTGAAGACCGATTCTATAAAAGGAATATCAAAGAACTTCAACATCCATGATCATCTACGGAGCCGTTAGGCCACCTCTCTTCATCAGAGATATTCCGAGCTAAGTCATCTTTTCATTACTGATTTGTAGGTGGATTGTGCCACAAATCTGTAATAGCCTTCTTAAGTCAGTATTTTATATCTTCGTCTGTTAACTTTATTGTAATCTCACCATAATTTAGAGTCCTTTGTCAGTAGATTCATTCTTTCACTAGAATCATTTTTAAATTTGAAGCATAAAGGAAAAGAGAGCCAGTCTTTCGTTAATATGGTACAAAAATTTTACCAGAATAATTATATACAAAACGTCGGTAATCGCGTTGAGTAATTTTAACGTGTGAATGAAAGAGTGAATGAGATTTTCTATGATTGCCTGTTCTTTTAAAAGGTTATACCAAAACTCAATAAATCTGTGTTCTACATTGTTTCCTCCTGATTTAATGTATTTTGTTTATTGAATATATCTAGATTTCTAATATAACATAAAATCAAAACGTATCGGTTGAACCTCAAAAAAAAAAAAAAAAAAAAAAAACCGTTACAAAATGGCGCCCGAACATAAAGTTTAGACATAAAGAAAGTAAACATAGGATTAAATTTGAAACTTCGTCATTGAATGTTTGTATGATTGACCTTAGGTAGTAATTGTAAGAAACATATATTACGCGATAAATAGAAATATAAGAATTTCAAAAGTACATGGCACCAACGATTAAAAGAACACCTGTTAAAACTAGGTCAAGGATCACAAATAAACCAAGGAGGTCAGAACCTGACATATCAAAAGCAGGCAATAGTCAAATACGAAATAATACAAGCGAGATGGAGGGAGAACTGGAGCGTTTGAAGGAGGAAATGGCGAGTTTCGCGGGTTTACGAAATGCGATTGAACAGCTACAGGCACAACAAGCAACTAACGCACAGCTGGCAAACGAAGTCGCATTGTTGAAGCTCCAGAACGAACAACAAAGACAGGCTCTTCAACAGATACAGAATCCAGTTCAACAACCAGTTACCAATAACGATCAAATATCGGTGAGTGAGTTAATAGTAAGTTTGCAACGAAGTCACATTGATGCCAAAGCTCCCGAGTTTACAGATGAAGAAGTTATAAATCCTATTGAATATTTGGAAAATTTGGAAAATTATTTCAGGTTAAAATGTGTGAAGGAAGAGTGTAAATTGTCGATAGTCGAAAGTAAATTATCAGGTAGAGCAAAAATATGGTGGGAAGCGAGTAAAGAAACTATCAACACGTATAATGATTTTAAAGAAGCCTTTAAAAATAAATTTTATTCCATTCCAATCCAAGTTAAAGTCAAAACAAAGTGGAGTTCAAGAAGGTATAATCAACAGGATGGTTCACTTCAAACATATTTTTTTAAACAGCTTAAGGAAGCAAAATACCTATTACCGAAACTAGACCAGTTCGAAATAAACTATACCATTATCCAACAATTACCATATAAAATTCGTGATACTCTAGCAACTGTGAATATGGCGGATACAAAAATAATAGAACAAGCTTTATCGCAATTAGATGTAAATTATGAAGAAAGAAACAATAATAAACACAAATATCAAAATCAAAGTAACAACAATCAAGTGAATAATGTAAACAACATGCAAATTCAACATAAACAACAGCAACAGATAAATAATACAAGTAGGCAACAAAATTATCCAAATGCTGCAAACAACTTTTATCAAAATCCTCAATTTGGTACAAACTTATCACCATGGCAATATCAACCGCAAGTTCAAGCATCAACAAGCAACCAAATGAATTTACCAAACGTCAATTATCCACCACCTTATTTCTCAGGAACCAATAATCAGATACAGTCATTACAAACTCAAATGCAAACTAACACCAATAATTTACAAACCAGTCCAAATAGAAATTTAAACTAATAAACAGCTCGATGTGTATAAGTCCGACATCGAGTTGGGATTATGCAAATTTAGTTGAGGACTTAATGCACGAAATTGGTAATGCTGAAGAAAAAATTGAAAGAGTAAAACAAAACTTATCGAAGGGTCCAAATGTAGTAATAAATGTGTTAAATTATCGAATGGTAGCTTTATTTGATTCAGGAAGCCAAGTAACATGTATGTCTGAAAAAGTATATAAATCTCTCAAAGGTAATCATAGTTTAAATGAACTACCAGTTACAAATGTAGTAGTTTTACCAGCAATTGGGAAAAAGCCCACAGCGGTTAAGCGACAAATTTTGGTTGATGTTCATATGGGATCGCAGAAAATCACAACAGCTTTTTTAATTATACCGCATCTGTCTAGTAGTGTGATTTTTGGTAACGATTGGCTTGATATTAATAAAGTAGTTTTAGATTACGGTCAGAAAACAATTAGTATTAAAGGTAAAGTAATAGCTCCACCACTTTTCTCATACGACCGGGAACCTGCGGAAAGGTTGAGCTCATTTGCACAAAACGCGAAAATATATATCAAAATTTTAAGAACTGAAGATTCAGAAAAAGAACATGAAAAAATAGGTAAAGAAATATTTAAAAAGAATTCAAAGAAAGAGAATAATAATGAAGAAAATAAAAATGATGATGAAGATATAAAAACAGTTTTTGAAAATATCACAACTAAAGATCCTGAATGTGATAATGATGATAAAATGTCAGAAACACATGAAAATGTGATGCAAATTGACAATGAATCTGATTGTGTAGAAGAGAATAAAATTGATGAAGAAACAGAAATAAATTTAAAATATATCTTTGTAGAAAATGATGAAATTGATAAAAATATTTTAGTAGATAAGGAAAATATATGTGTAGCAATAAGTGAATTTGATAAAATTGCATCGGTAGATCAAAGAGATAATCCGAGAAATAATGAATTAGAAAATCTAAATTTGATGTGTGTAAAAAATAATATAAAATGTAATGAATCTGTATTTCAAAATGTAAACGAACATGAACAAAATAACGCAGAAACAATAGAATCACAAGACCATAATTTTTACAAAAAGAATTTAGTTTGCCAGAAAACAGTAGAATCGGAAGATCACAATTTTTTTAAAGATAAATTGGATGAAAATATCGAATCAATTTTAATAGAACAAATTCAAGTAACAAGATCTCAAACAAATGATCAAAACTTTTTCGAATCTGTCCGGTCGATCGCGAATAATCTTATGGGTACAAGTGAAGAGCAAAAAGTTGAGCTGGAAAAATTGCTAATTAAATATGAAAAACTATTTTCAGAGAAAGCCGGATGTACAAACATTTATGAACACTCTATCAAATTACTAAAAGACAAGCCAATCGTTAAAAAATCATACCCGGTACCATTTAAACTTAGAGAAGCAGTAGATGCAGAGATAAAGAAAATGCTTCAAGCAGGAATTATAGAAAGATCAAATAGTCAATACTGCAATCCATTGCGAATAGTACAAAAGAGGGAGAATGGAGTGAGGTTATGTTTAGATGCCAGATATATAAATGACATAATTGAGTCTGATAACGAATGTCCACCACCAATAAATGAATTATTAAGAAAATATCATGGTGTAAAATACATGACATCTACTGATCTAACACATGGATATTGGCAAATCCCGCTAGAGAGAAATTCACGTCAATATACAGCTTTTTTACACGGTGGCACTTTATACCACTTTTGCAGAATTCCATTTGGTCTCAAGACGGCAGGAAGTGGATTCATACGTGCCCTAAATATGGCATTAGGTAATGAATTTACCTCCTTTCTGACTTGTTATATAGATGATCTTTTAATAACCTCAACTGATTTTGATTCTCATATGAAACACCTAAGCCTAATATTTGATCGTTTAATGAAACACAATTTTACACTTCGTCTAAATAAGTCACTTTTTTGTAAGAAGTCAATCGCATTTCTCGGATACGTTATAACACCTGAGGGAGTTAGTCCCAACCCAGACAAAATCAAGGTGATTAGAGAATTTCCAGTACCAACAAGTAAATTGATTTTACAACGATTTTTAGGAGCGTGTAACTTTTACCGGCAGTTTAGCATAAAATATTCGAACTATGTCACGCCCTTGAGAGATTTATTAACAGACAATACACCGTTTAGATGGACAGAGAAACATACGAAAGCATTTAAAGAGATAAAGGAAAGTTTTATAAACTGTGTAACCCTTAATCACTATTTACCTGGCGTCATATGTAGAGTACAAACAGACGCAAGCGATCTTGGAATAAGTGCGATTTTGTACCAAATTGATGAGGAAGATAACCATAAAATTATTTCACTTATAAGTAAATGTTTGTCGAAAGCAGAATTAAATTACACAACTACGGAAAAGGAATTACTGGCAATAATGTATGCATTAGATAAATTTAGAATTTGGTTAATTGGAAGTCCATTTGAAATAATAACAGATCATAAAGCATTAACTTTTATAAATACAGCACCGTTTTTAAGTCCACGATTATCACGATGGGTTGTAATCTTACAACAGTACACATTCACAGTCAAGCATTGCAAAGGAAAAGATAATGTGGTGGCAGATTTTTTCAGCCGAAATATCAACGGGAAACAAAGTACAAACGAACGTAACAAGTTACTAATAGCAAAAATAAACCAACTGCTAGTAGATAATGTAGAACTCGAACTAAACAAAATCGCATCTCAAACTATTAAAATGAATCCAACGTTGATAAGAAACCTGAAAAATTTAAAACAATTGCAAATAAAAGATGAGGAATTGAAAAATATCATAAATAAATGCAATACAGATTCATCTGATGGTTGTTACAAAGTACATGAAGACTTGTTGTTTTATAAAAGTAAATTCGATCAAAATTGGCGAGTAGTAATCCCACAAAGTATAGTAGATTTACTCGTAATTTCTGTACATGAAAAAATAGGTCATATGGGTGTATATAAAACATACCAATATATTAACAGATATTATTACTGGCGAAAAATGAGAGAAGGTATCAAAAAACGTATTCAAGCATGTGACACATGTCAAAGAACAAAGGCATTATCCTACAGCATGCAAGGAAAGTACAAGCAGGTAACAGCTGATCACCCGAACGAATTGACTACAATTGACTTCTATGGCCCTCTGCCGAGATCTATTGGGGGAGTCCAATATTTGTTAGTTGCAATAGATGCATTTTCAAAACTAGTTACGTTATACCCCATAAAACGAGCTACTACAACAATAGCATTAAATAAAATAATCAACGAGTACTTTAAAAACGTAGGAAAACCAAAAAGATTGCTATCCGACAATGGAACTCAATTCACAGCTGCTAGATGGAAAGTCGAATTAGAAAAACAAGGAGTAGAAGTTTGCTATTCATCAATTAGACACCCACAATCCAATCCTACTGAACGAGTGATGAGAGAACTGGGGAGATTTTTCCGTACCTTCTGCAATGATAAGCATACTAGATGGGCAAAATATGTCAAAGAAATCGAAAAATTATTAAATTTAACAACACACCATAGCATTTATCTAGTCCCTGTTCGGGCGCCATTTTGTAACGGTTTTTTTTTTTTTTTTTTTTTTTTGAGGTTCAACCGATACGTTTTGATTTTATGTTATATTAGAAATCTAGATATATTCAATAAACAAAATACATTAAATCAGGAGGAAACAATGTAGAACACAGATTTATTGAGTTTTGGTATAACCTTTTAAAAGAACAGGCAATCATAGAAAATCTCATTCACTCTTTCATTCACACGTTAAAATTACTCAACGCGATTACCGACGTTTTGTATATAATTATTCTGGTAAAATTTTTGTACCATATTAACGAAAGACTGGCTCTCTTTTCCTTTATGCTTCAAATTTAAAAATGATTCTAGTGAAAGAATGAATCTACTGACAAAGGACTCTAAATTATGGTGAGATTACAATAAAGTTAACAGACGAAGATATAAAATACTGACTTAAGAAGGCTATTACAGATTTGTGGCACAATCCACCTACAAATCAGTAATGAAAAGATGACTTAGCTCGGAATATCTCTGATGAAGAGAGGTGGCCTAACGGCTCCGTAGATGATCATGGATGTTGAAGTTCTTTGATATTCCTTTTATAGAATCGGTCTTCACCGATTATACTGCGTGGTCGTTCGTCGATCAGATATTTGGATTTGTTCTTTAGGCTCACAGGCTCCGAAAGATTGGGATTGCGTTGGGTTACACTTCTTGTATGAATCGTCGTCTCAATTTTTTTTTTTTTTTTTTTTTTTTTTTTTACTTGTTTTGTTTTCCCAAATGTTAACGAAATTATAAGAATGTGAATATGACAGGACTAGACTTTATATCGACCGTTCGCTTCGACCCCGGCTCGCAGAGAGAGAGAGTTACACTTATTTCACCGGATAGGTGATCTTGACCGACGTGACACCTAGAGTTAAGCGTTTGCCCTTTATTTTGAAACGTTGTATGTGCTTAAGGCGCGTACATACGAATTACTTTATATTCTATGTGACTCGCATGTAATATCGTTACATCACCCCCCCCATTTTCGAGATTGTTGTGAGAACGAAAATATCGAAAATTACTCGTTATCCTATATTTGCAGTAAAATCTAAAAACCTCTCTTTAAATTACTTCTTACTTATCAATCATTCAATCCATTCATCCTTCATCATTCATCATTAAAATTATCATTTTAAAATCTAATCACATTTTCTTTTAGCAAACATTTTGTTTAACTGGACTTACATCTAAAAAATTCTATAATCTATGCATGTTGGACTTATTAGAACATTTGAAGGATTCATGACGAGTTTTTCGTGAATTTTCATTACAAAAAATTATCTGTTATTTAGCACTTGGATTTGTGGGCTGATAATATTTGCGTAAACTCACACGATTGAAAGTTCCCAAGTTTTTGTTTTTATTTTTTGTATCTATTAAATTATATGCATTTTCATTAACTTTTTTGTTTATTTTGTACGGACCTTTAAACAAATGGAAGAATTTGTGTGTTAATTTATCGATAGCGGAGGATGGATATGGTACACGTAGTAAAACTAGATCTCCTTCATTTAAAATTACAGTTGAAATTGATTTTTGATTCCGGCTTCTATATTCAAAATTTTTCTTCAAGTTTTCTTTGGCTAACAATATTTTAATATCGTGACTATTTTCAATTCTGTCTGGAAATTTTACAATTTTTGTTAATTCATCATGCGCTGTTTTATTAAAATGAAGTTCGTATGGAATAAAACCGGTGCTATGGTGTGTTGTTAAATTTAATAATTTTTCGATTTCTTTGACATATTTTGCCCATCTAGTATGCTTATCATTGCAGAAGGTACGGAAAAATCTCCCCAGTTCTCTCATCACTCGTTCAGTAGGATTGGATTGTGGGTGTCTAATTGATGAATAGCAAACTTCTACTCCTTGTTTTTCTAATTCGACTTTCCATCTAGCAGCTGTGAATTGAGTTCCATTGTCGGATAGCAATCTTTTTGGTTTTCCTACGTTTTTAAAGTACTCGTTGATTATTTTATTTAATGCTATTGTTGTAGTAGCTCGTTTTATGGGGTATAACGTAACTAGTTTTGAAAATGCATCTATTGCAACTAACAAATATTGGACTCCCCCAATAGATCTCGGCAGAGGGCCATAGAAGTCAATTGTAGTCAATTCGTTCGGGTGATCAGCTGTTACCTGCTTGTACTTTCCTTGCATGCTGTAGGATAATGCCTTTGTTCTTTGACATGTGTCACATGCTTGAATACGTTTTTTGATACCTTCTCTCATTTTTCGCCAGTAATAATATCTGTTAATATATTGGTATGTTTTATATACACCCATATGACCTATTTTTTCATGTACAGAAATTACGAGTAAATCTACTATACTTTGTGGGATTACTACTCGCCAATTTTGATCGAATTTACTTTTATAAAACAACAAGTCTTCATGTACTTTGTAACAACCATCAGATGAATCTGTATTGCATTTATTTATGATATTTTTCAATTCCTCATCTTTTATTTGCAATTGTTTTAAATTTTTCAGGTTTCTTATCAACGTTGGATTCATTTTAATAGTTTGAGATGCGATTTTGTTTAGTTCGAGTTCTACATTATCTACTAGCAGTTGGTTTATTTTTGCTATTAGTAACTTGTTACGTTCGTTTGTACTTTGTTTCCCGTTGATATTTCGGCTGAAAAAATCTGCCACCACATTATCTTTTCCTTTGCAATGCTTGACTGTGAATGTGTACTGTTGTAAGATTACAACCCATCGTGATAATCGTGGACTTAAAAACGGTGCTGTATTTATAAAAGTTAATGCTTTATGATCTGTTATTATTTCAAATGGACTTCCAATTAACCAAATTCTAAATTTATCTAATGCATACATTATTGCCAGTAATTCCTTTTCCGTAGTTGTGTAATTTAATTCTGCTTTCGACAAACATTTACTTATAAGTGAAATAATTTTATGGTTATCTTCCTCATCAATTTGGTACAAAATCGCACTTATTCCAAGATCGCTTGCGTCTGTTTGTACTCTACATATGACGCCAGGTAAATAGTGATTAAGGGTTACACAGTTTATAAAACTTTCCTTTATCTCTTTAAATGCTTTCGTATGTTTCTCTGTCCATCTAAACGGTGTATTGTCTGTTAATAAATCTCTCAAGGGCGTGACATAGTTCGAATATTTTATGCTAAACTGCCGGTAAAAGTTACACGCTCCTAAAAATCGTTGTAAAATCAATTTACTTGTTGGTACTGGAAATTCTCTAATCACCTTGATTTTGTCTGGGTTGGGACTAACTCCCTCAGGTGTTATAACGTATCCGAGAAATGCGATTGACTTCTTACAAAAAAGTGACTTATTTAGACGAAGTGTAAAATTGTGTTTCATTAAACGATCAAATATTAGGCTTAGGTGTTTCATATGAGAATCAAAATCAGTTGAGGTTATTAAAAGATCATCTATATAACAAGTCAGAAAGGAGGTAAATTCATTACCTAATGCCATATTTAGGGCACGTATGAATCCACTTCCTGCCGTCTTGAGACCAAATGGAATTCTGCAAAAGTGGTATAAAGTGCCACCGTGTAAAAAAGCTGTATATTGACGTGAATTTCTCTCTAGCGGGATTTGCCAATATCCATGTGTTAGATCAGTAGATGTCATGTATTTTACACCATGATATTTTCTTAATAATTCATTTATTGGTGGTGGACATTCGTTATCAGACTCAATTATGTCATTTATATATCTGGCATCTAAACATAACCTCACTCCATTCTCCCTCTTTTGTACTATTCGCAATGGATTGCAGTATTGACTATTTGATCTTTCTATAATTCCTGCTTGAAGCATTTTCTTTATCTCTCACCTGTATCTATTCATCATGCGCTGTTTTAGATACCAACCAACTCGGCACGCATCGCACGCCTGTACGAATATAGGAGGTGTATATCAGGTTCGAAATGCGTGACACGTTTAATTAAAATGGTCCGTGATTTACTCTGCCACACAGCGCGACTCTGTTCAGCGGTGTCCGGCTCACGTACCAAGTGCTCAATTCACGATGAATTATCGCGCGGGCTACCGGGGTGACACTTATACTCCTGCAGGACCACCGCCGCAGGACGCGATTCGCTCCACTCGCTGAAGATTCCTCGGATCTCAGCAAACCTCGTTAATTAGAGTCTCCTTGAACGAGAAAAAAGCGGAGGGAACACTTGACGATATATTCGAACAGTTCGGCGCGTATAATGATTTTTTCCCACATCTTTCAATTACGATTTTCAGCGGCGGTGGGTACAAGGCACTCGGAAATTTCCGATCGAGCTTGAAATCGCCAATTGGACTAAGGGTGAACTAATTGGTGAGGACCAGGTGCGCGAGGTGGACCTCAGCCTAAAACTAATTGCCTCGGTTGCCTCGACGTGTGTATACATGCGGCTAAAATCCGAATCTGCCGACTCGAACGTTTAATCCAGTTTCGGAACAGCGCCGGAAGTGAGCAACGAGCTAACGGAAACCCCATTGGATCCAATCGATCTCATCCTCATCCACTTTTTTCCTCATTTCTTTGGTTTTTCCGACGAGTTTCAGCCTTCAGCTAGTCGAAGAATGGCGATTATCGTCATCGCATCGTGTTTCACGTTTCCGTCGATCCTTGGTAAACAAAAAATGGGCCAACGGAGGCACGAGGTGAGGGTTGGACTTGTCAAAAGGTGACTCCGGAGGCGTGTTGAATAATAAATCACGTGCATGGATGCGTGACAAGCGCGATCGAGTCACGGTGAAGGGGTATTTAGACGGAGGAGAACGAAAGGTGGAAGGATGAATACGGGGATAAACCGACCTACAAATACGCCGGATTAATTAATTCCGTACTTCCGTGAAGCGATCAATCACTTAACGGCCAGTGCGCGGCTAATGGCGAGTTTATACGAGGAAATGACACACGTAAATAACGGACGCGGTGAAGTTTACGAACAGTCTTTAAAGTCTCCAAAGCCTCCGGCGCGGCAGAAGGAGTCTCGGGCGAAGACGATTATCGCACTTGTGAGCATCGAAATGCGCGGAGTAACATTTGGTTATAGAAAAGAAACGATATGATTTAATCTCACCTGCGTAGCCGCGTCGGCGATATAGTTCTGAACGAGCACTCGGGGCACTGATACGGACCATCCAGCTCCAAGATGTCGTGAATGCGTTCGCGATGAATCTTCAGCTCCCTCGGGGTCCTGAGGGCGGTGGGACACCCGGGAAGCCCGCAGAGAATCTTCTTGCCGGTATGACGAAGCATGTGCCGCTGCAGTACGTGTCTGAAAAACGGAAGTGGCGAAATCGTTGTTCAACAAGCGATATAGCTTCGGACTAGCCGTATGAGGATCGGAACGAGGTACGAGACAGGTACATGATCGTGCAGAGCCTTTGATCTTTTGATAGTAAAAAGTGAGCGCAGGTGCCAACGCCGAGTGGAAAGGTACCGAGATCGAGTCGGTCGTCGGTAAGTATGGGTAATTACGGGAAAGAGTGAAGGGGAAAGGGGGTTGAGGTATTACGGACGCGACGGGCGGAGTGAAAAGGCCAAAAACGGACGGCGAAGCGTCAGCGTTAATATTTATTTTATGACAAAACGCGTTCGGGTGAAATTATACCTCTATTCTAAGCAATATATGTATATGTATATATAGATATACACATGCATATATATATATATATGTGTGTGTATATATGGGTATATACGTATACACATGTCCGTGGCAGGCAGGTATCGAGGATGGACGTACGTCGTCGGCGGCGGTTCTTCGGTTATACCGGAATGTCGCAGGCGTGACAAGACGCCGTTAAGTCACCGGGCATGTTGGGCAACCGGATGTGCCCACTCTCAATAATTTACCTTTGAACTGTCAACACATAAAATATGCACGCCGTACGTAATATTCAAACGTATAATCCAGTCGTTAATTATTGTATGTTCGTCAATAACACCGGTGACCGCGGTTTGCTGATGTTGCTGCCGATGCTTATGCTCTACACCGAACGAGTGGCCATCATCGTGTCTTGACATTTGTAGAAACTTGTTCCTTTCTTCCTCCTCTTGCCTGATTTTAAGTCGCCTGATTAGAGAGGGCGCCTGGCATTCGAGTGCCAATATTTTTACGTAAGTGTCATTAATTAATCTTGAAAAGTTTTAAACGAATCTGAAATGCTGGCGTAGACGCGTGATGCGGAATGGTAATTGAAGTGGGCATACTCACGGCTTTCGATCCTAGAAATTCTTATACGTTGAAGCGGATTTTCTTATTGCCGTACGGTTTATCGAACCAATATTAATACAAGAGTTTTATGTCTGGCACGCTGCAATGCACTTCTCGTAAAACTTGGGATAATATTATTTACACTGTCAGCGTTAAATGGGTTACACACGTGAACAAACTTGTCGGCAATTTTCTACTTTTGCAACAGTTTATTTACCTACTTGAGTAATAGAGAATAACTTTCTAAACAGACGTGCGATGTTATCGTGAAGCTGATTCGGATGGAATGATTTATTTTTTAGATACGAATTCAAGAATCAAGATATCGGTGACAAATGTCGATGGATGGGAAAAATTGGAGAAAGTCGACGACGTCGAGATTTGATTTTTGAACGACTCAGTCTAACGGAAAACGCGATAGAAAGTACGTCGAATCGATTATAACACAGTGAATTCTATCGACTCGAAATAAGAGATAAACACATACACAATTATAGTTTACAGTTGCGATCTGGCAGGTTATTCAAAAGCCGGGTTAATAAATTACAACCCGCCACGCTCGGCAAATCAATTTATCACGATAGTTCGTAATATAAAAGTTGAGCCAACGCGGGCTAGAGCCATGATTTAATCACGGCGTAGGTCGGCCTCCTATAATAATTCAAAAGTAACCTGCGCCGTATGTCCTCGATTGGCAAACTTGTCCACATATAAAAAGAGAAAGAAAGAAAGAAATGAATCGCGTTTCGTCAAACGTCGCCAGGTCATCGTACGCCGGAAAATTGGTCTTTCTTATCGCTCTCATCCGTAAATCGGCCGTTTGCAATGGGGAAAAATATTCGTACCAACGGCAGCGTCGCTCAGCGGATCGGTACCAAAGAAAGGGACTCATTCGTACCCGAGGGGCGAGATCCGGTCGATGGGAATGTCAGAGCGTCGAAGCCCGGGCGGCACCGTTGTTGGTTGGCTGGGGGGAGCGTTGGGCATTAATTAAAAAGGTTGAGCATTAAAATGATTTGTTTTAATTGGTTGAGCGAGCTGAGGTATTTATGACCGGTCGCTCGCAGGACGGTTCTTCATACCCGGCTTCACCTCCGGCTCACTTCGCACGCTGCGACTTGAAAAACTGAGCTCCTATCCTTCCTGCGCTGCATCCGATCGGTATTGCGTCGATTCCGGGTCGGCGGAATGATCGCATTAATCAGAAAAGCCTCGGACGAACCTCTCTGAGAGTCTTCACCGCTGGCTCAAAACCAACGGCGATGGACGCCGGCGGAAAGCGGGACTGACCGATCAGCCTCCTCGACCATGGGCCGGGGTCAGAGATCAGGTAAAGAGAACGGAATCGGGATCGAGGCTGTTTTTCAAATGGCCGATCTTTTGTACGGTCATTACAGATCGATTTCAGGGGAAAACAAATTCAGC
The DNA here is from genome assembly GCF_021901455.1 of Neodiprion lecontei. Lineage (NCBI taxonomy): Eukaryota > Metazoa > Arthropoda > Insecta > Hymenoptera > Diprionidae > Neodiprion > Neodiprion lecontei. The sequence goes on along the minus strand of NC_060261.1, from coordinate 41,548,551 downwards.
CACCCACGATCATCGCCGGTCCTGGCTGAAGTGTGTCGGTGTTGAAATAAAAAAGAAAAACAACAACCGATGTGTCATTTTCCGTTCACGTTTCCTGATTCGATGCAAGAAAGCAGTGTTCTTTTTTCTTGCGAATTAAATGAGATGACTTTAGGACGTGAATTCCCAAATCACCGCTTAGGTGCCTAATTAAAAGCAACAATAAGCAAATAAGAGGATTTCCGTTTCCTGTAGCGGCGGCGGCGGTCGCCTTTCTTCGAGAGGATTTCGGGCCGAGCTGATTGCCGCGTTAAATACGGAAACCGCAGCGCGGCTGACCTCGCTCGGCATCCAGATGACGCGAAACTTTTCGCAGGCTTCGTTTACGACCCTCGGCCCTCGGCGCCAAGTCGTAAACGCGGGATCCACGCCCTCGAGCCGCAGCGTCTCGCCCTTGCGCCGTGTTTATTTTAGCCGATTATTATATCAGCGGGATGTACCGGGTGCACCGACATCCGCGGAATTTCCATCCACCTTCGTCATTCCCGTTACAGAATCCGAAGAAGCGACGCAAGCCTTGGACGCAGGATACCAAACGACGCACGAAACGCGGATCCGGTTTCGTTACGCGCATACCTAGAGAATACTCGCCGCCAACTCGGATGGGTTTGGGCTAGGTCGGGCTAGGCGAGGCTAGGCAAGGCCTAGGTCGTGAGGATGTAATCGGATTTATACGGGCGAGTGGGTGGCGAGGAATATCTCGAGGAGTGGCGGCGGCTGCGGCGGCTATGAGCGACGGTGAGTCGGTCTGGATGGGCCGGATTCGGGGGCTGGCCGAGCCGGAATGATGCATGGCCTCCTCCTGGACTCCTTCAGCGTCGAAGACGCGCCGAGTCCAGGGATATCGAGGGACCGCGTGGAGCCGAGAGGGAATGAAGAATATCGGACGGTCGGTTGTAGTTGGGCCATGGAAGGAGGTGACCAAGAAGAAGAAGAAGAAGAAGAAGACGAACACAGAACCGCCTCGCCGGCCCCCCGGAGCAACCGCTGTCATAACTCAATCCCACCTCCGTCCGCTCGTTCCTTCGTCCGTTCGTCTCACTCTGCACCTGCATCTCTACGAGGTATCCCTACACGCCTTTATATCCCTGCGCCAGTAATAGCCCTATCAAATTCTACCCGAATCAACCTGGATATGTATATTGCATTCCGTGAAGTGTGCGCTAGGTATAGTCCCAAAGCGAATTGGTCTCACTGATGCGATGCGGCGTTTGTTCTACCTGCATTCTGCACCGAATTGACAATTGTATTAGAGTAGTTCACAAAAAAGTTTTTTTTTCATTCAACGCGAATTTTTCATAAGACTGTTGTACCTCTAACTCACGATGATAAATGATATCAAGAGAGATCTTTTTTATAGGCATCAATGTTTGTTACAAAATAGGTCTCCGGATATTTTATTCCATTTTGCATATTTTGAGAATCATTGTGACTTAAAATTGAAAAAACTGAAAAATCTAAAATAATTATATTAAATTCAGGGAAACTAACTGTTTTTTTTTTTTATAAGATAATGTTTCCTACAAAAAATGTCTCTTGATATTCATCATTTTCGTCTGTATGTTCACGCGAAATCGACAGTGAGTGAAGGTATGCATTTTTTACGCGTTATTTCAATGTAAAAACGAAAATTCGAAAGCGGGACCTCCAAATCTTATCCGATCGAGCTTAAATTTGCAAAAGATTCTCTTTTTCATCACAAACATCACTGAAAAAAAAATTTTCTCTTTAGTGGACCACTCTAACGTATACGTTACCAAATTTTCAAACGTAATTGTAAATTGTTAAGTTTCTGTTGATCATTTACATCGTAGAAACAGAAAACACAGACAGGAGAACTTCAGTGGAACCTCAGAGTTCTGAAATCTCCCTGGATTTCATTCGTCCTACACGGGAAAATTTTCTAGCACGAAATTATTTCTCGATTGGCAAAACGGAATTCACGAAATGAAGTATGGCCGGTAACTCAGCTAAACGGTTTGACGCCGGATTACCGGAGATACAATAACCAATGTTTCTTACAGGCACATCTATTGCAATATAATTTACAGTGAATCTTACGTTGCAACGTTTGTGCAGCAGGAGGCGGCGTCGAAGCGTTGCGGTAAAACGGAACAGCTCGCGGTGTGAAAGTTGAGGAAATCTTTTACAACCTCGGACTCGCGATACTTTTTACGCTGTGAGCACGTGGTCTGATAAATAATTAAACGAGTTATTCCAAGTGTCGTTAACCATGGCGGACGTGGACGTCGACATGGACGCTCGTTTCGCGGCTCGAATAAAAACGCGTTTGTTTCATGGTCTGCGTGTCACGGACGTGGATGCACCTTTATTATACGTACAGAGTTCGTACTTGCGCTATCAGCGATACTCAACTTTGGTCGGGCACCATGTGTGAGAGGACTCGACAAGAAGACTCCCATGGAAACAGATTGTTCTAAGATATTAAAAGTAATGAATTCTTGAATTTTTTATACTCGTATGCTTTTTTGTCATTCGTGATTTAGTATAACTGGGCACTGAAAGATAGATTGAGTTCATAAAGAAAGTCCTTTTTTCGTCAACCTGAGAGCTCAATGGAACGTCAACTAAAACTATCAAAATTTCACGCAGTAGACCTTACACTCGTAGTAACGTCGAGGAATTCTCACTTCTACATTAATTAACCTCAAATACGTTGAAGAAATTAGTTTTCAGGTGTTGTCGCGTTGTATCGACCGATCGTGATAGTGGAGAAATCGAAGATTCGAAATTCCCGGCAATTCGAATACAGATTTAAATCTATAAGCCATAGATGAACCGCCCGAGGATGGATAAAAAGGCCGACCACGGTAGATGAAAAAAAAGAAGAAGAAAAACGTAAAGGCTTTGGAATTCCTGCACATAAGAATTCATCCCGTGAGATCGAGGTATATCACCCGGACAAGAGGACAGGTAGGTATTTTTAACCGCGAGTGAAAAGCGCGAGGTTATACCATCACGTCCCAGCGCCTCGAGCCGAGGAGTTTTCCGGATCCGGGTACACATATAGATTTGTATCGCACGCATGAGTGTGCACGGGTTTGCAAGTACGAAATCGCAGGAGTGCCTAATTGGCCGGGCGGCAGTCGGAGCCGCGGTATACACACGGGCTGACAACGATTAGGTTAGGGGGCGTAGATTACATCTTCCCCTAGGGGGCCGGTAAGCGTGGCGCGGCGTGGCGTGTCGCGGATGCGTATTACCCGTTTGCCCGGCGCCTACGGACAGCGTAGATACGTATACGCGTAGGGTATAATCCACCCACGCAGCGACGTAACGTCCTTACAAACACGTTTTCGTGTCACGCGAGACGTGTGCACATATACGTAGGCCCGTAACGCGAGATGGACCCCGACTTCTCCCCCTGCGACACAGAGTCTCGTATCGGCCCGCCGGTCCGTTTTCAAAAAGAAGGATCTCGGGGAAAATTCCGAGTTCTGTTTGCCTGCGGATGGGGGGAATACAGCTGCTTCGGCACGTTGCAGACTCAGCGTAAGGCAGTTTCATTAACCGAGATACGTGACTAGGCGAGAATGCGTGTACACCCCCCCCCACACACACACACACACGAGGCGCACGCGTGTGCGCGTCCGAATTAATCGAGCCAATCAAACTCGCCCCCCTTACCCCCTCGTCCCGTCGCGTATTTGCCCGGACAAATACCTACCTTCGGTCTGGCCTAGGTGCACGATTTTACCCGCGGTAAGAGAAGGGAGGGAGGATACTCGAGTGCAAGCATCCCCCTTTCTGGTTTGCGCAAGATGAAAGGAGGGGGCGACAGCGTCAGGAAGATTAGGGGTACGTCGACGGGGTGGTTGGAGCGCGGGGGCGGGTGTCGAATAAACAACAATATTATAACGCAAGCTTAATTGCGCTGGAGGGCTCGGTAACGGTCGCATAAATCGGGACCCTCGCAAACGCGAAACTAACCCCCCTTTGCCCCCCCACCACCGCCGCTTCTCGCTGGTTTCGCGCCTCTTCCGAGGCCCCGAAGTGGGGATTCATTTACAATAAACATGTCGCGAGCTAATTTCAACGAGGAAGGGAAAAGATCTCGCCTTCCTGCCGCTCATAACGACTCGGTCCGCACCCCCGTCCCATCAACCCCCCTCCCCCTTTAACCGGGACAAACCGCGCGCGCTAAGGTTTGTGGGAACATCCGTCCTGCAGGGATTCCCTTCGCGGTGCTTTTTTAGGGTAGGTGTGAAATAAGGATAGCGCGGTTTTTGCACTTCGCATTCCTTTGTTTCCTTTACAACGCTGAGCGTGTTTTGACCCTGATTTTATATGTTACATGTGCTATGGAGCGCATAAGGCGAGGGGAGAATTGCGTCACGTTTGTTTATTATTCGTCAGGGTCGAACAGGTAGTTTTTTTTTTTTTTTTGTTTTTTTGGACTATTCATGTTTTCAACTCTTGAAATTCCGTTGTCGACGTAGGTTACTCAAGTAAATGCGAAATCTTTTCGTATCAACTGATGGAAATCTTGACTAATGCAATTGTTTTTAATAGAGAATGAGTACGGGAATTGCGAACCTCAATTATTGTAGAGCGAGTCAATTCACGAATCTTTTTATGTACGATAGCTGTGCTGTGTTACGATGCGATTTAAAAAAATTGAACTGATCTTTTTCAAACAGCTTTCTTTAGATTTCAAAGTTGCACTTTCTGAATCCTAAAAGAAGGAAAATCCCGCTATGAATCTTGAAATGAAATAAAAGGATAATAGAATTGGGGGTTCAGTGGTTTATGTTTTTTTTTGTTCCGTTCTTAAAGACTTTACTAATGTAATATTCATTACAATCATTACCCTACTTGTCGACATCATCTAATTGTTAGATAATACGGCACCTAAAATTGAAAAAAAAATAGTGAAATTATTTACGTGACACGGCTTGCATCAGCATCCATATCCGCCAAAAGGTGCACGAAATCAATTTCTGAATCAGAGAATACACCGTTGTCATATCTCGACTCTCGCTTCCACCCTCAGCAGGCGTAACATCGACGCTTCACGCGATAAGTGTTTATTATACTCATAGAAAAGCATGAGGGCGTTGGAGAAGGGGTCAGAGTGTACGAGTGACCCCTATAAAACTATAAGGGCGAAAGTATGTATACAGGGAGAGAGAGAGAGAGAGAGAGAGATGCAGCGACAGAAGCAAGAGCAGAAGCAGAAGCGGCAGCGACGCGTCGCGATGGCTGCGGTTTGGCGGCGCTTCAGCGGGGGGCAGAAACCGGGAAGGAAGAGGGGGGGGGGGGGGGGGGGGAGGTGACCGGGGGCCTGCAGGACGTTCAGAATGGTCGGCGACCGCCGCCAACTCCGTGGCTCTGACTCTGTCTCCGCGGCCTCGACCGCAAGCCTGTTTTATTTTATGAATCGCAATATTTCACCGGACAACTGGACTTCGCGAGCGGGGCGGTCACCACTAAACTGTCTGCCGCGTTTATACCCGCATGCGGTATAACGCGCATACACGAAGACGGGTTTTCCCGTTGTGTGCATATGCATCGCAGGCGCGCAACGCGTCGCATCGCGGGAGAAGGACGCGCTGCACACCGTCTATCCGCGTGCCTTCGCGGTCCTGCAGGCAGGCAGGCAGGCAGGACCCGCCGGAGGGAGAGGACGGGGGGAGAGGACATCCATCCCGTCACCCGCACCCCCGCGGACTCGACGGAGGACAACGGAGGAGGACCGGCGGGCCCAGGGCGAAGGGCGCGCGATGCGGAGGAGATGGGAAAGCGCAGCGGTGGGGAAAGAGGGGGTTTGCATTGTCTCGAACCCATGCAGATCGCGGGCGCACGCACGCACACACCTGGGCCCGAGGTATTTAAGGGCGCACGGACGGATGCGGGGGCGGGCGAGGGGGGCGGCGAGGGGGGCGGACGCCATTACCGCAGCCCGAGATAAAAGATACGCGCGCGCCCGGTGAGGACCATATATGTAAATATAGGCGGCCGAGAACGCGCGTAGGCACTTGCGAAACGTACGGTCAACGGCGCGCGTATGTAACATACCATCTTGAATATGCGCATACATCGTGCCTGCGAGCGTATTCTTGGAAATGGGATCAGGATCGGGAGCTGCCTTCTGCCTGTCCCGTAATTACCTTCGTTCTTTCCGCTACAGGATCGCGAGCGCGTTGCGCTGCGCTGCGCGATGCGATGCGATGCGACGCGATGCGAACACGCCGCCGAGCGGCATAAGGCCCCTCGGCTTCGCTCCTGCGACTACGGGTCCGGGTAACGAATGGCCTCCTCCGCGGACCCCGGACGCCTCGCGCAACGTCCTTTCAGCTCCCTGCCTGGGCCCGTGACGAGACATTTGCGCGCCACCTCGCCTGACGCACACCTTCCTCTACCGTTGAAAGATACTTCGGACGAATATCTTTCAATTCAGCAGGTCCCACGACGATTGGTATCGTACAATTTCGCGGTATTTTTATCGCATTGTGGTCACGCGCGTTTTTTACACTTCGTGCAGAAGAGGATGTAACGAATATGCGATTTTGTTTCTACTAATGAGAAATAATTGCTTGTCCGATTTTTTTGAAAATTCTTAGCCTCGGAAGCGACGATCGGAATATATCCAGTGAGAATTCAAAATTCGTGATTTCTCATTGTCGGAGTCTTCTAAAAATTTGATTGACATTAATTTTAACCGCATATGTAAAACCGACTGAAATTACCAGACTCCGTTTCGATATTTTTAGTTTCTCACCAGTTTATTTATAACTAAAATTCATAAAAATTTATCTCTTCATTTCGTTCGGATACTTGGATAAAAAGTTTGTTATTTCAAGCAAACAATGGGATAAGAGAATATCCACGAATAAAATCTGGTTGAGATGAACTGGATTGCCGCGTGCAGAACAGCAGCCCAGATGCTGGAGAGATCCTTATTCGTCAATTGGTTGGAGGGTTTTCTAGGAAACTAATTACAGAGAGTATCTAGTCCGAAGATCAGCGCAATGCCTAGCGGGCTCGGACCCTCGCTTCAGGTACTGATAATGGGAATGTATAGTCGCTGCCTGAGAGCCCGCAGTACCTAGATGGTGCACGAAAGAGAAGCATTGCATGGCTAATCGTTCAAGATGTTCGCGGGAAGGAGAAAGACCTGCAATGCTAGAGAAATCCAGCGGTGATATAAATTCTGGACTATATATTATGTTCCGGGTGCAAATCCAAGGAGGAACAAAAATGCTCGATACTATCTGTACCGATGATACACGAGAACTTGTGCGCCGATGTGTCTTTGTGTCGACTTTCAATTCAACGGTATTAGAGAGTACTAACGACCTGCATCTGACAATGAAATTGAATAATGAAGATAGCATCACACCTGTTCTCGAGACAATCGCACTATCGCAAAAAATATTTCGCCTTGCAGACAGAAGAATGCCTCACGTAAAGCCATGAGAAATCATTACTATAAAAATCGTCTTTCAGCAAACAGTTATTTGCCGTTTCGAAAACGGTATTGTTCGCAAACCTTCCAACACCGTGGATAGTCGTAACAATTGTAAAAATCGTCGGGAACTCTCGGTTAGCGATTGATGCAAGGAGGAGTTCAAGGTACCTTGATAGTAGCTGTTACGGTGGGTGGTTGGTAAAAATAGTTTGACCCGCGTTTGATTGTCGCGTGTACAAGGGCTGGGACAGGTGTTTCGAACAAGCATCCTAATCGCTTTCTCAGCCCACCCCCTCTTTCGTACGAAGCGAAGGAATAGGTGAAAGGTACAAAACGTCTTCGTCTCGTTGGTTGGAACGGTGGCTGCACGGCGGAAAGGTTGGCCTCGCACGCGGCCTTACCAAGGTGTTAACAGAGTTGCTTTATAGAGCTCGGTTCGCCCACGCCTCGACACTTAGCGCACTGCCTGCCGGGCCTTCCGGTGGCTCAGCTGACTACGTTACACTCGTATTGTGTTACGAGGTGTGGGTGGTGGTGGTGAAGAGGAACCGAGAGGAGCGAGAGGGCGCGGGGCTGCGGGGAGGGATTATTTTGGGAGGAGGGACGCGACGATCAGGAGTGTTGGTACTTTCCACCGCGGTAATACAGCCTCGTTAAATACTAGAATGACCGGTGGGCTTAGAGCGGACCAACGCCGACGCCGGCGTCGCCCGAGATGTTAATATGGTCGGGCGCGTGGCAGCGTCGGGGGTGTCCGCGGGCGGGCGGACACGGTCCTTTATTTTATAGTTATGCAGCGAGGACACTTTTACTGCTATACGTTCGCTTCGCCGGGACAGTTTTGCACCCGCGTTTATTGTCCTGTATTTTTTCCTAAATACTCGTTCGCTTATTTATAAGCTAGAGGACGAACATTGCTACCGGCCAGGCCGGGCCGTTGCGGTTAAATTTTACGTACCTACCACGCTGCACGCGGCTTGCTACTTCGCCTTGTTTTACGAACGGACGGTTGGCAATAACTCTCCGCTTTATGTCCACTGCCAAACTGCAAAACCCGCCTAATAATAACGGTACCAAACTGACCAGAAAACAGTCGATTCTCATCGCAAGACTCCATGACCTGTTATCGTCATCGAGCAAATCGAACTTTAACGAGTGGCACTTACCGAGTATGGAAGGCGCTCTGGCATACGGTGCAAACGTAGTTCCTCTGTCGGCCGCCATCGTCTATCTGAGACTCGGAGCAGGGTGAACAGTTGGCGGCACGATGTTGGTTGAGTTTGGCGCGAGTCACGAAGGGCTGGTTGCAGCTAGGGCACAAGAAACGTTTCTCACCGGTATGGCAACGAAGGTGTGCGATGAGGTTGTTTTTCTTCTTGAAGGACTTCGGGCAGATGGTGCATTGATGCGTCTCCTGGACCATATCAGCGGTCTCGAGACCGGTTTTTTTCTCGACGTGCAGAGATTCGTGGTAAATGTACTCAGCCGCAGATTTTGTCGTGTAGCCGCACTTGCCGCACCGCCAGTCTTTGGCATTGGTAGCTTCTTCAAGCACCTTAGTTTCCTTGGCATTCTGGGAGTACTCGGTACCGGCAGCTTCTGTAACCACCTTTTCAACATTCCCGGCTGTGTTGGCACCCTGACAGTCCTCGGCACTACCAGCGTTTTCGACCACTTTCTCGTCATTCCCTGCACTCCTGGAACTGCTCCTCTCTCTCTTGTCATTTCCCGACGCTTGGGCCGACCCGAACTTACACTTTCGCTGACGAGAGTGCAGCGCAAGACCTTGGGGCGTTGGGAAGGACATTCCACACCTGGGACACCTGAAAGACCATGCAGAAATATTAGCAAAGTGTTTTATTCGATGAAAATTTCCTTACACCCTTCTTGTCATCAGCCCACTGAGCTAAAAGAATCCGTAAGTATCAAAAAATATGCTGATCCTGAATTCAGTATCCATCCCGTTTCTTTGAGCTCTTGGACTGTTGACCAATTGTTCAAATTCGAAGGCCCACTCACCTTGGACACAGCTCGATGTGTGTGGATAGAAGGTGTTCTTTGAGTTTGGCGATGCTGGGTAGAGAGGCGTCGCAGTGCAGACAGTTCTTTTTTCGCTGAACACCCGTCTGTGCGTACTTCTTAGCCTCGACGCGGTCTTTGTGGCGGGAAGATTTGCGGTGTCGAATGGCTTCATCGGTGGATGAGAACGTCAAGGCGCACAACGAGCAGAAGTACGGTTCGATTTTGACCGAGGATTTAAACACATGATTGGACAGTTGGTGTCGCTGCAGAGCTATTTGCGAACGGAAGATCTGGTTGCACTGCTGACATCGAAGTCGCGTTTGGTATTCATCCGATGCGGTTTCCGCCGCGTGCCCCGTCTCCGCTACATGCTGCTTTAGCTGTAGGTTGTATCTAAAGTGCTGGCCACATGTGTCACACGGCAAACGACGCTGTCGCGTTATCACTACTGGCACTGAACCGTCCATCATTGAAACGACTTGTCGGTGACTCAAACTCATCACGTGCACCTCCATCTCATCGTTATCTTCACACCAAACATCGCACGCTGTGCACCTGAAGCTACTCGATATCTTCGAGGTGGAAAAGAGAGAAACAGCTAAAAGTACTTCTATGTCGTTTTCGTTGGCTATAACGTAGCGACTAAGATTCATTGGAATAACGTAACAGGCCAGGTGAATTATTGGATTTGCCTGCACCTATAAGTTTCCTGAATTCTTTGCCAATTGATATGGTACCCCAATCGCGTGAGCTGACATCACATGTACATATACAAGTGTAATCACTGATTATATATTAAAAGAATGAAAGAAAATAACCTGTGAAGATGTTTAAATTTTTAACGTACAAGCGATAAAATTGAATCTGGTTTGATATTCGAAGGAGTTGAAAAACGCATCCTTTCAAAGAATGCTGGGCATGTACAAGAAGCCAACCGTTGTCAAAAGACTGAAGCAGATTTCGATGAATGTATTTGTTTAAAAAGGTTCACGTTATAGCTAGCCTAACATCATGCCAATGCATGACAATAAAACCTGGAAATCTCACCTCTCGATGTGCATCAGTGTGATATTTAGAGCGCCAGTGACGTAGGAAAGTTTCTTCGGTGTTGCAATAGAAGCGGCATCCGGCACACTGGAACGGGGACTGACGTACAATATTGGCCATGTTGTCTAGAAGAAAGGTGCGCGCTCTGGGACTGCGAGGAACAACTCCGGAGATACGGCAGTGGTAATGAGAGAGAAGATGCTTTCCCATCTGAGGCCGCTGAACCCAAGTTTTGCACATTTCGCACCATATGACCTCTCGTTTTCTGTTCCTCGACTGTTTCTGGATATCCGATGCGCTATTCTCCTCGTTATCCTGCACCTTCTGCAGTAGATTCAAGAGAAGAATACCCTTCAGAGCTGGAAACAAAATTAAATGATTTTTTTCTAACGCGACTTACCCAGCTGGCTACCACCCGCCTTCCCCGCATTGAACGAGTCCCCTTCACAGGAGCGGATTCGCCTCCCGCGGGAAGACGAAGTTCCCCATCGAGTTCAGTGATACTGCGTTTCGCATGAAGCTCAGAGAGCAGGTGCCGTTCGTAGACTACTTTGGAGGCGAGGGTTCGAGCACAGGGACTGCAATAGAAGCCGCTGTTCCGGTCACTCCGAGCACCAGGAACCCATTTTCCTCTGGTATGGTCTGGCGGGGGTTGGTTTCCAGGCTCCTTCTCATCCTTGCTCCCGTCATCGCCCGCCTTCTGCAACGGACAAAATACAGACTACTTCTCATTCCTTCCAACACTACAGCTTCGTCGCATTCCGCGTTATACCTGTCCATGAGCAATTTCCTGCTGGCTTGTTGGCTCCCATTTTCCACCAGTGTAAGATGGCGGCGGTTGTTCCGGATTGTCGTCTTCCGGATCAAGTTCGACTTCTTCCTCCGCGAGCTCGGTTTCCATCTGAGCAACGGCCGGAAGTCCGGGTCGCCACTTCCCTCCAGTGTGGCCTTGCGGTGGATACTCCGGGTCGTCAGCGTCGTCGGTTTCGGAGCACGATTCCTCCTCGACCACGTCTTCGTCCGGGGAGCACTCGTCTTCGGAATCAACCTCGTCTACGTAGTCGTACACCTCGTACTGAGAGAGAGAAGAGTGCGCTGTGTCCTTGGTTTCAGCACCAGTTCCCATATCGACGAGGACAGTGTCTCCGAGCCAAACTTCGCGCTGCTTAGATGTACCGGACTTAGCGACGGAGTCGTCAGCCATGAAGGTTTCGAACGAAGTTTCTTGCGGAATCTCCTGCTTGTCGCCGTAATTAAGAACCGTGATCTTCATCATCGATCCTGCTGTCGTGCAGTTCTTGCTCGACGAGGTTGTCGCAACGGATTTTCCTGTAGACGACGTCACGATGTCGGGGAAGCCGACTAGCGAGGGAATGCTCAGATGGTCGGTGGGGTTGTCGAGCTCTGCGTCGACGGGGAGGATGTTCAGCTTTCCGGGGACGAGAGCTTTCGAATTCACTTCTTCGGACTCCGTCTGAGACCTACGAGGTCTCTTTATCCTCGCCTCAGCGTGGCCTTCGTTCTTCTTGCCAGCGTTAAGCCTCGTCCTAGAAATACGTCTTTGGGGCTTCTTCGCGCTGCTCCGGAGCTCAAGCGAATTGAAAAACGCGTCGGCATTTGGGATCTCCGGGTATGAAACGGTCTTCGAAGTACTCGTCGTCCCTTGGACGCCACCTTGTTTCACCGGAAGGCGACAGCACCCGGCTCGACGGTGCTGAACGTAGTTCTCCAGTCCGTTGATAGTCGCGTGACACTTGATGCAAAAGTGCACGTCATCCTCGTCCTCGTAGTTCTCCATGATTCCGTGTCAGATTTCTTTTGGTTGAGCTACGTTCAAGATCCAAAGTGGTAGCGTAACTCACGGCCGATCTGGAGACGGGGCAAAAATTTGACGGTTGAAATTACACTGAGGATCGAAGCAAACAAGCGTCGCACACAATTATAACGAAAGTAACGGTATAAGAGAGTTTTGGAGTGTCGGACTGTGCGGTACGAAAATTTTTTTAACGACGCGCTTACGATACACCGCGTTATGAAAGCGGACAGACGTTTGCTAATTACGAAGAAACTCTTTACGAGGTTTTCGATACGATAGCTCGGTTCCTTTGAGACGTTTACATCGGCGTAAAAATAAAGTGGGTCCCCATATACTCGCCGATATTAACCGCGATAAGAACTTTCGGCGGAATCCCGGCCGTCGTCGTCGGGGGCAGGAAGATCCTCGGTGTTACGTGCTCTCAGGGTATCCACGCACACTCGAAGACCGTATCGGGAAAATATGCGGCTCCCGAAATGCAGTTCTAACTAACTCCCGGAACGTTTATGAGCACGCGGTGATTCAGCGAACGCGTCAAGATCGCAGGTCGGCTTAATAGCGGCAATGGGACATCTACCTGCAGTCCGCGGACACGTGGGCGAGCAATAAAATCGCACTCGTGTTACATCCACTGAGAAATGACGGTCGGTCTAGATACGACCGAGAAGGACAGGGTCGCGGGCTGGATCCCAGAAATATAATCCACTTTGTTGATTCCGCGGGGGGAGAAACCCGGGCAGCATTTAATTATGAGAATGAAACGATAGGACTCTCAACACGCAAAAGCTAGTCGCTTGGGTCCGGGCCAATTCCGCTCTCCCGCTGCAGCACAGCTAGTTTCGTCGATGCGCAAATAACTCGATGAATTTACCCGTGCTTTGTTTATACATATATTCATCCCGGTGTTAAATAATTCCATGATGCATTCGCCGTCATACCGGAGTTTAATCTTCCCGCTGAAGCTTTTTGCCAACAGATTACCAAATTTATACTTGCAGCAGGCACCGATCCCCCTCTCTGACAATTTTTCGTAAATTATATAGAGTACATAGACAGTGGCGGAGTTTCATTGGTCGCGAGTTGTGATCGTCAGGTGAACCGGAAAAAACGAATGTTTTGCTCCTGCCAATTTCTGGTCGCGGGATCGAAGCGAGGCAACTTGATGCTCGACTGCTCGGCAAAGGGGCGAAGAGCGCGAGGAGATCAGGAGGAAAATGGGTAGAGGGCGCAGACCGAGGGCAGGAAGAACGGTCGATGCCGTGGCCGTTATTCGGACAACGACACTCGGCCGGGGTGTCCGTCTGCGGCACGTCCGTGCGTCTCTGCTCGTTTGCCTTCCACTTCGGCTTCCAGACGCGAACACCCCGCGAAGTCTAAGGCGACGTAGCCGCGAGACCAAAAATGACTCAATTTCCTCCCCCGAGCTGGTTTAACAGGATTCTTGGCACGCGAGCGGGATTCAAGAGCTTCCACCGTTCGTCCGATCTTCCTATTCCGCTCTGTTCCTCGCACGATGATCGAACAATCTAACCGGAACTTCGTCAGGGGTGGCTGGACGAACGCCCGTTCGGGAATTGTGACACCGACAGAGCCGGCGGCTGGTCGACGATTTACGGGTGGTTAACGAAAAAATAAATAACCCTGTTAATTGGCTGGTTCGCGGGAAGGGCGGTTGCCCCGTTGGAACGGAACGGACGCGTCGATGGAGGAACGCGCGATGCCGATTTACCGTATGTGACACGGTATCAGCGCTCAGTGAGCCGAGGAGAACGAGGAAGCCGGTGCAGAAAAGGCGTAGAAAACATAAAGGACTTTCGTCCGTTTGAGCGATGACGAGCGGCGACTAATCCTTCGTTATTGGCCGGCTCGTAAAAACTCAGCCCTGTACGATGCTGTCCGTTCTACGGAGAGAATGAAGGAGTGAGAGCAAGAGAAAGAGAGAGAGAGAGAAGGAGACAGACCGAGACGGAGAATCCGGGAACGTTGCTGACCAGGCGAGCTCCCCCAGGAGGAGAATCGAGGTATCCATCACTTTGGCTCTGTCAAACCTCCCGGCAAACTAATTACTATTTCCGTCCAAGTTCTTGAGGACGAGTTCTTGAATCCAGGCCGTCTTGCGCGAGGAGCGAACGTCGGCAGATTATACAGGCGGCGGCTGCAGGCCGGCGGGCATTTCGTCTCCCAGGACAAATCGAATGATCGAGGAGCGTCCCTCTTTAATAATAATTACCGTCACCGTTAATCCGACGCCGGGGGTTCTTCCGCGGTTACCAACGCCTCGGGGGATCGACGTCGGCACTTCTCGAGCCTGCGATGCACCGAACGCCAGAAGCCACTTTCGAACGTCTGCGGAGCGGCGTGCGGCAGACCGTCCGTTTCGTAACCCGCATCGTGATAGATGTATAAATCTGGATGAATTATCGGCGTAACTGTTTTTCCTCAAACGTGTTTCATCATCGTATCGCTGCAGCGCCGGTCCGTCTCCCTGCACATTACGCCTGTAATTTGACGCCTTGAATTATGTATTTTCGTTATTTCTTTGAATTATAGCGCCTCTATCTCGAGCCTCGCGACTCGATTAACCGATTAATAAACCATCCGCCTTATAGCTCCGTCCGTATGCCACGCATTGGTATTTCAACCGTCGCTCCCTTTTTTTGCTATTCAATTTACGTCTGCAGCTGCAGCAACGTAGTAGCGTTGCTTGGTAGGTAATCCGTGGATTGCTCGGTATCTATCATTCTTAAGCCCCACCCAGCCGTCTTTGAATGTCTCCGTCACGCTGTCAATTCGAAAGAAGGATATACCGCGTTGATAAGAAAATAGCGGATCGAAGAATCCGATCTTTAACTGGTTAAGGGACAAATGATCGAACCAGAAACAATAACACGACATTTTCCTTGTCTGTCAGCCTCAGCGATTCTATGCACATTGAAGTTGCACAAGAATTTGTTTTGTGCAAGCATGCGGCTCGACTCACGAAATACGCTAAATAAAAAGCTCACAATCGCATAAGCACAACGTCTCCGGAGTGCGATGTAGATCGAATCTGCAAACATGCGTCAGACTAGCGCTACTTACATCCTTTCAAGAGGAACGAGCACACTGGCCGGGAGTTTCGTGATAGCGGAGAAAAACTGGAAATAAATTCACCCTCTTAAGTCTCTCTCTCTCTCTCTTGTTCACCTTCCATCTTTCTCTCTCGAATTTTTACCAAACGCCTGACGCTACGAAGGAGCCTCCGGCAGTCAGCAACCTTTCACCCCTTACACCCTGTCTCCAGCTCTCGATTATATCAGTGTTCAAAGTTCCCGGTCTAACACACAGTTCAAGAGAAAGAGTAGACACAACTTCTTCTTTTATTTTCTAACCGAGAGTAGTGAGCCTAGAAATCCATCCCTACGAATAGATATCGAAGAAAGAAACCTCGTTTTTAACCAATTTCTCAGTTCTGACACTAATTCAACTTTGAAACCGCATCATGAACGTTCTGTAAAAATACCTTCGTATTGGTTCTTCATTTCAAATGGGACAACCTGACATCTGGAGTTCTTTTTCTACGTGTACGATCGCTTCGTGCAATTTGAAGGGGAATCGATTCAACTAACTCCGGTGAAATAAAAAATTTCCGTAGTCGTCTGAATAACCGGAATCACAAGTTTTATAAAAATATTCAGTTTCATTCGTTCGCAGCCTATTATAGTACACATGTAGGCAAAGAATGCCACGAATTAATCGAAGCACACGAGACAAGTGCCCAACTACTTCCACCGGGGACCGGCACCACTTCGAGGAACCAGAGTAACACCAGAGATCCTTGACCTCAGGCTACAAATTGCAAAAATATAGCTCAACGGCAGCGTTCAATTAACCCGCGGTCGTTATCACGTCGCGAGTGTTCGATGATAAAGATCGACTTGCGAGGCGAAGAACGGTGACATCATACATGGTATGCGGGAGTTTCATCGAATACCGAGACAAAGATATAAAGATATACCTTTAATCAGGAACGATACCCAATGGATATACATCAACACGAGTAGCCTTTTACAATTTACTCTCCTTGGCGCAATGACGCTTGCGTGAATTGTCACATGCGATAAACGCGAGGTGCAGCTCGGCAGGCGGCGGAACGGAAAGAGGAAGAAGTCGAAGTAAGATCCTCGGAATATCGAGCCGCTCCGGTTAATGTTTCTAACGACGTTAGACCGGCGGCGTGTGCCAGGTCGAGGAGGACATGCAGGCACTTCTCATTTCCCCCCTGACCAATGTACACCTCCACCCTTATCGGGGCAAGGGTGAGGGTGTAGGTGGCGCACGTATTCTCACCCCGCACCCCTTCGCTCTCTCGGCCGGAGTTGCATCCGGCGGTGTGAGGGGCGATGAGAGGGTAGAAGAGGGGGTGGGTGAGCTTCTGTCTAATCGATGCCGCGCTCGGCTGTGCGCGCTGGGCCTGCCGGCTATTACGCACCTTAATGTCCTCCCGACCGACTCCCTCTGAGCGGGCGGCCATGACACGTGTCAATCTGCCGCAGACGCGGGATCGATACCGTGCAGGACTACCGACCAAAGGCTCTCTCACCGACGCTGTGCACTCCGCACCAACACCCCCAGCCTCGTCATCCCCTAGCGATACACAACCGAACAACTTCGACGATCCCCGAGATGCCAGCTACTCGTCGTCGTCGTCGTCGTCTAGCCGCTCACTTACACCGCTCAACTCCGGACGGCTCTGTCGCACACGTCCCGATGTCTTCGTCTGCAGGGTGCCGTTCGTCCTTTTTTCCTTTCAAAAGCAACCCCGTCTCTTGGACGTGATTTTCTCGGCACTTGAATGTCGCGGTTCGTTAGGATCGACATTTCGGACTTGACATTCATTGTTCAATTTTAGAAATTAGAAATACCCGATCCAATACGCGATATTGCCGATGGCATAGGCGGATTAATTCCTAACCTTTATTTGAAAATAAAAAAAAAGCTAGGACATGTGCCGAAAGTTTGAAAATTGAGCTTCCAGAGGAAAAGGAAATCAATAGAGAAAGGCGAATGATTGAAGGAATGTTTGAAAGAGGTATGCCGTTACGGTTTTTCTTTCTGCTATTTCTGCACATCCCGAAATTCGTCAGGATTCACGAACCCAGGGGGTAAAGCTTTGATCTTCTCATCTATTACTGATGTTCACGATGCTGGTTCTCCTTCTTTTTTTTCTTCTTCACGATACTAATTCGGAGTGCTCTTTACCGTGTTTCGCAAGGCGGGGAAGAGTTCGGAATATATAGGTATACATGTATGTCAGATCCCGCGAGAACTGGAGGTGGGTAGAAAAAGCTCCGAGGTTTAGCACTGCGTATAGTAACTTGTGCTTGACGGAATCGCGTGACGACGCTCGATTTCTCCGACTCGGAATCGCCTTGCTCTAATCGTCATCAATACAATTCGAGGTCAGGTGGAGCGTAGATCAGGTTATAAACCATTCAGCGGTTGCTGCAAAATCGGACAATGATTACAATGAAAGGCTCCTGCAGGGATCGATAGCGTTTTTCACATATATTTTGCACTGGCCGGTTCGCAATAAATCGCAATAATCATTCTTTGCGTACTGAAATAACACAGGTCAACGAAAAAAAATTTTCTTTCTTGATTTTCTATTGCGATAAATAAATTTCGATTCCATACATCGGATAATAGCTAAAACCTTTATTTACTACTTGTAAAGTTTCTTTTTATATTTCTTACGTTGATAAATAAGTCTTGAAGTTTTTTGTTGATAGCTAACGTGGACGCCTATTCGGAAAAAATGAGGAAAACGTTTCGCCAAGATGTAACGGGCCTTATTGTTATTAACGTTACAAGAGGCGGCATAATGAGAGCATGATGGGAGATTACGTTTGGGGCTTGATACGAGCAAGTCAATACGAAAACAGAAGAAGTACGAGAAATGTCAATTTTTAGACATTGTTTATCAATTTTTTTTACATTTGCAGTGTATTATTAATTATTATTTTCGAACAAAAGTGATTTAAATGCAAACCTGAAGTTTTATTATTTGTCATTTGCAGTAAATGTTTGAGGATATAGGTAATTTTTCTTAAAATCCGATTAATCGTTCTGGTATCTACAAAAACAAACTTTATCTAATAAAACTATTGTTTCATCTATTAGTCGCGTGGCAGAATCCAAATTTCATTTTCCAAATCTAAATTTCGTGCACAATGTGGTGGCTGTAACGATGCGCAAGAAAAAGAGCACGGAGTGTGCGAGATTATGTTTACCGGATCCGTGCGGCACTTCGGCGCGTACTTTGCAGCAGAGACTTAGCGCCGTGGGTATTCAGGAATTTTTCCCTCCTTCCCGCCGCGAACAAGTTCCACATATACCCTTATTCGCGCGGTCAGAAACGCCGCCTGGCGAACAGTGCCGGAACTGCGAAACGCGGCTTTGAGCATCGTGCGGCAAGGCAAACAAGCAAAAATCTCCTGAAATCTTAACGCGGCTTCCGCGGTCATTCGGTGTCAAGCCCTGAAATATACACTTCAAAAACGAGATCGAAGGACCTGAGCTCCTGGAACTGTAAGCACGAGGGCAACGTTATTGAAAAATTAAAATGACAGATGTTTGGAAAGGTTTTAGTGGGACTTTGTTTTGGTTGATATTCATAATCTTCACTTTAATTGTTGCATAGACTAAGCGCAAAGTCAGTTTCCGTTCAAATTCGTCAGAGACTTTCAAAGCTTTTAATATTTTTCAACTACTTCTACGTGGAGTTTATTTTTTACTTGAGTTGGTAATATTTAACGAATTTCTGTTCACCGGACAAGTGTTGCGAATTTAGTATTCAGACGGAAATTCTGATTTTATTCACCTCATAAATTTATTATTTTCTCTATTGTTTTCTATCGGAGGGAATCCGTAATATTATACCGTACATTAAGGGCGTCAATGAAACCGTTTCTTTCCAGGTTTATACCGTCCATAAACCATTAAGGACTGGCAGTCTGTGCAGAGATTATGACCATCGGACTACCGGTGTAGCAGAAGTGCGGCGATATCGCGCCGAGGGACTTTGGTAAAACGAACTCGGGACTACGAGGCGTGAAAAGGTCCTACGTGCCAAGAAAGTGGAAACAATGCGATATCCGTGCACCTTTTTTGTTCCTGTCATACGAACGGCTGGATCAAGCGGTCGAGTCTTTTTTCAAACCCGAGTGTTTCGAGTCAATCTGCGAAAACCACGGAAACTCTTCAAGATAAAAGATTTAACCGAACGATTTTCTTCAAGCATTTTCCGTGAGAAAAACGTACGCATATGTCTGTCAATACAATCGTAAGTCGAGACTGATGAGTCGATTTTTTAGAAATATATTCATAAATATAAAATGTAAATGTGTGTATCTTCCGGTCTTTAAATAAATGAATAAACGGAACGTTTAATGAACTCTTGTACAATCGTAGGAATATTTTTAATTCACCGATACCCGTACTGGGTGAACTGATCTCTGCAGATGTGTGCGAGGATGTAGCGAGTCGGGCCATAATTAATACGTTTCATCGCTCGAGGCTCATTTACCCCAAGATTTAGAATGTTATCTGTTTAGTCGAAGTTTCGCCGGTTCTTTTTATACCCTGAACTCTTTTCGGTGGAACGTCGGAGAAGTTGAAATAAAAAAAAAAAAAAAAATGAAAAAAAAAACGGAAACGAAAAAAGACTTCTGTATCCGATATATAAATTTTTCCGCTCCTGGTAAAACAAACATTACACGGTCGACGTGGGTATTCGATTTTTGGTGTGCAGAGTCGGCGCGTCTGCGATCCTTCAGGGCTAGACGTATAATATCCGGGTGAGGTGCTCATAGAGACCTGGCGTAATTTAGTACTTAGACTGCGTGGGTCCCGTTCATGTATAACTGCAGTGCAGGGAAAGAAAAAATAAGAGCCGTCACCTGCACGCTTGTGCAATTATATATATATATATGTATACACATCTCGACGCGTGTGGTATACGTAGGTATATATCCCGTAAGCCGGGGTTAAATAATCACCCAATTAAAGCACAATGAACTTACACACCTATATATAATGTACAACGTTTCTACCCGTATAACAACGTAGGTGTGCAACACTCGGGGTGTACATATATATGTATACCTACTTCACTTTGCGAACGGATGATGAGTTGGCGTGGTTATAGGCCGCCTTGTAACTTCCTATAACAGTGTGAACTTTCCAGTGTAACGAAGCTAGCGTATAAACTCGGTATTACCGGAGAAACTCGACCGTCAAGCATCGTTCATCCGCTAATTCCCGCACGCGAATATCTCCGACTGGTGTAGATACGACGATAACAGTCCCTGAAAAGTTTCTCAAGTCGTCGATTATGTGAGGATCTTTGGGAACCTTTCGTATACGGTATTAGTTGACCTCGTCGCATCGCGTCCTTTGCAAGACTTTCGTTTCGGGAAATTGGAAAGTGCGGAACAATGGTTGGACTCGAGTAAGATATAAGCGAGTCGAATTCATCCAGGTTAGTGAAACTGAAACAGCTTCTCAGGATCCAAGGTTCGAGGGATATTAGAGGAGATCGGACGAGGGCATGGTTGTAAATTGCACGCATCGCAGGTGAATTACACGAGAGTCGAACGATCCTCGTTTCTCGGAGTGGATCGAGGGACAGAACCGTGAGGACACTGCAAGGTACGCTGATCTCGAGCTGAAAGGGTCCGCGGGACGGGGTAGAGAAGGGGGGAAAAGGGGGAGGAACCCGTCGACTGTCGAAGAGGAAAAAAACCCTGATTACCGATAATCCCTCACACAACACGGGCATTACCACCGCGAGTCCACCGGCAGTGCTAATTGGAACTCCCACGTGGATATCCATATCAAATTATTCAGAATTCGAAGGTTAACGTACTTATATTTGGGCAATAAATTAGCCGGTCGTAGAAAGCCGGTAACTTTGGTCTTCGCCTCTGAGAAAGACTCGCAGAGCACACGTGGTCGGTCCGTGCGTGTACGTATAAAATTTTTATGATACCGCCGTTTTGTGGATACGACTCGGACTGAGACAGGACAGAAAAAGAGAGATGCGCGCATGTTTGTGACGGGTTAAACCGTGACTCGACTTTTGACCAATTAAGCCGGATGCCCGCGCATATCTTACCGATAAATCACTCGGTTCGCATTATCATTCCAATTCCGATACAAAATTCTCACTCCTTTGCGTTAATAACCAGAAAAAATCGATTTCTGTCACGCGGTTGCGAACTTCAAATGCACGTACGCATCGGACAATCGCAGATCGAAGTTTATACGTCGGATTTAAATTCTACCCTTCGATTAGGTATTGTAATTAATGAATCCATAAATTGTCCGCCTAAGAATGGCGAGTCCAAGTTTTTGCGAATAAAAACGAAACCGTAATTATACGAGTACAGGCCGTATTTTCAGGCGAAAAAAAAAACCGTATAAATAATTTACCTCGAACCGACGTCTTACTAGCAATTGTGACAAAAGCGATCATCGTGATTTCTCTACAGTGCATCCTTTCCTTATCCGTTCGTTATCGCACGCACGGGTTATACATATAACACGAGAAGCGGGCAATGAAAGCGGAAACTTACGGTCGACTTGTGAAATAAGTTCGGGCGAGCGGAGGTAAGAGAGCTTTGTTTATAATTCACCGAGACGGGTGAAAAAGCGGCGAATAACCGAAGGCATCGAGCATCTCGGCGGGATATTCCGTATGAGATAGGATACCACGGTAGGTACCTACGTACATCGGCATCGAGCCGATATACCCGACGTCGGTGAATTCGTTGGTGAAAAAGCTCGGGCGGCCCGAAACGTGGGTTTGAAAAGGCGAGCGCGAGATTACATACGACTGCCGGATCGAGTTACGGGCCGGTTCGGCGATACTTACGACCTGGCTAAGCGACGATCTCTTTTCGCGTTTCCGGAATAGGTTATTACACGAATCGCGGAATATGCTCGAATACGTTGGGACGGATCGGCTCTTTCGGCCCGCGTCGAAGATTCTGTCGGATATCCACGCACGCCGCGTAAACCCATCCCGACTCGATAGGCCGGGGAATATTTCAACGGACCCGACGTGTATATATAATAATATTAATTATGAAAATATACTATATAAGTGTAATATATATCCCCGAAGCCGGGACGTCAAGGTCTGCGGGGGTCCGTCTGCCTCTCTTCGACGTCAGGATAGCATGGCGCCACCGCTTCCAAACAACTCTCGGGGCATGAAGAATTATATATAACGCTCTGATCGTTGACCGACACTCAATGCCCGAGGAGCACACCGGTAATCTTCCATCCACAGCCGCGGCGAACTATTTTCGGAATTATGACCGCGAGTTGCGGTAGCGCGCACGTAAGATGCTGCTCGTCGAATTAAATAATTATGAGGTAAGGAGCCGCGCGACGGGCCCTCGAACTTGCGGCCATGGTGAATTTTTTAGGGACACCGGACGGACGCGGGGCGCTGCAGGGCTGACGGAGTCGAACTCTGCTTCCATCTGACTCCGCCATCTTTCCCTTTCACGAGAGGGGGCGAGACGAAGAGAGAAAGAGAGAAAGAGAGAAAGAGAGAAAGAGAGAAAGGGACTTCTGGCGTTGGGTAGTGTACTATAATGCGGGGAGGGTTCTGCGATGGCTGCACACACCGTGAGGAAGACTCGACAGGCCCCCGTCGTTTTCGTCTGGCATGGCAGTGCAGCGGTGGCGGTTTGTCCGAGTATGGGTGTAGCTGGGAATGGCAGGAATCGACGAAAATGGAAGATCGACATCTGCCGATCCTCCCTTCGGCGGCTTAACGCGACTTTAAAACGTCTTAAACCAATTTCGTTGCGCGATAAACCCTCCCCTTCGGATGTTATATCCCGTACTACAGGGATCCATGGGACTTTTTCGATCGCCGTCTATTACGCTAATTATCGTCGCAGCCGACGATCCCCTTTCCACCCACTTTTCTCCTTCCATAAATATAGTTATGCCTATAACGGTCCGTGACGAGGCTTCGATAATTCCGAATTGCTTGTAACAGATATCGACCTCTGAATCGTTCGGAAGCAAAAGTCTTCACCCGAACACTGTCAAGATTGGGTTCATCGGGGAATCGTTACGGACCCCGTATTCTGTTGCGGCAATTTTTGTTGAGCTTACAAAAAATCCATTCGGCGATTAGCATTTGTTTCCTCAACGCCACATTTAAGAAGGTACGTGATTTTGATATGATTTTTTCTATAAGCTAGACAGTTTTCCGAAGATATTTCAAGGGAAATGAATTTAAGTTGGGGTCGGATTATGGTACACCTGACCTTAATTAGTGATTCGTTATACGAAACCGTATTCCACAAATAACCAAAATTCTGTAATTTATTGAAATTTTTTCGTTCCCGTTCGAGTTTATTACGCAGCCTTAATCGTTAAATACACGAAATACGGCCTTACGGCGTAACCTCATCATTTTGTCGATTTATAATTTATTCATCACGCTCCTCGTCAGCCTTGACTTATTCCAAGGCGTACATCATTTAGGAAGTAAAAAACGTCGCTGTTTATAATACCGGTTCAAGTTTCTCAGACGAAGCAATCCCGAAAGAACTCTCACTGCAGAATCTTTTCGCGGAATACCTTTCGTTGTGCGAAACGAAACTGCACACTTTGGACACAAGAATTACCATAAATCGTTCCCACTCGCGTTAAGCGTGTCTCATTTCCGACCGCTCGTCATCGTTTCAAAAAACAGATCCAGCTATCACAGAGTCGTGTCACTGCTTTCTCGGTTTCCAACGAAGGCACGTTCGAATTTCACTCCCCGCGTCCCCGCGGACGGAGCAAACACCATTCTACACGTTACAACTACCCCCGTAGAGTGGCTACGTCTTACATTAAGGAAATTTTGTCGTTGCTACACCGAAACCCGGCAATAAAATTTCAATGTCCGTATATAACGTTAAACACGTATAAGGTAATGTTTATTACGCGTTTAAAGTACTGCCGAATGGCGTGTAGAAAAGCATTTACGCGCGTATAATTACCCGGCTTTCTAAACAATTAGGTAAGGCTGCGACGGTGTTGGAAAGCACCTTATATCTCAAGCGTGCCTACCCACGCGTGTATTATACCTAAGGCGTACCAGGGCTAACCATCGTTGAGTCAAACATACACGTATGGCGTGGGTGGGTGCCTGCCTAAGCCGCGGTTAATCACGATCTCGACTAATTTCAATTAGCCAACGAGTAAACAAGACGCGAAATTGCTCAAAACGGGTTTCGGTACCGGCGATTATTACACTTCGTCGTAGTCGTCGATACGACGAAGCCGCTCGTTCGAGTCCCCGTATAGCGTAAGTAGGTGTCTAACTGCGATACGTCACTCTCGCCGAACGAAAAACTATGAAATTAATTTAATCGCCGTTTGACAACATCGCGTCATTGTCGCCTGTGGCAGTGATGTCACTACGATTTACAACCGCAATGATCGGTACAACGTGGATCCGACCGTGGATGTGCCTCTGCCGGGCTCGGCTCGTACATCAAATCGTTCTTCTGACTCGAAATATTCCTCTGCGGACGTGTGGAGTTATAGTTACATCGGCGGCGCGAGTCAGCCTATCATTTTTCTGTTTTGCCCTCTGACGTCAGCCCGAAGGTTACAAATCAAAAATCTGACACACGTATAAGGAATAGGAAGCTGCGCAATTTCGACTAATTGTATATCGTGTGAAACACGTTTCACGAATATTAGAATTTGTCTGCGAATTTTGAAAATTGGATCTCAATATAGCCTTCCGATGTTGAAGTTGGCGTGTAAAATAGTAATGGCACAGGCATCGCTGGCGTTCGCACTTCGCGTCGTTTACCTATTATTGAAAAAAATAGTTACGACAACTGTACCTTGGAATGGGAATTATCGCCTAACTGAAATAATTTATACGACATTCAAGTTTAAATATCTTCATTAACGCGCAAGGTTACCGGTTCTGCCACTGGCAACTTTTTTCCTCACCTGAGCTCAGACTTCGTAGAAGAAGCTGTTCGCGAAATACACGGATACAGATCGAATGCACGAAGCTATCTTACAGCTATTACGATTAGCCGAGGCAGTATGGGTGTAACGGTCGATCATACCGAGCAGAAATACCGCGACACTGTCGTCAGTGTGATTTTCTAGTCGCATGAGTGATCGGTAAAGCGGTGTCGGTGCAGTCTGCGGAGAGAACTCGTCCCTCTTTGATAACGGACGAAAGTATCCACGTCATATTTCATTTTATGACCTCAACTTACATTTCACCCGGAGACACGGACGTGTGAGGTGGACGCTCGGACTCGCTAGCTGCAATAAGGATCGGCCGCATGACCGGTACCTAACCATAATATATCTACCCAAGAGCAGGTTAGTTCCGTTACCACGTGCTGCACCGTCACAGCCGAGGGTCTTCTTCTGCGCTCTGACCCGCATTGTAAATTCAATTGTTGCGCAACGGGGACGCTTTCGGGACATTCGCAAAATCTCGGAGCCTTGCAGATTTTGAAATGACCGTCGAATCGTTTTACTGCCCCGAACTTCGTACCTGCGGCACGTTGAGTTGCTGCGCATCTTGGGCACAGTGGCTCTGTTTTCTCGCTATGTAGGTTGTTGAACAGACAACTTCGAACGGCGAGGAAAATTCCTCATTTACTCGCGGCTTCTGGAGACCTTCGGTTGTATTTTGGATGCTGAAAAATTATACCTCAAATTCACATGGTCATACGCCACGTACATATCTCGACGTTTATCGCAGTGCTTTTATGCGTTTGTGCAAGGATTCGCCAATCGACGTGTAGTGATGAAATTTAAAAAAATGTATTCACTTTTTAAATTCATATTCGTGCAAAGATTACTGTGGTTAGTGGGTAGAAATCGTCCTCGGTTCGTGTCAAGGGTAGCTGGAACCATCTTCGTAATCTTCATGCTCCCAGGTACGGTATCGGTATGCCTGTAAGCTTGTTTTCGTGGGTGTAAAAGCGAGTTACGAGATATTGCATCAAGTTCAAGCGGCCCACACGAAGCTACTGCACAGCTCTCTTCGAAATATTGTCTTTATTCGTACGTAATACAGCCACCATTCGGCTGGTCATGAGTCACTTGCAGAATATCGGAAAAAGCAGAATTTCGCACCGTCAATGTGTACTTACCGTATATTCGGTTAAATTTTTTAGCACTCGAAAGATATTAAAAAAAAAAAAAAAAAAACAGTAAGAATTAAAACGGATCTCCTTCAGTTCTTTGATCTAATCGGGATTCAAACTATTTTTTCACAGTAAGGTTCGTATGATTGGCTAAAATTCTGAAACTTTTCAAGTTTACAAAGCAGTTATTCCAAGTTTGAGAACCGTCCAAAGTCACGTCGATGAGAAAGTTTAAATATATTGTGGGAATATGTATCGAGAAAAAATTCAAAAGTGAATTACCTGCTTATTTCAATATTGCAAAGACACTCAAGATAGGAAAATCAATTCTAGTGTAATATTTTCTTTTTTTTCTTTATCAGCCCAAAGTTTTTCCAGCCAAATTCTACACTCGCACACATACGTGGACCAGATGATACAGCACTGGCCTAAATTAAACCACCCGTAAGAACGAGTGGAAATCATATATGAACATCGCGTTGGACTTGAACTTTGCATCGTGATGTTAAAGAGCACGAAGCTGGGTTATAATGTATAAGGTATACGATTTTTGGCTGAGGATACAGCAGAGCCGGTGTCTGAGCTATAAGCGCGTGTGTGGGATAAGGTGATACCTATACACGTATGCGGAGAGTATTCTTATGCGTCAGAATTCAGGGGGACGGACGATCAATGCGGGACTTTTCATTCCTTTTCGTACACCGGGAGAGGTATAATATAAGGTTTAGAGTAGAAATCTTACTGGCGAGATTCGCGGCTGCAGAGCTCGGATCGCGTCGATGATTTGCGCAAACTTGAGACTCAACGGTGAATCCCTTTGCAGTCAGGCTGCAGTGAAATTTTTGTGTCGCTTTCGTAGTGGAAAAATAATTTCACAGATTCGTACTGTAATTCAGCGAACTCAAAAACGACAATTTACCAAATTACAGTCAAATCGATGCAGTAAAAGAATGTTTTTTTTTTTCCAAATGACCCATCATATGTGTGTCACCGATAGTTAGGAGGTTAATACTGCAGCGCACAGTAGTAGTAATTCGATCAATTTATCTGTCTATAACTCAACTGGTACTATAAACACGGATCGCATAAACTTTTTCTATTTTATTACCGGTACACTGCTTTATGATATACCTAAACGACCGTTATCCCGATGTATTACATTAATAGGATGTGTACAAGTGTAATTACGATTGCACGCATGTACCTGTTAATTAATTATCAAAAAAATAAATATCGAAAAATAACGTCTAAGCAAATAATAATTCTGTATAGACGAGAGAAATTTTATGCAACAAGCATTTATGGCAGGTTAGGTATGTATCAAGTATTGACAAATGTAGAAAAAGCATGTGCATGTTACGTGCGGCGTACCTGCGCAGGTTAAAAATATAATCTAGCGCGTCTATGTTCCGGCATATACTACGGTGAGAAACGTAAGTCGCAGGATAACTGCTGCAATGGCAGGTTAAAAGTGCTCGTACGTATCAGCATCGTGACGACAGAAATAATTTGCGCTCGCGGTCAAAACAAGACGGTAAATTAGCATGGCATTTCGATTGACAGGTTAACCAAGCCTGCATACGTGTGCGTATATCATAAATATACGTGTAATACCCCCGAGGCCAATTAACGCAATAACATATCAACTTTTATAGTCGATCTAGACACGCCGATACTGTATAATATACCCTACAAGTTGTAAGCTTAGTTGCCGCGGATCGTTTGCTGCTGTTATACGCGCGTCCAAATTAATTATTCATTATCATATCTGTAATGTGCAGAGATATTGGTGTTGGCGCACATTTGACGTACAATATCCGTATATTATGTATAAATAAATAAATCGACGTTTGTCCCTGTAAAGTAGTCTTCGTACACTTCAAGGATGATACGGGTGTAAAATCGGGCATGCAGACATACCGGCAGTAAAATCGCGGTAAGTAATGGTTGTATCTATTTTTTTACTTGTATCATACGAGCGTAAATTTCATGTTCGACATTGATCATATGTCATTAATTTTTTGGTGCATGTAATCGTAAAACTATAAGTGATCTCCCGGCGGTTACATCACAAGACTAGATTTTTCTAGTCGATCTAGCCGCTAGCCGCTGCTGGGACGATATAAAATTCGGTCGACGGATGATACATGTGTATTGAAATGTTGACCAAATCTGCATCAAGCAATTAAATATATGAATCAAGAAATTTTTGTACTCCTATCAGCCTACGATCTACCAGATTGGATGATGCGCTATTTTATTTTTTCAATTTGTGTAGAATAGACTAGATTTATACAGAAACGGGTTTGTGAAAAACTGTAGAAGGCAGATAGATATAATATTCATGCGTCATAAAAAGAATCAAATTATACCTGCGTCACAAATAGCGCACCGATGCAACTTCGAGCGCGCTTATTACGGAATAAAATTTTTTGTCCAATTACTCATATAGCGTATATAAGAGTTGATTGCATGATCAATATATTTAAAAAAAAATGCTATTACTGGAGCTGCTATGGACTATACCAATAGTTTAAACTGTTGCAAAAAATTAAAATCTATTTCAAATATGGTCTGGCGTCATAGAGAAAAAAACGCTTATTTTCTTCTGGTCAATTTTACCGTTTGTATGTTCACTGCATAAATCGCGGACTATAGCAGTAAAAGATTGAATATAATCACTTTCCGCTAAAATAAAAATTCGGCTTCAAATTATCCACTCATGATCTTTCTAAACCGAGTTGACTTTCGTTTACAAATTGTAAAGAAATTTTAAAACGTCAATGATTTACGGATATTTTCTTCTTGCGAGTAGCAATACTGCAACTTTTTACGAAAATTTGCCGGTTCTGTATCCATCTCAATATCGTCCGACGTGCACGTTATTATAAATTAGAAAATCCTGCGAGTGTCACAGTTGAAACGCGCCTGCATTTCGTCCCCTCGTTACAATTCTCAAATCGAAAAAAATCACCATCCGTGCACCGCAGTCCGATCGCGAATTTCGAAAAATCGGCGTGAACAAGTAACTTGGCTTTAAAAAATGCCGAACCCGCGGTCGCGCAACGAGAACGAAGAGCTCGGGCGTGATTCGAACACCGGGAGTACAGGGGTTGGAGTCTGTTGTTCGCGTCACCAAAAACGAGGAAAAAAACGTCAGAACGCCGATCTTCGAGTCACAATGCGGGTATTAATCACGCGCATAAGCGCGCGTGTGTGTGTGTATACATATTCATATATGTATATATATACATATACATATTATGTGTATGTCGAGAATAACCGGAGACGCGGGGATGACGGAGAGACGGAGTCGAGAGAGCGTGCTGAGTATGTGCAGCGTGAGGTGGAGTGGACTAGATAGAGACACGGCGACAGGACATAAACAAGTAGCGCGGTGTGTGCGGCGAGTCGAACTCTGCGCGCGTCAGCTCGGCGATTGGGGGCGGGGCCTTGGTCACGTGACGCGTTCGTCCCCCGTAGCCGGGTAGTGGGGGTACTCTATGACGCTATAGATCAAAGAGACGCCGCCTACCAACCCTTTGGGGGGCGGAGCCTGGCGGCCCAGTCGCCTCGTAGCGCCGCCAGGCGGCCGGGCGGCGAGTCGCGACGGATAACAACAAACAAACACTCACGCCAAGGGAAAATCCGAGAGACGCGACGCCGCGCGTGAAACGAGAGTCACGCGGTGTTTCGCGAAAGCCCGACGAGCCGACACGCGGCGAAGTCAAATTCTAAGAGTCGAGTTTTCGCGCCGTTTCTCCAACGCCGAGCGATAGTCCCGACTGTTTTGAGGTTATGTCGGGTTTAAACGTAATTTCTAGACTCTCGGACGAACGCCGAACCGTTTGCGAACTTTTGAGGAACTCCCGCTGTCTGTACAGAGTAAGGCTACTCACCGTTTGCTGTTGAAACTACCCCTGTACAGTCGATCTTGATAAAACCACTGAGAAACTCACTGGTATCAAAAATCAACTTCACTGTTTAGTACCTCCGTCAGCCACCGACACCCTGGCGGAGCAGGCGTCGCTATAGCTTCCCTCTCCGTCCTCTTGACGCTCACTCTCTCTCTCTCTCTCTCTCTTCTCTCTCTCTCTCTCTTCTCTCTCTCTCTCACACATCGCGTTCCGCAGCGGCAGAGAGCGAGGGGGAAACGCGCCCCGCCTCCTTCCAAACACGCTTCGCCTTCATGGAGTTCCTTCTGAATCGTCAACCAGCCGCATCGCCAGTCCGCATTACCGAACGTTGCAATTATTTTTCATATCGTTACAATTCGCCCCCTCCCCTCCCCCTCCAGGCCCTGCTTCTCTCTCCTTCTCTCGCACGAGAGAGTAATTCGCGAGTAATTGAGAGCGATGAGAATATAAAAGGATGAAAAACGGATCACGGGGCCTAGGGGTGGGGGGGAGGGGGAAGCTACGTAAACATTATGCAATCAGCGCAAGCTCGTCGAAACCTACGGCATTGCGTCCTTTTCCGTGCGAATTCAGGCTGAGTATTAATTTTCTTTTTCATCGTAGCGGATCGCATCGCCTACAAGTATTACAGGTAATCGCTAGCTTTATGATTCGCGCGACGATCCGGCCGAGTTTGCGGGGCCGACGACGTTCGCGTTTCGCACCGGCATCTGCTGACGGCGACGTTCGGCGAGTGGCTGGCGATTGCGCCCGCGCCTGGATAAGTCGCCCTCCTACTCACGAACACGAGGAAGCCTTCCTCCCCCCCCCCCGCCCACCAAACACGGACGGAACGGAGAGACGGACGAACGAACGAACGAACGGACGGACGGACGCGAGACGCGGGCAAAGCGGGCAACGTCGACGGCGACGGCGGCAACGTTCGGCAGCAGTACTCAATCTGCTCACTCAACGAAGCAGGCAAGCTCGGCCCGCCGCTCCTCCCGGGAACCGCGGCAGTTCCTCCTCGGCTCCGCTCTCTCCTCTCCTCTCCTCTCCTCTCCTCTCCTCTCCTCGCCGCTACTCTCTTCTCCGCTCCTTTCCTCGGCGCTGCTGCTTTGGTATGAACGCGACGCGCGAGGACCTCCCCCCCCACCGCGGGGACGCCGCCGCGACGCCAGTCGCCACTCAGTCAGCGCTGGACCGCCGCTCGCTCAATTTCGTACACGCGTTTCATTGAAAATCCACCCCCCCGCTCGGCCCACGCCGCCACCCCACGCCGCATAAGAAACGCGCTCGCGCGTCGAACTCGCGATAAAACGCAGTTCGTCGAGATCGCTGTTCAATTTTCATTGCGGTTTCCGCGTTTGATCGTACCCCCCGTTACTCCCCTCCCCCCGCCCCCCATTCTCCCCGTCCTCCCCCCTTCGGCCATCGCACCCTTAACGTTGTGCGGAACTTTGCCGCAGGCGAGTCTGTGATCCTCCTTCTTCGCGTCCCTCACCCCCTAAAATTTGACCCCCATCCCCTGCCTCTCCCACCCTTCCGTCGCATTTCGCAAGCCGGCCCTTCATCGAGGACTGGTTCGTCGGCTTGGATGGCTGGTTGGTCACTCGGAAACAAAGCCGATCCGTCAAATCGGTATAACGGTGTAAATGCGAGAACGATCGAAACAATTATTTGCGTTGGTGTGTAAAAGTAACAAAGGAACGTGGATTTTCTACGTCAAAAGTATCGCGGTAGTACGGTAGAATTTCAAACTCGTGATTCGTTCTTTGATAATTATACGCTGGTGTTTCGTTGAGATTTATAATTCTTTATTATATTGTTTGATGTTCTCTCGACTGTGTTTTTTTTTATTTTTGGCCTATACAAAACGTGGGTGCGTGCAGTTCCTACATGTGAAGTGTCTTTTACGATACATTAATAATAATTGTACAAATGTATGAATAGAAAATGAAAAATTTATAATCCTCAACCGTTATAACACATATTCAAATAATAGCCAGTGTAGCCATCGATAAAAACATTCCTGTGCAGCAATTGTTGGATGTTAATAATTTACGAGATTTTCATCTCGCCGGTTGATTTTTCTCTCTTTGTTTTTCCTTCTTTTTATCATAATTGCCGTTATATCGATGTCAGGATTGCAAAGTGCGATTTCATAGGGTAATAATAAATAATTTTTTCCTCACTACTACGTTGTGAAAATTATTACACCTATGATAAACTTGACTTAAATCATGCAGTTTACATATTAATTTGCGTCATATGCATGTTACAAAAGAGTGGGAGATGAATAAAACGAATGAATAATTTACCGCGGATAATTTATAAAACGCAACTATCACACCGTTGACATCGACACTATAACGCACAACGCGTATATACCACCAACCTGTTACGTTGCTGCAGCTGATTCCGACTACACTGTATCTATCCGCCTCTCTCTCTCTCTCTCTCTCTCTCTCTCTTTCTCTCTCTCTCTCTCTCTTTCTCTCTCTCTCTTTCTCTCTCTCTCTCTCTCCTTCCGTCCCCGTTTCGTTGGATAAAGTGATTTATAGATCTACGCGACATATTACAACAAAGTCAGTGACAAAGATAAGAAAAAAAAAAAAAATAAAAGAAATAAAGAAACAAAAAAAGTAACATAAATACATCGAAAGAGGGAGGAAGTTAAATCTGGATATCATACAGAGTAAATGAAGAAAAGGTTGAAAAAGAATCAGGAAGAAAATGTAAAAATGAGGCTGAAAATGCAGACGAGTTGTAATAATAACAATTATGAGAGTCGAACGGCGGAGAGGAGATAAGACAAGTGTGCGTGCATATCGATAAATATAAATAATTATATATATATCAAGGAGAAATATATTAATCCTTGAGATTCCAAAAACTGTTTATACATGCTGTGAAAGTTCGGTGATATAAACTGCAGTGAAACGGAGTGGTGTATTTCTTTGTGCGTCGCGGTTTCCACGTTGCGCGCGTGCGTAATTGTAATTTTTTTATTAAAAAAGAAAAGAAAATAAGAAATTAAAATTTACACCGCAAGACGCAGCAGAAAAAAATAAATAAGTAAATAAAACAAAACAACCGAAGAACTGGAGGCCTTCAGGAGTAACGAAGGCCACCGCAGGACGCAGATGACCCGAAGAAAACAGCACGCTCCTCAGCGAATGAAATGTGAGCAAAATTAACGATCTATATGCGGTACATACCTGTATTATGTTCGTATTTGAATCCTCCAAATTGTACGCTGCAAAGTGTCCGATTTCATCCGGCAGGTTGCAAAAAGCCCGATATTCCGATGCGCCACGTGACGGATATCGTGGTTGAAGATGCTTCTCTACGCTCCCTCTGTTGTGTTTGTTGTTGTTTGTGCAATAGGTGAAAATTGGGAAAATTTATTTCAATTTATTTCAATTCATTTTAATGCCAAGAGATAACGTAAGAGAGAGGATCACGACCGTGGAAGTTGGAGAGCCGATGATGCGCCTGGATCGACTGTGTATATGCAGTGTATAATATCTACATATAATAATGATAAGTGTGCGTTGCAGGTAAAACTATAAATCTTAATCGGTGTGGTACCTAGGTAATGGAGTTTACAGTTCCGCTATGCTTATATTGCGAGAAGAGATGATGTTGCCGGGAATGAGTTATGGGGAAGAGATATTCGAAGCTTGTTCCCCACTTTACTTCTTCTTGCCGTCTGGAATGGAAACGAATTCTGCAGGGCCGGCTCAGCCTCGAGTTCGCCATAGTCGATATTATTACACGAGCGCAAACGCGTGACGATTTCTCGCCGTCGACGGATCGTGCGATTATTCGGGAGGAATACCTTGCCGAGAATTTTTTTAATACGTCCCGCAAGCTCTCGTCACGTTGCTGCTACTGCAGGGTAATATCACGCGTCATTTTGACCAGTATAGTTATTCAATTTTCCCGCCATTTGTACAGGATTAAAAATCCACACACGGATCCGTGTGTAAAAAGAATTTCTTTCGCCCGTATATGCCTGAGTGAAATAAAGTGCAATCGCGAATGGTTATTTTATTTTCACAATAATTCTCGAAGAGAAATTTCGCTGGGATGAACTTTAGTCTTGTATAATTCTAGCGCCGCAACCACGAAGACTGACTATATATATTTACAACTCAGTTTTTCGTCACTTGTACAGAAATAAGTTTTCGGTATCGTACGATAATATAACCTGTTGAATGACGCAAATGAGCGTTTTTTCCATCATTATTTTATTTCAATATAAAGTAATGAAGCGCGAATTGATTGAAAACACACCGTTTCTGTATATCTCGACGTATACGCGTACACGTATACGTTGTAATGTCGTACAGCCTGCACGTGTCAATTAGCGATCGCGATCGTTTCAGTTTATGCAGAATAAATGTTATGCCGACAAAATAACATACAATGTTTGAATAACTCGGCTGCGTGACACCGGATCACTAATTAGTTATCCGTCTACGTGTTTCTCGCTACCTGATAATATTTTCTCACATATCGACATTTACATTTCCACCGAAAGACAAACAAACGGAAATGACACTGCCACCGTGGCCATGATGAAACCAATTAACAATAACCAATCAACTAAAATGTTGTGCATTTATACATTTTTACATGCTTTCCCTGTACATATCATCGTTGCTCTAGAAACGCGTTTCCGAAATGTCAAATTTCATCAAAATCTGTCTGTACCTAAAACTCAACGCAGCCCACGATCAAACGAAAAATTGTCATACCTACAAATAATAGCCGCATTATTTTTTTGCGACATACGACGATGGGCTTTATTAAGATTTAATTAAAACGAGCGAAGTTAAGCTGAATGAAGATTAGTTGAAAAAAAAGAAAAGAAACTGAAAAGAAAACAGATTTGAAAATAATTCTCGGGCAGCTGACGCATGAATTTAGTTGAAACGATCCGTGGCCTCGCTAAATCTCTGCATACGCTGCATCAGCCGTGGGCTCTTACAGTTTTATACTTTCGTATGTGTGCATACGTGTCAACGCATGTATATATATTTAATATGTATGCGGCCGAGATGTATGGTTTATAAAATCGGGGTTTAATTGATGCCGCAACGAAGACTGAAATATAATTCAGCGTCCCAGCTGCACGCTGCGGGGAGAGGATCGGATGTGGGTATAGGTTGATTTGTGGTAATGGTATTATATATTATATCTGCAGCGTGGTGACGAGTTCTCAACGTCCTCCTCGTGTCACTAACTCCCAGTCGTCGTCTTACTGTAACACCGCGACAGCTTACATCGCGCGTCTATAAATTCCAAACTGTTTTTCTCGCAGGCTGCTGGCTCGTAAGAATTTCATTCCGCAGGCCTCGGCAGCGGCCAGCCAGCTTCACAGTTTTCCCCCTTCTTCCTTTCGAACCGCGGACGATTTTTAGAAAATAAGAGTTTTAAATTAATTAATTTCTCGGAATGTTGAATTTTATTAACCAGACGATAGACTTTGTAGGTTCCCTAGTTTAAATCGACAGCACGAGTCGAGGTTTATTTTCAAAGTTGATCCTAACACGTGATCGCTCTCTCAGGTATAATTAATTACGTGACTAATAACTCGCCTCGAACGATACGCTTGCATGGCGAAATTATGCATGTCTACCGAAAGAGATACTCGCCTAATTTAACAAATTTACTTAATAAGAACGTTAAGATTCAAGCAGCTATAGCTACGAATAATAATGTTAATGATGTTTACTGTTATACATATATACAAAATATCATTTATATAATACGTCTGCTTAGATCTTGTTTTCAATTCATACACCTCCGTCGAAAATATCTTTTTTCTTCTCTCTTTTTTTTTTATTAACGACGTTAACAAGAGGTATAAAAATACTCTGCAATTTACCTTTCATTGTGTGTTTTATCTCTTCTCGCAAAGAAGTCGAATTCATGACTCGAACTAGTCTGCAGGTGAAATAAACTCGTCAACCGAAGTGCGGACAAGTAATACACGGTGACTATTCGTCGACCGTGTCTATGTTGCGTGTGTACAATGTTGTAAATTGTTCAGGATAGGATGTATCTATACCAGGAGCACAAATCCGGGGATATTCACCACCGGTCGGGGCTACTGCCGTTTCGGTAGCTAATTTCTCCTCCATACGGCAGTAATTTATCGAGCTTGGGTGAAAGGTACCGTAAAATACAATTTTATACCTTCGCGTAGGTACCTATAACGAATAAATTTTTCGCCCGCGGATATAATTGTACACTTATTTATTATATACGCGTGAAATCTACGACCCTTTATAGATTACATACCGTACCTAATATCCTTAGTTTCTAATCACGGCGATGAAAATTTCGAGGTACTTTGCGTTTTGAAGATTGGACCGAGAAATTTTGTTTGGAAAAATTTTGCGAAAAACGTCAAGTGGAAATGTGAGGGAAACATTGTTATTGGATAACAATCACACGAAAATGATTCTATAACGATTGTACGACGTTTATCTATTCGTTTAGGAAGTTTTTATATATATCGCGAGAGATAAAAATAAATGGCATATTCGTGGTGAGTTATTGAAGTAATCTGAAAGCCGTATAATTTTACAATTTGCTATTCATGTTCAATTCTGAATGCAAACGGTAAGGGAAAAATTTGCGGTGATCGGCTCGTCGAAAGTTGAGTAGTTCGGACAATGTGTGTTTTAATATCCGTTTGTAACGCAACTGTATCGAAATTATCAGGGAATGTACGACGTCGATTCTAACGCGGGCACTTTGCGTCCGATATCTCGTTAATTTCTTTGCACCGCATGATTATATGACGGTATGTATAAAGCTTATAGACCGAACCTCGCCCGTAGGTACGTAGCATTATAATATTGCGTGTCGCGAAGCAGTTTCTCAATCGTTGTAATATAACCCGTCGCTAATTGCCGCGTACGCGAATACCGTCGCCGTTTTATAATCAATTTCTCTATACCGTATATAAAATAGCTGATATCGAAAGAAAAGAAGAACGGCGTGAAAAAAGAAGGTGCAACGGTAATGAAATAAGACTAAGATGAGATATAAAAAAATAAAAACGTGAAGTAAAATCGCAAATCACTGGACGGAAAATATAACTATAATTACACTAATATTCTTGATCTGCGCAGCACGCACGATGTAGAATAAACACGATAAACGCTTTAACGGCTCTCTTCTCTAATATTTTTATATTCATCGGCTATCACTAGCAATAAAACTTGCATGTAAAATGTGTAATGTGTAATGTATATTGCAATGCGCTTATTACCGTACGATTTCGAATCGAAGAAAGTGCGACTCTGACTGCAATATATTTATACCTTCGCGTATTGAATAAGTTTCTTTCTTTCTCCTGTATATGGAATGTCTGAATTCTTCCCTCTGTATAAGGACGTGTTTGCCAGATATTAAACCTACGATAACAACGCTTCGCTGCCGTTAGACACGCAGAGCCTGCAACGTTGAAACTGAACGCAAGTCAACATTTCTCGCACGTTTATTAATTGATGGATACGTACGTCTATCGCATCGTGCTTGACTGATCGAAAATTTTAGCGAAGATGCCGGTTTTTGTTATTTTTTTTTTTTGGTTTTTTTCTATCACCGACAGAGGAACTATAGGCATCAATCGCGATCGAGCCAATCCGTGTGAATTAGAACTTCATATTTCGTGAAAGTCTCGTTATTATTCGACAGAACTTCGACGATGTGATGGTATAACGGCGCAGTAACGCGTAAATCAACTCGAATAGGTAATTCATAATAATTACCTGTCTCATAGAATAACGTAAATAAAAATAATTTATTTTGCTGAATTTTAAATTTCGAACTACCCAAGCGTTGTAACACAAGTTTTACGAAACAATTAATACGGTAATCGTATTAATGAGAAATTATAACCGAATAATATTTAAATAAATTTACTGAATACCTTTACAATTATACTCCAAGTACAATTGAACATTCTTTCTTATATTCAAAATCAAAACATAAAAACCGTAGGGACTAACAATCGTTTTATTTAATCTCTTATGCCTCTTGCGGGCAATAAAATTACCTCTTTGGCTTGGCGATATTTGAGTATATACAGGTAATTCATTTGGTATGACGGACGTGAAGCTGTGTATTCGAACCGCTCTTTTTAACGATAGGACCGACGATTTTGCGTCTCTATTTCGAAACCGCATCCTCCTGCAGGGGCGTCTTGACGCCGGCTCTGGTGCCGGATACAAAATGGTGGCGTCGAAGTGACGCGCGCGGTGCAGAGACTATGCCTTATATGTATACATGCATGTGATGCGGTAAAACGCATGGCGTGCTGCAGCAGGTGATCTTAAGTTGAAGAAGTATAGGAAGAAATTGAACAAAGTATTAAGTTTCAGGATTTTTCCTGGCCGGTAATTTGTTGAACATTGGACGATTCCTTATACATATTAAAGGACACAAATTAACTTTCTGTAGATGAAAGTTTGCACGGAATATTATTATAGTATTATTGTAGATAGCAGTGTATCTTTCATTTCAATTTGAACAAATGAAATACGTATGATATTTGAAACAATGTCATCTTTAATTAGATTATATTATACGTAGGTATGCATTAAACTTATGAAAGCAGCGAGATGAGTCGACGGCTGCGGTGAAATTTGTCAAGATATTTCAAATTCCGGTTATTCCAGTTACACGCAGCCGCAACATATGTTATAAAGTGTCCTGCGGCAGTTTTACCTGCATTGTGTGTAATGAGTAATATGCCGGAGGCGGTTTTTTTTTTTTTTTTTTTAGTACCTAATCGTATTTATATGCATGCGCTTCAGTCACTCGCCGATTATTTATAGAGATTTTCTAAATCTTTTTTTTTTCTCTTTGTACTACAGGTATTTTCACTCCGACATCGAATAGATCCAGCAACAGAAGTTATTGCGGCTTGATCTATCGATCAAATCTGCCGATGCGTCAAAAACGGAATATTCGCGCGATCCGTTTTGAAAATTTTAATCTTTCAATTTACAAGGATAAATGAATCGTAACAAGATTTCTTGACTTGAAGTAATAGAATTCTTTCATTCAAGAAGTGTTCTCACGGTTTAAATAATTTGAGAAATAATTCTCCGACAGTTTACGAAGTTAAAGTTTCTAATTAGCGACCTCACCGTGATGGAACACTGAAAAAAATTACCATTCTACAAGTTTTTACACAGTAAAACGATTCTGAAGTAACGCAGTTTCCTATTTTTACTAAAAATACATCGTTGCATCAAAGTTTCGAAGTATAATGCTGAACAACAATTGTGCGTGGTTAATTTCGTGAGGTTACATCGTGTTACAAAATTTATCGTAAAAACATTTCCTGCACGTTAACTAAATTCTGCAGCATCAATTTATCAGTCTCCCAATATCTTTGAAAGTCAATTCATTTTTACTAATTCTCGACAATATTGCGGTCGTTAATTTAACCGGAAATCCGTTACATCGACGTTGCACCGAGCACTGGAATCTTACCGTATAACATGCAGTGACGTTCACTTGGAAGAGGTATAAAGTACGTTCGGTCCTTGACTATTTTCATTTTTTACCACAACCCAAAAATACAGTTCCAGGTACAAAATGAAAATTAGTTTTCCAGCTGTTACCGGAGAGTCCAGTATCCGTTACTATCCTTTCTCATTACGATCACTGTTGCCATATTTTCTTGCAACTGTTGCGAAAATTTAACGCTCGTGCAACAATAAATTGACGTCAAAGCCTCGTTTAACTAAAAAAGTAGAGTAAACCTCAGAAACTGATTTTGCGTTACGATTACCAAAAAAGGATCGACGATAGCGCAAAATGGTTAGGCGTACCTCGTTTTTCGTAATTCCAACAATATTTTTCTAGTTACTACGACAAATGAAATTTTTCTCGGTGTACATAACCTGCGGATGCGACGGATGCGGGACAGGATTCCTGAGGAATACCGAGGATAGACGACCACCGCGTTCATCGGGTATTAGAGTCTTGAAGATTGTGTTCACCGGGCCAATTTCTCGCCCACGTATAACAGTGTTACATACCCGATTCGAACGTCGCAGCCGTCAGTCGTCGTCCAGCAGCAACTGTACATATAATATGAGCTCTTTGCGCAAGGAACAAGATTTATCTCCCGCGTTCTTCGAGTCGGTATCGCTGCATACTTGTTATACCTGCATACCTTTACAATACGTCCAGCTGTATATATGTTGTGAGCATGTGGGTACAGCCAAGTATGTTTGTGACTGTATGTTCCAGGTACGCGTATAATTAATATCATTCTCTTACGCACCGCATACATGTAATAATTCCCACTCATCGTTATAATTTTGACAATTTGTGCAGCACCTTAATTGATACGCCTGTGATATTGTTTCGTGCACTGAAACTTATCTTATCACACCAAATGCTTGCATGATATTAGGTGTAAAATTTATTTTACGTCGGCAACGCTACTCTAACGATGCATGCTTAGGAAAATCGCTGTTCCGCATCCTTGTGACTTTCGTAAATTTAGTAAACCGTTGTAAACAAATTACACACCGATTCTGAGAAGCCAACTTCTTGAAAGTCATTGTAAAATTGGCCAGTGATGATTTTTCTCTCCGGATGTAATCGTTACGTTGACGTTACTAATTTCAGCCTCGTATTGAATTTCTTTTTATCTTATATATTACAGACTTGCAAGTATAATTTTATAAACGGAACGGTGATTCATATACCGCAGTGTCAATCATAAATTAAAACAAGCGAATCAAAAATAACACATTAATCAGTCGGCAAATCGTTCTTCTTTTTCTTTTTTTGTTTCTTACTTACTCATTTTTCTTCATTATGCAAATATTTTATGCATTCAGTTCTGCAAAAGGTGTGTATAAGTATGTGTAGTTTATTGCAAATGAAGTCGATCGTCTGAATTTTGTTCAACGAAATCTGCAATGCTAAGAATCTTATAATGAACAAATATTTTTTTAACACGTGTTAGAATAAAACGGCGATAGCCGGAATTTTTTTTAAATTATAATACCTATTGAAATTGGAATACCTCAAGGGAAGAAAAACCATTGAAAAACAATAGTCTATTATACTAAATTACATTGAGGCAGTTTCCATTGTTTATAATACCGCAGACGTATAAGTTTCATCGCAAATTGCATATATGCGATGATTATTGTTTTAGAGAAATTTCGACGTACTTACGTTTTATATGCCAATTTTTAATATCGGATGCTTACAAATTTATTATCGTAATTTTAAATGCGAGATCTGACGTCGAGAGAGTTTATATTTGCAAAAATCACGCAATTCCGCACGTATCCTAAATTTCTGAAACCGTGAAAGAATGGACAGATTTTCGGTGTAAAAACAGGTATAAGAGTTGGGTCAGTTTGGGTCAGTCCGGAGGTTTGAATTTCTCTCAGCGGACATTATCGTGCTGATGCGGGAAGCTCGAACGTACCGGGCCAATATTTTTGCAACTTGTACAAAAATAGAAAAGACGAGGTGGCATAAAGCAGCAGCTCGCGACGTTCTTACTTACCTCGGCGTTGAACGAGGTCGCAAAATTCAAGGTCACTCAGATTTTTCCTCTCGCCGTTATTTCAGAAAAAGATTTACGACTCGGACTCTCACCGTTTCACTTTCCTTTTTAGCACGTAAGGTACGTATTATTTTACGGGTCGATCTCCAGGTAACACCGCACGCTCTGGAGATCTTTCACCTCGCAAATATCGCCACGCAGCGATCCTCCGGCCTTCGAAAAGAAAAACTTTTCTAACCCATTGTCCGAAGAGAAAGTTTGCGCAATACTTGTCCCGCTCGCCCAAAAATTCCGGGGATCGTTTCGTCGCAAATTTACCGCCCTACATCACGACCCTTTGTTTTTCGGCTTTTCTCTAATTTTCGCTGAAGCAAAATGAAGAAAGAATGAAAAAAAAAAAAAAAAAAAGAAAGAAAAAGGAAATAAAACCAAGTAAAAATTTCGCCATGCTGCAGTTTCGGTGCAGGCAGATGTTTGCACAGGCCTGCATTCAGAGGACAAAAAATGTCGACACCGCTGCCAACCGCGAACACGCGCATGATTATTATAGGTATATTTAATACCTACTCGCTACTTGCTGGATCCGGACAAAGAATCTATTTTTTATTTTCTAGTCGTTAAAACGTGTCAGTCGTGAATTACCTGCGATGCCGTGACGGCTTATGTAGCAATAGCCTGTATACGCAACGTGGCTGGCTTGTTTATGGGCTCGGATCCCGCCATTACGCTTATATACCGGAATTATTTTCGCATATTTATTTGACGTTTTTGAGCCGATGATGTGTTTCACCTTCCCTGTTATTTATTTTTCGATTTTTATTTCCGAACAGATTGAAATCTTGCTGTTTTTTTTTTTTTGTTTTTTTTTTTTTTTTGTTTTTTTGTTTTCCTCTCACAAGTCTTCACACGAATCAAGGGTGTGTAAATTACAAAACGTCTGGATTACCGCGTTCGTATTCGATGTATATGCAAAAATGTATACTTTAGTCGCGTCGTATGAAATATTGATGAATGCCGTACCTGTTGAAAGTCTGAGAGTCTTTTTTTCTTCTTCTCGCATAATCGTACAGATGATACAGGTACGACTTTTTCTGACGAATTTTTCGAATATTTTATGCATATATCTTCGGGAGCCTATTTTTCAAAATTACATTAAAAATTTGCAGGCTAGACAGAGAGAAGAAAAAAAGCAGATTTAACTCAAAACTACAGGAAAAGTGGGACACGTCACGATTTTTGTTGAAAAAAAACCAAAAAAATAGAAAAATAAAAAAATACCCATGTCAACGATATTTTTTACTACAAGTGTAGCAGGTTTTACTTTGCACGCAGTGGTTTTCACTGTTTCTATAGAGTAAACTCGACATTTTACGAATTATATT
This sequence comes from Neodiprion lecontei, assembly GCF_021901455.1. Lineage (NCBI taxonomy): Eukaryota > Metazoa > Arthropoda > Insecta > Hymenoptera > Diprionidae > Neodiprion > Neodiprion lecontei. The sequence goes on along the minus strand of NC_060261.1, from coordinate 41,505,153 downwards.
TTATCAAAAAACCTGACGTGTCCCACTTTTTCTCCAGCTTCACGTAAAATCTACTCTCTTATTCTCTTCTTGATAGCGTATGGTATCTGATCTTGAAAAATTTTCAATTTCACGAATCTATCGAAAGGCAGAACTTTTCTTCATATAATATTGAATACGCTCTTAGTAGATTCAACTAATTCGATTCATACAGTTTACTAAATCTATTCGGTGGATAAAGATTAGTCAAATTTACGAAATCATGAGGGTTACTAATTTATTACCGCTATCAAATAATGTGTAACATCGTAAATGTATAAAAAAATTTCGTCGAAGTGATAAAATACAATGAGATGAGCAGTTATTAGGAGGAACTCCAGGTCTCTTTCTAGTATAATCAGCAAAACTAAGTCATTCGTGGTCTGATAACATCGAATCAGCCTGTCAATTCACAATGGTATAGATTTTTATCATTGTTTGACGTGGCCCACATAATTCATGTAGCATAAATTACGATCAAACGATAATTTTTTCAGTCACAACAATTAAACACTCATTGATCAATCCTTACAAAATTTATACATCGTATAATTTAAACTTTAATATAAAAAATTTTGTTTTCTCCGTCTTATAAAATCGACGAAACTTTTTTATTGCGTGAAAATAACGTTCGGTAGGATGTACGTTGACCTTGAAATTTTATCGCCAGAATCAAATTTCGGTCAATACGATAAAAAAATTTTCTGCGCGTACGCAGGCCATAAATATAAACCATCGTCTCCTAGATTTGAACGCCCTCGAATTCCCCCCATTTTTTCCTCCATCGCTCTAGAAACCATCTTCGAAATTTTCTCATTACGTTCCGACATGTTCTCTATCTACGCATAATTAAATCGCAGTAATTAAACACGTATTGTAATTTTTTTTCAACCGGTGCATGTATAAGAAAAAAAGTAAATGCGGCAAAATAGTTTGAAAAGATATTTTTCACTCATCCGCAACAATAACGCCGACAGAAAGTATCCGGTCTCTCTCTCATCTCATACATTGAAGAAGAAGAAAAGACGAGCTTGACACGGGGTCGGGCATTATTACGTGTGTTTAACCTGCCTTGCCGGTGAGACCTCATCATCCGGAGTATACGCACCTGTGACTAGTTAAATTGAACAGATGTGAAAGGTTAACGGCACCCATTTACGGCCGAGCCGCGGTCTCTTCGAGGTACCGACGCAAAGCGACGCGATGCCATGCAACGCGGTGTCGGCTACAACACAGTGCTGCGCACACATGTGTGGGCATATCGGAGGTCCGTACCTGCTAGGTGCAAACACACTGGTAAGCATCCACGCGACACGTGTCAAACCTCCGAGTCAGTCGAGCCGTGGGTCACTTTTTTAACGACCCGTTCAATGAAGGGTCGCCTACGTTCAAAGGCGGCGCTCGACGTAATTTTTTCACCCATTTTCCGCCCATTTCTTTCCATTCCGTAATCCATTTTATAACTCTTCGTCGTTGTTTGATCATTGTCGAGGGTGGCCACACACCTCGAAAATGTGGAAAACCCGAAAATGTCAGGGGATTTAAAAGTTGTCATGGAAAACCTGGAATTGTTGGAGGATTTTACATTTGGTCACGGAAAAAAATGAAAATATCGGTTTTCTGACGCGGGAGTTGATGAAATGATTTTTTCAGGCAACAAGTTTAATTTATTTCGTCGTGAAAACAAATTCGTTTAAACTGACTTTTCTCTCATACATTATTAACAAGCTGAACGATTTAGGTTTTGGTAACTTACTAGGACTGGGCAAATGTCAGAGAAAACCGGGTTTTAGACTCTTGAAAACCTGGAACCGTCATGGAATCCTTTCGCCGAAAATTTGCGGCCACCTTGCTTGTTGAAAAGTTATAGAACGCGGCAGTAAAGCTGATTAAGCGACCCCCGTACCACGTATAATAATAGTAATATAATTACAGGGAGAAGAGGAACTTGATACAGGACTACCTCGTTATGAGAGCACTCGTTACAAGAGTATCCCCCCCTCCGTTCCGCTTCTCCCACTCTATCCTGTGTACCTCAGGTATCTCACTCCACATTGGCGCTGACTCCTCATCGTCAGTATCAGCCAACGAGCGATTGCGTCGAATCAAACGTATTTAGACACCGAATTCTTCCGCATAACTGTGATTCTCTTATAAAGAGGAGTGGTCACGATCATCGACAAACTCACGCACGTCCGATTCCCGAACTCTCCAGGCAGTAGTGGGGGAACGCTCCGGCGATAAATTTTTTGTAATCTTATTCCCCCTAACCGCCCTAACACTCCCTTATAACGAGGTACTCTGTATTTGTTGTGATAAAAAATTAGCACAAGAATAATGGTCGAACAATGTTTTTTTGTTTTTTTTTTTAAATTCTTTTATTCAATCTCGTTACGGTGTAAAGAGATCTTGAAAATCTAGGAGTCATGTGGTAAAATGCCTTTTCGTACAAACAATCGCGAAAAAAATAGTACTTGTATATGGACAGACAGATTCATGTGTCACGTATCTAGATTTTGTTGTGCGGACGCAATATTTATCGCTACTCAAAATTTCAATCTCAACGATTTTCCCTGCAACCCTATTCGTTCCGTGCACTAGCCTTTCTATTATTCTTAACTAATGACGGAACCTTGATTCTTGATAAAAAAAAAAAGATGCAGGTTCGTCGAACACAATTAAATGTGTTCGTCTTTTACACTGCGACATTTCTTCTCGAAATTCATTATACTGAAGTTAGTAACGTTATTACGATGATTCCAATCTATGATTCACCTTTCGTCAAAATCGTTATTCCGTTACTAGCTTCAGCTTCATCGGAATTCACTCTTCAAGATAACCATCTTGGATGCTTACTCATCAGACTTACAAAAAAAGTATTCCGACAAAAAATGTAGGGAATTTAGTTTTCTTTTAATTTATATCATACATTTGTGTTGTAGGATCAACCGTTCGGGAATTATTTTGAAAAAAAAAAAAAAACAATTTTATGTACCCATAATCCAAGATGGCGGACCGCGCTGATCCCCCCCCCCCCCCTTACCAAGGTCAAAATCTTTAATTTTTCATCATAGTCCGGAACTATGTAACACATATCAAAATCATTTCTGCCCTACGTTTTGAAGGGCAAAAACCCCCATTGACCGGACTATAAGAAGTCTCCAAGATCTTGCCACGTAAATTATTTCTCGCTATCGATTTCAAGCACAGGTACACTCTTATAAAATCCTAATTTTTTTTAATCGAGGTTCTGGATATATATTTTGGATCAGTATTAAATTAATTTCAATTAACGCAATAGGCTGCTGAGTTTATTTTTTTTTTTTTTTTTGCTTTTTATGTGTCGGAAAATAGATCGAGACTTGTTCTTACGGATATTGGAATTAAATCTCGAAAGTTTCGGGGTCCAATTATTTGTAAGGGAGAAACAAACGATCTTGATCATCAAATCTCCGTGCAACACAAAGAAATTCAATAAATTATCCACTGTACACGATTATACCCCTGAATATGCATAGGAATGCTTAATGTATTTTCAAATACTACCTCTTATTTCAATTCATTAGGTATGCAAAAGAGGAGAGAGAATAAGCCACTTCGGACACGTCCTCTGGTATGTAATGTAACGTTGAACTTTTTTCATTCCGCATATCTACTCGTCATGTTTTACACGTATACACTCGTGCTTCTCGACTCGGTTCATTTTTTCCTTAAACCCCGGCAACCCCAACACGCAGCCCTGATTTGACAGGGGTGACGAGTGCTGGTTCAACGCTGAATCGTCAGATGGCAGCCCACTGCTGAAACCCAGTCTCTCACCTCTGTAAACTTGTGTACGTTACATGTATACCTATACAAGGTGCGCGCTACAGGTAGGCGTCGGAATAAACATTTTTCCAGCCATTGAACGATGTATTTGTATTGATTTATTCATCTGTGTTCGCCCTATTCATCCAAGAACAAATGATTTTCCGGACGCGCGAAATCAGATCTAAAATGAGAACAAGAAAAATCGAAATCGCAGCAGAGAATCGAATCGATAAGCGAAAATAAAACAAAATTTGCATATTTCCATTTCCGTTTAGCTGTACTAAGCTTTGAATTGTACATGTTTAAAAAAAAAAAATTTTTTTTTTTGTACTTATTGTAAAATTGAAAAAACTAACGAGTATTTATGAGTATTATAAAATATTTTTACCTCTCTGTTTTTTTTTTTTTTTTTTGTATACGACCTGTATTATTACTATGGTATGATATATAGAGAGTTACGAATTTACATTAAAGCTGTAAAAAATTGACCGGGCGTATAATCGTTATTGATGGGAGAATAATTAATTTAACTGTGGTTATTTTAATATCGAGAAACATGAGGCAGATTATAGCGAGATTTGATTATTACACTTTTAACCTACATACTTGGCTAAATTCGTGAGAATTTACAGCACCGTTTGCCGAAAATCACACGTACAGGCACGCACTCTCATACACGGACAAATGAATGGGTTCCGGATTCTCATCGTGAGAGAGATTTCCGTCGATTGTATATTGATAATAATCCGAGTATAGACACGTATACCCAAGGTAAGCTATAAAACATACGTATAATAGAAATCGGTCAGTTGCTTCCGCTGCTCACACTTGTGCTTCCATAAATACGCGCATATAATAGGCGGCGAGGTGTTTAATACGCCTGTAACACAGGTAACGCACACGCGTGCTATCGCCCATGTACACGCAGCGAGTCAAATTCTCAGGATGTAATAAAATCTTGAATTAAATTAGAGAATTCTTGGCGTGATGGACGGTGACGCCGTGTTGCTTGCGCACTTACATTAGCTCTGATCTTCGCCATCGGGCAGCCGTGTAATAAATCTGCCAAAGCTGCCGGGCACAACAGAAAACAAAAACGACACGAGAGAGAAGGAGAATGAAGAGTAGAGAAGGACGGGGACAAAAAATAGAATAAGATAATAAAAACATAAATAACCACTTGACACATGCGTGATGCTTCTATACAGCTAATTCCTGTCTTCTCGCTCGTCCGCTTCTCTCTAGTCTGAAAGTCTGAGGCACATCAAAGCAGCTACGAGCTTGCTTGTTGCGCTTCGCAACTTTTCCGTTTTACCGGTTAAATCGCCGATGCGGTTGTTTAACGCAGTTTTGTTCACCCTTGAACTCGCCGATCTGTCACTTTTTTTTTTTTTTTTTATATTTCAATTCAAGCGATCGTTTTCGAAACGGTCGAAAGTTGCATATCGTGGCGAGTTGAGTCTATATCCCGTTTCTCGTCACCTTCATCTGCAATAAGTGAAAAAACGAAACAGTGGTACAGCATCGTACTTGTCGGACAAAAGTGTTGCAAATGCTTGTAGTTTTTACTCAAAATTTCTTTTGGCAAATATACGAGTGTTTAATCGATTATTCAGATTTTCAAAATTTTTCCAACATTTAAATTGACCCGATGTATGGTTTTGTGAGCAATAAAGACTCAGCGGAGCGGTAAGACTGTGATATCGTCAGAGATAAATCCAGGCAGTCGCCAGCCGTTTATATACTCTACTTAAAGGTGACCGAGGAGGAGCGAAGCGACGACCCTTAGTCGAGCTTTAAGAATGTTTTTTGGCGGATGTGATGTCGTCGAAATCCGACAGATATGTCGGTTGATTGGTTCTGGTTATGCAAAAAGTTATCGTCAAGCTCCGTATGCAAGTTTAAGAATCACGTTTGCGATTAAGGTAAATTGAAAAATCATCCGAGGTATGTTCGAAGCTTTTTAAGTTCGAAAGATGTTTCGCACATCCTTGTAACCTTGTTTTAGTAACCCGAAAATTTGCATTTCACTCGACATAAGCTTGTCACAATTTATCATATTGAAGTTAGTAACGTTATCGTAACGATTCATGCCGAGGGGAAAGCGTTATTTTGCGATTTTGGAAACCGTAATAAAACAAAACACACTCTTTCACATATCCCGAAATCTTGGTTCATTAAAAATCATTGTAAAATTAAGAAAATAGGAATTCTCTCTCCAATATTTTCTTGCGATAAAATTTCCAACTTCAACCTCGTTACAATTTTGTTCGTTTATTATTTAGTCGCTAGTCTAACCTCCGCGGCTCCGGTTGGAGATCAGGTTGAAGACTTTTCAGAACCGACTGAATTCTGATGCGACGTCTTGGCCAACGGTTTGGCAGCTTTTCATTTTTCTCGTCGAAAATTGTATTACACGTAGGTACCGATTTACGCGGGCACCGATTTATCGCCGCGCGCACCTGCCCGGTGTTACCACTTGACAGCAAACCGTTGGGACAAGTGCAGGAAAAGCGGGATTGACTATGGTCGCGGATCTTGGAGAGTTGGACTGCACGCGGACCGGTTCAAGTGGCTGGTTAATGCGCGAGGGTCGTTTATTTTAAAAACGTGCCGTTTGTTTGGAAGTAACACGGTGCTCGACGCGACGCGATTTCTAAGTGACTTTTAGTGTCCGCCACAAATCCACCGTTCGCTCTACGAGTGACACGAACCTGTCGTTATAATTTAGCGCGTTCGCTAGCTGTGATCGCTGCGTGTATCTTACTTTCGGTTTTAGTACCCGGACACCGAGATGATGACGGCATAATGTGAACGAGTTGGTATCTCGAACACAGGCCGCATGACCGGCGATTTTTCGGACTTCTCGCGACAGAGCGCCCGGATTCTTCATTTTTCAATTCCGCATCGTGTAGGTACAATATCGTTGAAAATTTTTGACATCGTGAATTTTTAGTACTACACACAAGAATATAATATATCAGTCGCATGAGTTTAGCTCGAAATAAAAACAAATTTTCACCAACGTCACACCTACGACCGGTCGAGACAAATTTAGAAACGTTCTTTCTCAAGACTCGAAAAATATCTCTCTTCACAAGTGTAAAAGTTCACCTCCAGGGTAATAATAAACACAAACGTACCTGCAATCGATTCATTATTACTTATACAAAATCTGTATCCCGGATCATTCCCCTTCCGCCTGTCCTGAATTTCACAGTATATGTAATCGTTTATTACGAGCTAAACCATAAATCTGATCAATCGTCGTACGTTAGCAAATACTGCTTGTATCGATGCGATCTGACGGTAGACGGACCTGCATTCTTCCGTCCGTCAGGCATGCAGGGGTAAGGAAAAAGTTCGGTCGGGAAGGGTGAGTCGGCGGTGCGGGGGGAGGGTTAGGGAGAGTAAAGTCGGCGGCGGAGGGGCGGAGGGGCAGGGGGGTGGGGCATCCGTCACCCGTCGGCGTACTCCGTCTCGACGGAGCCAAGCGTCGCGGAGCTTGCCGGTCGAACGGTGGAAGCGAGGGCGAAGGGGTGGAAAGAAGAACGGGGGGCGGCGGAACGGGGGTTGGGGGTGAGGCGTAAGCAGGTCGCCTCTCCGTCGGTCCGTCCGTTCGTCCGTCTCCTCCTGACTCGTCTCGCGTGACGGTCTCGTCAGCCGTCAGCCGAGCGGCGACCGGATCGATACGCCCGCCACCCTCCTCCTCTTACGCTCTCCTCAGACCCCCTCGTCCTTCCGCGAAAAGCAATGCACCTACCGACAACCTCCCTCGCGCCCCCCCCCCCCCCCCTAACCCTCGCTCTATTGCTGCCCCATTCCAGCAGCTCCCGTCCGTCGCCCCCGCGGCTTTGCGTCTCTACCCGACACCCCCTCCCCCCCCCGCCCCCCCGCCCCTGCCGTTACCGGCATGGTCTAGTTGAGTTGAGTTGAGTTGAGTTGAGCCACCGGCCGGGTCAGAAGACGTCTGCTACCGCTGCCCGGGCGAGCGACAGCTCTCCTACTACCCCCTTATATACCACCCCCCCTCCCCCTGCCCCCGACCCTCGGCCTGGGGACCCACCTCAACTCCATTCTGCCGCGACGTGCTGCGAGATGGACAGCTCCGTCGCCCCTACCCTCCTCCACCCTCGCCCCCACTCCAGCCCCATCTCCTTTCCCCTTGAACGGTGATTCTCGTGTGTACCAACGGCATGTGTATTTGTATGCGTTCTTTGGGGGTGTGTTGGGGGCTTGTACACGTGAGGCAGAACCGGCCGAGTCTGATGTTTTATTGGTGTGGGATTTTGACGTGGTAGCCGAAACCTTTACGGAGTATCGCGACGTGTGTGGGTGTGTTTCTGTGCGTGAAAGGTTATCAGCGCTTCTTTAACAATGATGATCATCAATACATTGTTTTATCCGGTTACGTAGTCATTCCCCTCTCAATTAATTGCTTAATTGATTGATAACAATATAACCACGTTCGGAGTTCCTGTACAGCTGTTCTTTTGTAATTATCTCTCGTTTTCTTTCAATCTCTAGTTTTTGCAGACGTATTTCCCGCAGGAAAATATTTTTACCTATCAAATCGGAAAACTTACGGATGAGAATGATGATCGGATCTATCGGCGAACGCCCTTAAGTCACGGAGTTCAAATTCGTGAGTACAAGCACACGCGCAAGGTACTCAATGTAACCTGCCCGCGCCTCGCCGCTCGATGATGCAGCTTCGATGATGCAACGTGTTCGTATTATCTCTCCTTTCGTCACTTTCCATTGTCAAAAATGACGATATTCGGTACAATACTCGGCTGTAGGCGTACCTGTAACCACAAGGTGTCTCGGCGACGATGAACTCTGAAAAGCATGTTAGGCAGCTGAGCATTCATTGTCGCTGCAGCAGATCGAAAGGGGAAACCCGTTATACCAATATCCAAAGGTGCACCGTTGCGGCACATTCATTTACAACTCGTTCATTATCGCAGAGCGACGACGTTACCAATAGATTTGTCACACCCTTTCACTCAACCATTAATGGCACCGTTCTCTCGCTGATGCCCGCAAGTTGACTTGTTCAAAACTCGATACGCGCGCCCTTTGCAAGCTCAACGTGCGCCTAAGGGTGCGTTGCAGGCTCACCTGTAGGCTTGGAACCAGAACAATGAGACATCACGCGACGCCTTATAACTCGAGGAGAGGGTAGAAAAGGGGGATTCGGACGCGCGGATACACGCCAGTCGATCAGGACGTCGTAGTTCTTTATTCTTGAGCGATCAACGACGACGTGTCTCGTGCAGTCTGCTCGACTCAACGAGGTTAATCACCTTTTATACACGAACGCATCGTCGGAGCATGTAAACGGTGGTGGTGGTGGTGGTGGTGGTGGTGGCGGCAGGCCTGTTAGCCGATAACAATAATAAACTTTATCCTGGCGCCGAACTACAACCATACTATTATACCCATATTCAAAACGCTGCAGGTCCCCAGACGATCGGCCTCCCGGACTAAACTTCTTTCTTCACGTTTCAGAAGGATAAAATCAACCCCTTCTTATTCGATTCTTTCTTCAAGGCTCTTCGTTTCTACTCACGTCAATTTTACTTTTACCCTCTAACTCGTATCATCTATTCTAGATGCCCAGAAATTTCAACGATTGTTGAATATTTTTCAAGGTAATTTGAACAAGGTTAATTCTACCTTTTTCAGTGAGTCTGAATATTTACATTGTTTTTGATTTTTAATTTATCAAAATTATTAATTTATAAGGCAGACATGTACATGGCGTCGAAGAGATGTATATATATTATATATGTATATGAGGACTGTAAGTAATCTTTTCAAGAAGAGCAACTTTTCCACTGAATCGACTAACAATAAGCGTGATTTGGGTCAACTGTTATTTTCTGTTTAGTTTTATTCTCTGAAAGTTGTTTTTCAGAAAACAATTAGCTGACTAACTAATGTACAGTTTTTCACGGTAGAGCAGTTCTGGCAAAAACTTTTATTATCTCAGCATTTCAGTGAATTGGGTAAACGTTCCTCTTTCCAAATTAGTAAGTACATGTGTTAAAAAAACATCTCAACACCACTGGAAAACTGAAGTCTGTGCCTACATACATATTGAAATTTCCAAGTATACATGCAACGTTTCACAACTTGTATACAATTTGTAATACTCGCGATGCATTCAGTGAAGAATGAATCGATGTTTAGTTCTAGGTTAGCATGTATCCTGCAGCTAGAAGAATTGGGAAATCGGAAATCTAATTATTGATGATCCGAACCCCGACGATCGTGTCTAAATTAATTCTCAGAAATGGAATTTCATTCCTCTTGTGCGATAGATCCGTATTACCGTTTATTCGTCCAGAAATATCCTCTTCCGATTAAACCGCTTTGAATCTTGGTAAACGAGTCGGTGGACTCGGTTGGTTGAATTCATCCCGGTCCAGCTGTACGGACACGCGGGGTGTTGAAAAATTAGGTAAAAATCTCGGCATCTAGCTTGCAGAGTAGCCGCTGCAGGCGCTCGTGTTCACCGGTGACTAATCGTTCTAATTATTCTCTCGCTCACCGCCTCGTTAACAATAATTTCACCGGCTATTCGTGTATCTATACACCAACGTACCGTGTGTCGGCATACGGCAGGTGTACACGGAAAGAAAAATATTGTAGATTTTACATCTTCAGTGGTGAATATACGGACAGCACTTTTTTGGAATTAAATCTACAGCAATTGTGGCAAGATTTACAAATCGGATAACAAGGGTTATGAAACCAATAGTAAGACTTACGGGATGCTCGGCTAGTTCTACCAAAACTGATGCAGATATTACTCGAAAAAAGTGCCGTTCATATATTCACCAGATAGATGTAAAAATCGCACGTATTTATTGCGAGTATATAAAGTTTCGAAGAGACATTTCGTGCGGTTGCAATGCTTGCAAGCTGCTGCATTCGCCCGGGGAACACGCAGCGATGAAACACATATTTATTCGTTACAACACACGATGCGCGACGTATGTGACGCATTACAATGCGCGCACTATATCACGCGTTGTATATCGCGTCGCGCGTCGCTCCGAAATACCAATTGTCAGTTACACGTTCATCGTCAAAGTGTATTATAAACGTTCTCCGGGCGACATCGAACCGTCAATCATTGAACCGATTGACGCGATCGTTGTCGCTCCGTCGCGTTACAATTACAATTTATACACTGCTCGGCCACATGTGCACGCGTTGCCGGTGCAGCGGCAGAGAAGCAGCTGCTGCAACGACTAGGAATGACCCATTGACGAGGACTCAATCAATAATACAGAATGACTGACTGACTGACTGACTGACTGCTACTTGGCTCCCGGATAAAATAAGACGCTACAGTACGAGACAAGGAGGGAATCAACGAAATAGAGGGAGAGAGACAGAGAGAGAGAGAAAGGGGGCTGGTGGCGTATTTGGCACGCTGACAGGCGTCGCGCGCTCGCCGCGTTCGGAAACCGGAAGCCGGGAGAGGCGAGAGGATACCGGGCCCTTCGGATTGACAGTGACAGGCTGGTTGGGTGGTTCGGGGTGCAGAGAAACTGACGTTTACCTAATACCTACGAGGTCCGGTTGCGGTCTAGCGTCGTCAGCCGAGCTGACGGGATCTGTTGACGAACGGACGTTTTTCCTCGCCGTACGCGCAATCAATCAGCTCATTACACCGCGTCAGTTATCTTTCCGCGCCCTGTTCCGCTCCCGCATCCTCCGTCTCTTGACGCTGCGTCGTAGCTCCGCTGGTCACCTCCTATAACTTACACTGTTATACCGTGTGCGACTCCATTTACGAGTGCACTTGACTTCTTTCGTACGGAAACGCTGCGTGGTCTACACGATTTGTCACATCTTCGCGAGTTGCAGGGTGATCGGATCGTAGAGTTGTAAATATTGGACGGAGTATTCAGTGATTAATAGGGCCTGGATAAGTATGTATTTAATTCTGTATAAAATTCTGAAATCTAAAAAAATCTAAAAAACCAAATAAGGAATGAAAATAATTTATTAATAAGTAAAAATATGTATTTACATATTAGTCCGAGTCCTAGTGATCAAGGCGCTTGGTATGCAATTGTGAAACTTGAAATGATATTGTATTTTTGTATGATTGTTGAATTTTCGAATCGTATGGTTCTAGCATATTGGCCATGTTCGATTCACGTTATACATTGATTCGGATAAATTTGTCATTTTTATGTCCGTGCAATGGCGATGACTATGCATACCTACCCTAGCATTGACTGCCGTAATCCATGTTCCATTTCAAGTTCAGGACGGAAAAGGTGAAGGCTTACGCAACCAGCGTGACTTTTACGTCTCCGTCATGTCACCCTAGTGGTTGAAAGTGTTTTTTTTTTTTTTCTTTTCGTCGACCCGTCAATCGGTTCTTACTTCCAATTTCTTCGTCGTTCGTCCTTTCTTGTAACTAATAGAGATTCCTCTTTAATATAAAAAGCAAATCACCCCTGACGAGTTTCACGCATCAGGAGCTGGTGTAATTTTTCCGATGCTCGTGAGCGTTGCAGGTAGGTACGAGGCAACCTCTTAACGACGATCAATCGGACTGCCTGTACGTGTGTATAAAAGTAATTAAAAAAAAGAAAGTATTCCCCCGAACTTCATTATCATACAATCTCCCTGGAAGCGGGGAAATGAAATAATGCTAGCCGCAGCAGATGGGTATCGGATGTTCCGGAGAACCGGAGTGCAGGTCGCGAGGCTGCATCAGACTCGCTGATCCGAGGCCCACGCGATCGGTATCATTCCGAACCACACGACGTCTGAATACCCTGGAAGAGCTATCGCGAGGCTCCGTGCGAGTTGACGGGCGCAGTGACGCCGTTTCTGAGAGTCGGGGGATAAGGGGGCAAGGATCAGGAAAAGGGGTGGTGGAGGGGGGAGAGGATTTCTAATTTATGACGATGGGGAGACGTGATGAACAGACGTCATAAAGCACGCTCGCCCCCGCCTACTCCGCCCCTGTTATCGCTGGCCCCTGTGATTTGTGGCCTCTCGAATTCTCTCTCAGTTCCCGCACGCCGTGACCGACTCGACTCTACTCGACTCTTGGTAAAAGCGTTGCTTCAATTCCAGCCAACGTCCGCCCCTGCAAATCCCCCGATATGCGGCTGCCTGCCTGCCTCTACCTTCTCGGCCTCCCTCTCTCATGAATACTATTAGATCTTCCCGCGCTCGCGAGCCAGCCATGGATATTCCCAGACCGATGGATCGAGGGCCCCAAACCGTGTCGACCAACTTCTGAGATCGAGGGGCCATCATTTCCAATGAATTTTAGACATTTTTGTCCTGCTAAACGCCGGTGATTAGACCCGCAAGGGGAATAATCATTACCCGCGTCTCGGGCTGCTGCTCAAGGCTCGAGTGGATAGATACAGGGTAATTTTTTTTTTTTTCCTTTTTTTCTTTCCTTACGTTCTCTTTTCCTCCTCCTTCGCTCTACTCTTGTTTTCTTTACTTCGTTCCGGTATTTTCAAGATAAAAACTATCTCACGCCGGCACGGTCGGTTGTTATCAAAAAATTCAGTCTGCCCCGTAGCTTTCGGTATGCCTGCAGACCTGGGTTTAGCGTATTATAGCCCACGGGGGATCGAAATTAAAATAAATACCCACATGTCGGTAATATCGAGTGTGCTGGGGTGCTAGGGAACAATTCAGAGGAACAAAGGTTGCGTAATAGGAAACTTGTGAGGAACAAACGGAATTTGACAACGCGTGATCTTACAATTAATGTCACGCATCGTGAACGTTCGCACGTGAATGTTTGTTGCTTGTTATACATACTATTTGCGGAGGAAAGTGTGTCGGGGGAGTGAAGTGAAAATCGTATATCGGTAAAGTACTCGAACGCTGTCGCCTGTTTGATACTCGATAGGATATTATATATTTATACCCCTGTGTGCGTGCGCGTGTGTGTCTATAGCGCCGTTTTATACAGCGAGGCATAGAATTTGTAGGATCGCGTCGCCTCCTACGGATCGGTACCTTTGTGAACCTCTGAAAAATCGTGTTATAACCCTAATTTAATTTTATGACCGGCATTACGGTGGATTGTGTTGTATCGTTTCTGGCATAATGGCCGTATATGGCTCCTCTCCCCGTACAACCATATACCAACATATATATACACACATAATAATGGTGGCGGATAATAATCAGTTGTAACGCGAACCGTCGTAAACCGCAAAACAACGAGAATCAAGAAAGCGGAGATGAGCAGAGAAGTGCGGGAGGGAAGCGAGAAGAAGACCGAAGGAGAAAAGGTTACGAAAAACCCCCCTCGAAAGTGAAGAGAAGAAAAAAAAAAAAAAAGGAAGCGAGTACAAAAACGAAATACAAACCGCACCCTGAATGAAGACGAAAGCCGCGTGGTTGGTTGGGGGATCGGGGCGGAAAGAAAGAGAGGTCGTATGTGTTTATATCCAAGGGGGTGGAGGCTGGGGGCTCAGGTATCATTATTTCGAAGGCTGGCCAGCCCTCGCTCGTCTGCTCGCCTGTCCCTCTGATCCCCGATAATAGCCGAGCGTGACCGGTTGGCGCCGTCAATCGTAAAACTCGGACACCAATCAACCAGCGACAATTCGTCGGTCGTCTCGACGCCGGTGGATTTTACACGCCTCCGTGTGCGTCGGGGATGCCTGAACGTGAACGCGCACACACGGAGTCCGAGGACCTCGACGTGGTCGTCGTCGCGGTCGCGGTGGCCGGCGAACGGCGGGGAAAAACGAAATTACTATAATACCGTGGCAGCATCGCGTTGGTACCATTCGACACCCCCGTTCCCCAGACCCAGACCCCAGCATGTTCCGTTGTTGTTGTTGTTGTTATTGATTGGCCAACGCGTCTCCATCAACCCTGCCGTTGACTCTGTATTTACGCTGATTCTTGACGAAAAAGCATAAAATTACGATAATCGCGGGGCGACCGGATACCGTTCGGCTTTTTCGAGGAGATCCAGAAGGTCCCGCCGCCCTTTCTTTCACGATCGCATGCTTCGAAGAGGTCTTTTTATACCGGCGCTTGTGGTATACACGCTGCATTTCTGGCTCGATGATCAAATTTGACCCTCTAAAGGATTCGATGATTTCTGGGTATAGCTTTCATCCTTGGATAGAAACAAACGAATGGCGACTAGTCTGAAATGAACGTGAAGTATAAATCAGGCTTCGGTACTGAAAGATTCCAGATCGAACGATGGATCGAAGGTACTGGGCAGAAGTTTACGATTGGTTGTCGAGTATCGTCCTCTTTCTCATATTGGAGTGATTTCGTAAATCGCTGCCTGCAAGAAAAGACTGATATAAGTGCACGAAATGTGCTTTATAGAAGATGCAGATATCTTGTCGCATTTTTTCAGCACTTGATCTTACGGAGTTTCGAATGCGTCTTACGAAATCTTTGGATGCCATAATCACATCCCAACGGCGTCGACAAGTCGATCCTTAGACGAAAGATTACTCTATCGCGAATGACTCGAGGTGAATTCACCAGACTTGCGTTGCAGCGCGAGTGCTCGACTTGGATTGATCTTTCTCACGACCGAACGAATTCACATGGCACCAAGTGAACGGTCGACGAACTTTTTCACGTACCTACAACGCCGTTAAAGCCACATTTCTCCGAGTTAGGTATACGTGTATACGTACAAGGCGAGTTCTAATTAACGGATAGTGATTTTTGAGTTATAGCCTAGGCTGGTATTTCCTGATCCGTGAGCAACTCCTCCTCTCGCCGTACGGTTCGCAGGTTTATAGAAGTGGCTGGTTGACGAGGCGTGTAAGTAAGCGGTGGTGAGTCGGTTGCTCGTTCGGCAGGTACTGCGGCACAGGCTGTAAGAAGAAGAAGGGACCGCAGGAGCCGAAGAAGCGAGAGCCAAGAGGTGGAGGAATACTAGCTACAGGGTCAGTCGAGCTCCCTGGTTCGGCTCGGGCTGCCGGCTGCCGTAAAAACGTCAATTAAAGTGTTTTATTTGATCCTTCGTTAGAACGATGAAATGGAATTTTGATTTATAGCCGCTGCGGCCTTATACCGCGTAAATAAAATAAATAGGATGCTATAATTAGCCGGTGGTTATATAGGTCCAAATGCTAACCTAGCTTACGGCTCGCGAGGAGCTCGTAGTCCACGATTCCTTTCCCCTCGCCAGCTCGCGGTATTCGGGACTATCAGTTTTCACTCATCCCGCGTCCATGTCCGTTTATCCGGTGATGGTCCCAGCGCCGACGGGGCCCAATCACTCCTCTTCGATACCCACTTCGCAATAAACACATCCAACATCGTAAACAAACCCTCCAGGCCGGGTCTGCACTTGCACTGATACCGCAAACACTCCCGGATTTTAACGGCCGTTCCCCTCGCAGCGCGATCTTTGTGCGCCTCAAACCGTCCCTCCTCTATCTACAGGTGTTTGTCTAGCTGCTGGGCAGAGCCGCAGTCTATCCTCCGTGATCCTCCTGCCCCTGGGAATCTGCGGCTCTTCTCTTTTAACCTCCCGGTTCTTTGCACCGCGCGGGGATGTGCCTGCTGTAGAGATGCTTTTATATGAGCCTGCAATAAACAAACAAACACGAAGAGGAAGGAGAGGAAGAAGACGATGATGAGACGTATAGGTGTGCGTGCACACAGGGTGTTCAAGTTTGAATTGAACGGTCAAATGTTCCCGAAACTCCATGTTGAACCGGGATTTTTATGGCGGTTGCATCAGTTACAGGAAAAATAAAACCGACGGTTAAATTTCTTTTCATGTACTCTGTAACCACCGAAGATAAGCAAATTCTAATCAACGATTTCCGAGTACCATTACACCGCATTCTATTAATTGACACGCGTCGTCTCACGCTTTATTGGACGTTGACACTTGCGTTACTTTGTTCCGTACATCGTCTGTCGGTATAATTTGGCAGACATTTGACCGACGTTTAAGGCTATCGAATCGGACACCCTGTATGAGAAAAAACAATACAGCTGAGACAAGGTAGATAGATTGATAGATAGGCAGGAAAAAAAGTTACTTCGCCAAAGAATTCTTAAAGCACGCGGTAGAATCGTCGAAGCGTCTCGAATTTGGGCAGACTTCCAGGAAGGGTGAAAAATAAATCCCCAGCATTCTGGTGTTGTCGGGGTGTTACTGTTGTAAGGCTCCTCGCGCCCCGGTGTTGAAGGAAGAACATTTTTATTTCATCGTATAACAAGGACCAGTCGCTAACTCCGTTCGCATGTACTCATTATTACGTTCCTTGTTCTTTTTCTCGTTGTAAATTTCTGTCCCTTTTTTCACGCGTGCGTGTGCGTTTTATTTTATTGTTATAAATTTTTATCCTGCCATTCACGCCAAATTGTATTACGATTTTAAAAATAACCCATACGCGACGTGCGACTACACATCTACACGCCTAGACGCCATGCCAAGCCGTAGAGCGAAAGCTCTCGCCTCGCGAGATTTATATCATAACATATACAAGAATTTCTAAATTTGTGCCTGATTATGTACTTAATTACGCAAATAAATCCGTCTTGTTATAAAAACATACGAAAGAACCTATCTCCGAACGGACTGGTGGCTAGTAGAAAATAACACTAACGCGGGTGACGGCTGAGTCGATTCGTATGCTCGCTGATGCTGCCATACCTACTCGACTTACTCTTGACGAGGCTTCTGCCATGCGTGAGGAGGGGCGCCTTGCCCTCTGCAGGCTTGCTGCAGCCGTCCGAATATGCCTAGGTTATACGTGTTACTGTTTATTGTTACCAGATACGAGCTTCTCTCCGGTGATTTATTGTCCCAGTTTCATACACATGTATAGGCATATGAAACACGTATATGTGACATGTGTAGATACAGTATATTTCGGCAAATCACAGGCGCAGTTGCATCGCGTTACACGTATCCTTAGATATTAACCTTCGTTTGACACCCTGGGGTACAACGACCTCACGCCTCTATTTCGTTAATTTAAAGTACCTAGATCTGAAAGAATCGGATCTGCGGCACTGTGGCAGTCTGTGGTCAGGCATTTCGATAGTTTTTTATATAACGTGTACAGTTTGAAAAAGTAACCTTTTAGGTACATTGAAAAAAAATTTGAAGCGAAAATATTTAATAGTTTATTTTTTACAACGATTTTTGTCGGTGGGATACGTACGACCCCAGTGTGTCAAGTATGTGTTTCTACGGAAGTGTGTCGAACAAGGCTTAACAGTCCTTGCTGTGGTTGTGCACTGGTTGTAATACATAAATACGCAATCGATACTTTTCATACCTGATGCGTCGTGCACGGTAAAACCAGTGGCATAAAACTCAATTCACAATGAAATATGTGAATCCGCAAGAAGTAGATAGATTTTTGAATCCCCAAGTGCCTTAGACACAATCCGTAGGAAGTGATAAAAAGAATTTTCGTTTTTGCTATGATTCTTGAGATCGGTGATAGGGTTCCTTTTCATTCACCCCAAAATTTCATACGAAGTAAAACTTTATGTAGATCGCATGTGGTTACACGTACGTATGCAAAATACGAAAAAACCTTGTCTAACAATAACTCTTGTCCAGGGAGCAATGCGGCTATGGTTGCGCCTGGAAAATGCAACCCCAGAACATTACAGCGTGGCAGAAAAAAAAAAAAAAAAAACAAATTGTAGTGGCGTTGAGGAAAAAAGAAGAAGGAAATCTTGCTATTTGCAACAAATGTTGCTTTTAACCATAATTATTTTATCAATTGGACAAAAACGTTTTTCCATCAGAGTACCGCATGTTTAATACACATTTTTGAATTGATGCCAAGCAATTTTGTTGACGTCACGAGCACCTTCTCCCGTACTGCGCGGTGATGTGTATAATACGACATTCAGGGATTTTCGCGTGGAACCAACGATATAATTTGATTTCCATTGATAAGCTTACGGGCCTTTATAGCCGTTGCTTCGTCACGTGTATCGTTTAAAATCACCCGTACAGCTTTTCTTCCCGGGCGAATTACGAGCAAGGCTCATGCGTAAGCACTGGTCTCTTATCTCTTCGGCCTACATGTATACATAAACAAGTGTGTACACACAGAGTTGCGCACCGCGAAAATGTGACAGTGGCACGAGTATCGGAATCCTTCATCTGAACACGTGTTCGGTATACTTGAAAATTCGGAACGCGTATCACCGACCATGGTGCCATTTCAGGTAACTCTCTGCTTGCATCGAAACGTTCCTTTACCTCACCTTACTCCGCTCCGGCGAATTTGTCGGGTATACAACGTATTATTCGCATCAACATCATCAAGTGTCGCTATCGTAAACCTTGCTCCCCGTTCGATCGCTATGCCAACAAGGTTGACGTCAATCCCCAAATTTCGCTGAGAAGGGTACAATACCTGTGAAATACTTGTAGCTGTATTATTTTGCGTTTGTTACACGTATCTGTACGTAACGCAAACCGGTCGGGATGAATCTCTTGAAATTATATTCGCACAACCGTAACAATTGCTCCTCCCTGAATATCGTGAATTAACTAATGATAAAATATAGTTAGCGGTAGTCTGACGGGTTAACATAACTGCAATTGTTGCACGGATCTTATGTACTTATATGTATAATGATGGTGTCCAAAATGAGTGCTATATACACATGTCTTGACACGTGTCCATTCAAAGTTACTTGAAGTAATTCCAACTCACTGTGGGTCACTGGGAAAGACTTGAAATCATTACAAGTCGAAAAGTAATCGGAGTGGTATGAAATCGTCTGGATCTACTTTGTAGTAAGTGTCGATCATGACGAATGACGATATGTTTCATTATTTCCCATTATATAAAAAATCCTCATTTCAATCACCGAATTAGCACCAGCACCTGCATAGTTGTTATGTGTAAAATAATGTTAGAACCACCTTGCCGCTTACAGAAAATAATCCATCGATCATAGAAATGGTGAAGATAAAAAATAGTTCCAGAATAAATCTGTGATTTTGATATATTTACATATTAGAGGTGTATGTATGTATCAGGGTGTCGCAGAAAAAAATAAGTTACGAATTTCCACCGCGGCATCCCCAAAAAAGTTTGCTTATGTCGAAAGAAAGAGTTTGCGAAAAATATGAGCGTTCTGCGTTATGCGGAAGATCGCGCTCGTTTGGCTTTTAACTTTTTTTTCCACGTTTTTTTTTGAATTTGCGAAGAAACACATCGTCCGGGAATTTTATTCTCCTAAATTAAAAGTATATATTGAATAACAACCATTTTATGAGATTGAATTAATAATGAAAATATCGTCAGATACGTTTCTCAAACATCAACCGTAGACTCGATATTACGAGTCTGGGTATTCTTAGTGACGTAAAATCACGTAACGATTGAAGTGTGCAAAATAAAAATCAAAATGTATTCACAATTCTTCACAACTTCAAAATAACGTATAAAAGTGAAAAATCATCCAAGCGTAATTTTTCCACGAAACGTAAAACGCTCATCCGTTACCAAAACCTCTCTCTCGAAGAAAAACGAACTTTTCAAGGGGTGTCATGGTGGGAAATGTGAAATTATTTTTTCCCTCAAGACCCTAGTAGGTACGCATAGACGTTCTCTATCGTACAATCCGGATATCCACGATATCTCTAACGTGATACGTACCTTGTTGTGTTGTAGGTAAGTAGCTGCCAGGTCATCAATAAGCTAAGGGACCACGAAGACGAATAATACGGCGAGACGCGGCGGGAGGTCCTTCCGTTTGACGAGCGAGTCATTCATCCTCGGACCCACCTACGCGCCAGCGGTGGCGATGCCTCGACGAGCCCGAAGACCTCGGCTCCGTGACTCGTATGCGTGTTCACGTGTTCAGCTCTTAAATCTTTACGTGTTCAGCCATTGCGCGTCTATCCATCAGACGTCAGAAGTAACGCCTAGGTTAGACGCCTGGTTATGAAGGGCCCGGAGATCAATCCCGAGGGATCTGGGCTCCTCCTCGATTTCTCTCTCAATCGACACGCAGCTACCGAATTTCGGGCCTCTCCCGATTCTCTGATTCACGCCTGGTATCAGCGTTGTTCATTGATTTGTTCTTGTTCGCCGCTTATTTGGAAAGAGGTTTGATCAATTTTTCTTTAGCCTTCAATTTTAAACGAATCAATTTGCGATCCCGCACCCTGATGCACCGGGAGGAGGCCGAGGTGTGGGGAACAACGAGGCGGTGATGACCTGCCAACGGTTCACGCATTAGCTGGACAGATAGCGCGGCGCCTAATCGGTCCTCATAAATTACCAAATTAATATCCCGTGTTACCGGCGCTGCCTCATCCGTCAGGTGTCAGCGTTCCTGCAGATATAGCCGGGCTTCTAGGTCGAGGCTTCGTCCGTACGTGTTGCACGCATACCGTCGACCGCGACGTAGATTTTTCATGCTGACCTTTGACGCTGGTTGTTAAAAAGCTCGCGTTCGGTACTCATCGTGTAAAGTTTCCTAGGACCATCCAGGATCGCTTTAACGAAATTTTTTACAGGAAGAATACCGAGTTCGTTAAAAAGTTCTGGCGGATGCGAAACGGCTTGTGATTTTATAGCTATGCTTTATTACAGTATTAGAAATTCATCGGACATTCGTGCGATGGTCGAGTAGCTGGTACATCGGACGATGCCGAGGATACATCCTGTTTCTTTTATCTTTGACAAAAAAAAAAAAACTGTTGCTTCAAGTATACGTAGATTAATACCGTGGTTAGATGATTATTTTTCAAATACAACATGATTATGTCACTGAGAGGAAAAACTATTAATATCATACATTAAATAGAATGTATCTATAAGTGATGAATAATTTGTCACGTATACAGCCGCGTAAATATGTCCCAAGGTGTACAACTATAGGATGTATATGTGTGTGTGTGTGTGTGTGTGTGTGTTGAGTAATCGGTAATATATAGAAATATGGTTACTTAAGACAGTTTGTATATTGGGAAATGTATTCGTCTTATTTCGTATAATATCGTAATGAAAATAGCGGATTTATAGTATAATATCGGAGAAGAACGTTCACACACGTGTGTAATATCTGAAAAATAACTTCACGTACGCGATCGTTTTACGAAATGGTAGTTAATTACACGTAATCCGGTCGTGATACTGTCGTTATAAATCATTTAGTTTTCACAAATTTTTATCGTACCCACCTTTTGTGTAGAAAGATATTCGCCGCGCGCTCTGTTCCTCAAACTGAATAATAAACGGTTTAATAATCGTTACTAAACGAAATTTAATAAATCGCGTTTTTTCCCCGTTTTTTTCCCCTACTCTTTCTACTTTCTTCCGTTTCTTGTTTACTCGTGTAATAAACGCGTTAGCCACGCTCACAAAATTTTTATTACTTCTTGTATATACCAGGTATACTATATGGATACATTACTTCATGCCGCTGCTGCTACCGCTGCAGTTAAATTATCTTGCTAAGATGTAACGACTGTACCTTTCTCGATAATTCTCTGTACGAATTTTTACCCATATTTTTATTTAATCAACTTGCATGCTTCAATTCAAGACTTCGCGAATTACACGTTTACTGCGTAATGTAGAAATTTCTTTATCAAAACGGTATTTCTTTTCCAGAAATTTCATAAATTACCATAGAAAACGAGCATTGAAATAAAAAATGACCGTCAAAAATTGCTCACTAAAAATATTCAAGCCCTTGATTACTTGTGTTTAATTTTCACCGGACAATTCCAGCGGAGTGAAAATTCACACCCGGAAATATGTCAAGTCACAAAACGTATCTTCGAATCACTAAGTAAATATAAAAGAGACATATGTGTATTACACGTACAACAGCACATATTATACAATATTAGAAAAGGCACGATCGAACATCCGAAGCGTAACCCGCGAAAGTGGAACGTTTTTTTTCACATGGCTGACTAAGTAGCAGATGTATATGATACATGCCATACCATACCAGCACCTTATACATATACCTACGCCATGACCGAAGCGACCGGCGCGCGACTCGAATTAATAGCGCGGAAGCTATTAGCATTGGCTGCAGGTCACCACCATCTCATCGTCAGAGTCCAGAGCTTATACCACGCATATTCGATGGCCGGCGTTAAATTCGCGAGATGCATGCCAATACGATAATAAATAAGGCTGCAAGCGTTGGTCGGAATATTTTCTACCGATAAAGTAGAAATCCAGATCCGCAACGCATTCGCTGACCCGAAATGTCAAATCTAGCGAGTCTCGATCGGACCGGCGCACTTCAGGCTCGTGATTCGCGCTTGATGCGAAGAACTCGGTGCCCGTAGGATCGAGTCTGCACTCGGACCACCCAACTTGAAGTTCCCGATCCTCGACGTCGCGGACCGGACGCGGTTCACCTACGCCTGTCCGCGTTTCCTCCGAACGGCGTCAAGCCTGCCACTTGCCTTTTATATCACGCGAATGCCAAAAGGCCGCGGGTATCGCGGATTACGCGGGACGCAGAGGCCCTCGACGATCGCTCTCCTCTCCTCTCCTCTCCTACTCGACGTCTGTCGCATGCATGCAAGCGCGACACGACCGCCAATTAGCGACGACGACTCTTTTGCAGTTGAAGCAACCGGGAGACTCGCTTATAGCGCAGTTTTCTACGCTTCGGTCGAGATTCAGCGGCTGATCGTAGGCGCTCACTCTTTCAATTCATATCAACCGACGCCCACGTGTACGAATATTACTCGACTAGCCGTGACCTGCGTCAATGTAACACGAGCAGCGATCCGGAACGAGTTGTTTTAATTTCGGGACAGAATTCTCACGTTTTAGGGTCGAATTTTACGAAATTATGGGAGGAACAAGCGATTCTTATCTCGTGCTGGCTAACATTCGATCTTCATTCCTAACTTTTTCAAGATCAGTGTACCTATAACGATATAATTGACGTTGCTCTTTATCGAATTCAAAATCGCCCATCCGTAAACATTATAGATTACATACTACCTCATGCATTTGTACCCTATTCTAGAAAACAGTGTCACGGTGAGTCAGCGGAGTTAAATTCGGGGTTCAGACAGTGTAATGCATGACCAATTAAAATGCCAATAAAACCGAAAGGAGCCACTACATTATACGCCCGTACATTACGGTATAGCTTGTTTTTTGTTTATGTTTTTCTTTCTTTTTTTTTTTTATTTCTTTTCGATGATGCGGGAGGGGCGCATTTCTGCAGGCACATAATACAAGAGAGGGCGGTGTGTCATATTGGATTACGGAATAACGTTCGCTAATTGCCACCGAAGATAAAACAACGGTTAATAACCTTTCTGTCTTCCTGCGACTACCGACGGGGGCTGCAGACGTCCCTCGGGATTGGACGGCGCAATCGTGTGCCGGACTTGCCCCCCCCCCCCCCCCCCTCCCCCCTCTTTATGCAGACCGACTCCAGAGTCCTGCATCGGCACGTTAACTGGCACCTGTAATTGGCGTCACTCTTATCACTCGCCCAGCTCCGCGTAATATAAGGACGGAAGGAAGTTACGGATGGAAATGTATGCAGCTACACCTACAAGTTTGTTTCCCTCCGCATTATAAGCTGCACCCTGTCGTAATTTGTAACGCGTCGTCGGTGCGATTTTGTTTAAGGGAGGTGAAGGGGCGGGGGGGGGGGGAGAAGCTCGGAGCAAGGATACCCGAAGGATTCGGTAACCGGACACGAGGAATGGTACACGGTAACGGTGCAACGCGTTTCAGGCACAGTTCCGATATATTTGGACGCCTCGAATCTGGCCCCGAAGGTCAACGAACGAACCAGTCTAAAGAGGATAAGCAATTATTGGTAGAGCGTGGCCGCTTTGAGCTGCTGCACCTGACGGAGCTAGCCGGCGGCAGCGACGTATCGAGTTTCGTCAAGCCGAACGCAGACTCGCCGCGGATCGCGGATGATCGATCCCGAACGATCGAGTGATTGAAGCGGCGATCAAAATTTGGCGAGGAGAAGGAGGAGGAGGAGACGAGACGAGACGAGACGAGAGAGCTGGTAGAATTCCCGAGTGGAAATTCAGAGGCGACGCCGCGCTGCAGCGCGGATTAAGAAGCTCGCGGTAAGCGAAGGGCGAGTCGTAAGTGAGTGAGTAAGTAGTAAGTCTTGATCTGATGGCTGATGGAGACGTCGCGGTTTAAGACAGACGCCGTCTCGGAGGCTGCGACGTTTGACGGACAGGGTTATCTCCGTCCCTCTCCTCGACGTTGTCTCGCGCCAACCGACGCTCTCTCTCTCTCTCTCCCTCTCTCTCGCTCTCTCCCTCTTCGCTTCTCCGGGACCCCGGCTTCACAACGACGTCTTGCTCCAGCTAGCCTGGCCACTTATTCCCGCCCGACGTCATTTCATGTTTTTACTGACGTGCCTATAAATAGGCGGCCCACAGCATTCTGGCGCTGCTGGTGCTGCTGCCGTTGCTTCTGATGCCGGTGATGCCGATGCTGATGCTGATGCTGATGCTTATGCTGCTTCTGCTGCAGCCGTCGCTCCACTGGCGCAAGGTCGCGTCATGTCAACGTCGCGGCATTTTCCCATATCAAAGCGAAACGACGGGACGCGACTTCGTCGAGAACGTTACTTTCAGCGCGCTTTATGGCGTTGTTTGTTGCGTACAAAGAAACCCGGGGATACATCCGCGCTTTATAATCGTGCGTACTCTGCATATGTACGATACATACGCGTATATTCGCTGGGCGCACACACACACACATACAAACGCGTATCGATGAGAGTATAATTCAGCGGAACGTTAAGGAGACATGACAGTTTTGAAATTGAATTTTTCATACATTCATTTTCTTCTCATCTTTATATCGTTTGTATACGATACAGTTCCAGCTCCTGTTCTATACTGCGAAAAAAGGCAAGAGACAAAATAACGACAAGATGAAAAAGAAGGGAGGGAGGAAATCACCCCACCGACAGCTACTCGGCACTGACGTCTGGATTATACCTGTTTAATACAATGTTTGATGTGCACACAAGCTTCGAGTATTATCTACTAGAAAGGTTGTCAACGGAATTCTGGCCGGTCGGGTCGGTCTGCCAAGACTGGCGCATAAAATTAAACCTCGCAATACCGTGGCTGCTGTACATACATACACCGTTTACTTGAACCGCTTCTGCGGTATGATATCTCAAATTTTTTATTTGCACATTATCGCTACGCTTTTCTCACAGACCGATTTTTTTTTTCCCGTCGACTGTATGTATAAAAAATACTCTTTCGAGGATCTATGCTTGATATGCTTTCGGCTTCGAATTGGAGGAGTTGACATCATTGAGTCATTCCTGAATGACAAAATAAGTTATTCGATTTTGAATCCTTGCTTCTCCGACAACGGGGACTATTTTTAAGTCATCGAAGAAACAGAAGACGCGAAAAATTCTTGAACCTAGTAGTTCCAATGTTTAATTTCGATACAATTCTCACAACTGATTATAGCTAGAAGGTCTACACGACGCATGTATTGTATGTTATTTTTGTAACCTTAGACCGGAGGATCTCGGACGGGGATTGACGAGCAGAGAGGTCGATCAGAGGCGATCGGGCGAGATGAATCGTGACGTGCGGGAAACGGTGTTGAGTTGCGGTCTATCCGTGAGGCCGGTTCCCTGACTCTCGTCAGAACGGACCGTGGATTAATATTTTCTTTCCTCAATATTACACGTAAGAATACGTCGATCCAGTCTAACTAAGCAACGATTCCCCGCAAGCGTGTAGCTCGTGTGTCGTACATATGCAGATAGGCGTGCTTACAACACGTCGGTGGAATGTCGGACGATGCAGGTAATCCTTGTACATCATTGCTCCGCGTTGTTCCCGCATATTATATGCATAGGTTCGTACATCGGTGATACGGGAAGCGCTAGTTTGGTGTGGGAATGCGCAGGCTTTACGGCATCGAATAACTCGTTTGATTCCTCGGCGATGTGAGATTATCTCGTTATTTATTGGAAAGTCGAATCAGCCGGCCGTTCGGATGCCTTATTGATATACCGGTGCGCGTGCATCCAGGCGTACAAAAATTACCAAGGAAATCACGCTTGATGAGCCTCGATGGTTACGCGTGGTGCACGGCAGGACCCATAAGGCGACATGGTCACCGTTCCTCCCAGTCGTCCGAACGTATCGCGTTCCAATTTTTAAACCGCAATACACGCTAAGCGGGACCGCGAACCGATCACTGACAATGAGTGGCAGCGGTAGAACGGTGAAAGTCTCGCGGCTGCCGCGTGGCGATGTAACACCGGCGATACAATGATAATTGGAATTATCGGTGAACGATGCAGCGGCGCAGCGATCACTTTTATCCGCGATAATGGTTAACGGATTTCTGAAACCAATGCAGAGAGACTGTCACCGCGCGGTTCGCGTGGATCCGGATGACTGCGAGGCCATTGGCGTCTGGCTGTGGCTGATAACGTGGTGTAATAACGAGGATTCACGTTACGGGTGCGAAGCGTCGTCGGTGGCCCGCGGTGTGCAGCTCGCGTTAATTCTCATAACCCGAACTTTGTAAGCGCAAGTTACGCGAATAGCCTCACCGTCCGCTGCAAAGATGTGCGAGAGAGAGAGAGAGAGAGAGAGAGAGAGGTGTGTGTTGGCTGCGGCACAACTTGATATAATAATAAACTGAAAAAGAAGAGAAGGTGAGCGAGGACGAAGGGGGTGGAAGAAGAACGAAGAAAGATGAAGAAGAAAAAAAAATATGAGCAAAAGGCGTTTATTTTAAAAGGGAAATGCAGCGCCGCATTTTTATGTCTTCGCCAGAACTTTTCATCTCCGCGCGCTAACGGGGGTGGCAAAGGCGACGGTGGTGGTGTGTTGGCGGTGGTGGCGGTCGTGGAGTTCAGGGTGAGCGCCGCACCGAGACCGAGAGAGAGAGAGAGAGAGAGAGAGAGAGAGAGAGGGAGTAAGGAGAAACGGCGGGTGGACGGGGTTAAAACGGGGAATGAAACGGCAGACTGCTGCTGATGAAATTCATAATTCAGATCCAATGCGCCCTCTGTACCTCGTTCAGAATATACCTCGTTGCTATTTGTAGGCAATTTTTTTCTGATTTCTTTCTCTCCCTGGCCGTTTCTCCGGCTTCCATCTTCCTCCTCCCGCCCCCCTCTTCTTCGCTCTTCGCTCTTCGCGCTTCGCCCCCTGCGACGACTTTTTCGCATTATTGTATTATGCACCTCAAGGATAATTACGCACCAAACTCAACGGGATTAGGGACCAAAGCTGTTCGAACGAAACGCGGTTATCCAGCTCTCGCGGTTCGTATAACCGAACATCCCCCTTGCACGTTCGTCGAGGGGGGCGGGGGCGGAGTTGCACCCTGGAGGTCGGGGCGGAAGGACGGCGGGCGGCGTCCATCGGGTCGAGCCGGAGTGACGGTTTGGTGGCACGCATCCTGAAGAACTGCCCCTTCCGTTTATCGTTCGCTGTCGCGTTTTATCCGGCAGTTATACCATCCCTAATAGGATGTAATATTATACGAACAGTCACGTCCACTTGAATTCGCAGCGCTTAACGGTGACTGGACACGAAACTCGGAGAACACCGTGGCTCCTCGACGCCGCTGCCTCCGTGGCGTTTTCGTCTTTGCCTTTATTTTTTTCTTTTTTTTTTTTCTTTTATCTTCATATGACTGCCGCTGGATGTTCCAGGTGAAACCCGGGTCCACGACCATTGGCCATGTCCATGTACCCAGCGGAATACACTCGTCTGGGTTACAGCACGACCGGCCGTTTCCACCCCCTCGGTTCGCGACCCCAGAGGTAGAATAAACAGCCGGAATGTTACCGAAGAGTGAAGAGTCCGGGGTCGCTACTCTGAATCATGACCTCCAAATGTCCTCTGGGATCGAGTCCTGCCTAAGCTGCAGATGGACGCGGAACATGAACATTTTTATCGACGTGGAATTACGCCTACAGCTTTTATTTTAGGTTGAACGATTATTGTAAGACGAGGTGGAGGATGAATTTCCTTATACTCTCGCTTACACACTTTCGTACAGAGAACTTGAAATTTATGGAGAATCGTTGCAGAGAGGCGGCAAGGAACAAACACGTCGAATACGCGGAATTATACGGAGGATAATGATTTACACTTACTGTGAGAACAGAGTTGATATCGATTACCGAGGGTGAATCTAGGGGTGAAGTTTGCTCGTCGGCTACCATATACTTGTTTTTCACGGTACCGATAATATATACTCGTATTATGGTATTGACGGGGGGATGGAAGAGGTCTGGGAGAGCAACGAAACGTACGTCAGAGTCACGAACAATTCCTCTTCGGAGGCGGGTTGAAGCGAGTCGAATTGTATCGCTTGAACATCTTTGTTCGTTAAACATTTGTAAAATTAGAGAACTGTACTGTTGGACACTGCGAGTGTGCAGCGCATCGTGCAATGTCGAGACCTTTTGTCGTTGATGATACAAGGAGTGTGGGTGGATGGGCATGTTCAATGTGCGGCTATTATCTACCTTATTAGTTATATGTACATACATAGGTACCTTGTGAAACAGATTGGAGTTGTTATACCGCGGGCGTATAAAATATAGACGTGTAGTGAAAAAGTGAAGTAACGTTTTTGCGGAGCGGGATTGAAGTTCAAATTTTGAAAAGTACCGAAAGCGCCTAATTCCGAAGTATTTCGTGGCGAAACTTGCAGCAAAGAAATAAAACTTTTACGAAACAACAAAGTTTCGAAAAGTAATGCTAAGCAACAGCAAAATTTGGAAACATAAAGTTTCGATAGAGTAAAATTCTGAAAATTAAGATATACTCATATAGCGTAGTTTATTCAATGAGTGGGTGTGAAAAATCAGAAAACCTAAAAATCTGAATGACCAGGATGGTGAAATTTCACCAGGTCGGAAATTCACCGAATTGAAAATCTTCGATAATTCAGAGTTTCGGTGCTTCAGATTTTTAAACTCTCCTTTTCGCATTACGGGGAACTTTGTGCGTCGGGTTTTGGACCATTCGAGACTTTGGTGCGTAGTCTAAGTTTGATTTCTTTGCCTCAAGTTTCGCCATGAAAAATTTGGAATTTCGCGTTTTCGGAACTTTTCAAATTCGGAATTTCCACCCCGTCCCGTATTTACGTTTGAATGCAAACTCGCGCAGTGCACACACAACGTCAGGCATAAACGCGTTACTTTGTGCGAAATTGGGATCGTTAATTATTACCAACTCACGGCTCGCCTCCCCCCGTACGCCGATGACAATTACACCCAGGATCCTCCCCGGTAAGTTGACAAGGTGACAGTAAACCGCGATGCAGAGGCGACGAGGGCGCAAACATATCGGTTCGATTGGCGAGCTCGGTTATATATTACGCGGTCGGAATCGATAGACGCGTTACAATTTCAATTCGAACGGACGTGTGCAGGCACTAAATTGAGAGTAATTGTGCTGACTGTTACGTGTGATGAATAGATCAAAGTCAATTGCGTCGAGTGACAGCTCGGCCGTACACCCGAAGCAGAGAAACGAAACCAATTGGTTTTGCGTCGGGTGAAACGTGGATGTAATATGAGCGGCAGCAGCCGGAGATATCACGCCGGGCAACACACAACCAGCCACCCGAGGTGGAGGCGGAGGTGGAGGGGCGGGAGGAACTCGATGGACAGAGGACGAAACACGCACAATGGAGACTGAAAGCCGATTGCCGCTAGTCGCAATGTCCAGCACGGGGGACAGGCCATCGATGCAGGTGTATCGAGTATCGGTATACCGAAACTTTGTTCCTCTCTTCTTAGTCGGCGGGTATTTTAATCGGTCCGTGAAATTCCCGGCAAAATTTTGCACTTTCAAAGCCATCCGCGTAACGTTGACACGACGTTTTTGCCACAGGCGTATGCACGTTTAATCAAATCGCGGATTCATTCGGTGTTTTCAATCAATTTCACATCGCCAATAAATTCTATCCGGTTAAATCCCTCGATTCATGATCGATCTCCGTACTTCGACGATCGGCGAGTTACGCTGCAGCCGCGATGAAAACGGATCACTGGGCTAATCTGAGAGAAAAATTTGGCAAGTTTAACGGGACGCGAATTAGGAGTGATCTACTTATATGATGCCGATTTTACACGAATCGTGTTGTTTGCTCGCGATTTTCAAAAATAATTATCCACTTTCACGAAAGTGCTGTAATAATCGGCATTGTTAATGCAAAGCTCGATTATACTTAGCTAAAACCTGACCCCCAGTGTATTGATTCATTCAATGCTCTTATTTATAATCCAAATTACACTCGGAGGCGAACAATTAACGTCTGTTGCATTGGCGTTAATGCTGCAAGTATTACGATGAAGGTACCGTATTCTGTTGCAAGGATTTTACGTAAGGGGTAAAAATTGGATGGGCGTATCCGTTAGGAGTGTGAAATAGCCAGCGAATGGTTTACTTGTTTTAGCTGTTCGCGTATTCTATAAGATTTGAACTTTTCTTACGGTTTATTTTCCCCTTCGCATTCTTTTCTCCGGTACTAGTATTTTTCAACGTCGGTGCAACGTTATCTACGATAGGTTAGAGGATTTCTGACCAAGCATTTCGTACAATCAGAAATTGTGCGAAACGTGTAAAACGGCTTGGTTTATCTCTTAGTCGGTTTTCGGGTACCTGCAAAATCCCTGCGTGAATGATTAAATCGCGAGGCATCGGTATGGCGAGGGAGTAGATCGTATACATCCGCGATTCATTGCCCATTGTTATTTTCATCATTCAGGTTGGTTCGGAGAAGGATTTGTGCAAGGGGGAATTATGTGCGTGGCGAGGCAGGGCAGAGTAAAGCAGGGTAGGGCAAGGCAGGTAAGGCAGGTAGGCAGACTGGCGGGCAGTCAGGCAGGCAGGCAGGCAGGCAGGCGAGCATAAATAAGATTACGTTTTGCCAAACGATAAGATTCGTGCCTGAAGTATACGGAGGCGCAACTCGCTGACGAATAGAAAGGGTTGAGATGCCCGAACGAGATAAGAAAAGCTGGTCCATAATGAAACGCATTCATGCCGGTCGCGTACACACGAAAGTGAGCTCGAGGGTTCAGTTCGCGTTTCAGTTTGAGTTTGAGTTTGAGTTTGAGTGACGCCCCGGTAGACAGCTGCCCAAACCTGATCGGTCCATTCCCCGTACGTCCGCACTCTTGTGATTCCTTTTACGATATCGTATAACCGCAGCCGAACCAGAGCTAAGCTATCTGCGTCCGATTTAACCGAGGTGTAAGTGTAAGGTGCTGCACCAGCCAGCGACGCGTCTACCAGACGGCCAATTCCGTGTCCTTCTCTTCAATCGCAATGTACATTCGATCGCAAAAGTGTCGCTGCAGAAATTAATCGTTTACTCTAACCGCGCGTTTTTTTTTTTTTTTTTAGGAAAATTAATCATCGCCCTCGATCCGCTCAATCGAAGAAACTTTCCAACGTTCGTTTTTTCTCGCTTCGTTCCATTTCCATTCATCTCTTGACGTCGCCTTACTCCAGCCCCGTGCGTATTGTATGCGTAATTGCGTGTAATATGATGGTAATTGGGGGTCTGTTTGGTAAAGGGAGTAATTACCGGTGCTCGATGGATACACAGCTGTTGGGTCGAACGTGTGTTTTCAGTTTCTGGCCGGGGCTTTTCTTGGCACATGAGATGGCGCCCTTTATCTCTTACTCTGAAAGGCTATAGAAATCACCCTCTTAATCAACCTTAACTAATTCGAACCCTTGCCTTACGGGTTGTGTGCGTCTTCAAAACCCTTCGACGATACATGTACCTACGAGACTAACGCGAGGGCGTGTGATAACCTTCGGACCACGTGACGTTACTCCTTCACGTTTCACCCAAAAACGTGACATACGAGCGAAATGTTAATTTTGCCCCACGGGTTCCAATAAACATTTTCTTTTCAAACCCATCCGCACGAGATGCCGAACGACGATATCTTAACGTGCGTTAGTTCCGAGTGGTGGAAACTTTTTTTCCGGCTGTTTCCACGCACGAAAATTTAGCGAAAGTTTCGTTCATACCAGGGCGACAAAGTTTGACTCCGGATCTGCAGGGGAGGTCGGCAAGTCCCAGGGACGAGATCGCGAGGTGTTGAATCCCAGGACCCGATGCACGCCCACACGAGACTCGGACACGCCACTACCGGTTATACAGCTGCGAACCACCAACGCAACGAACACCTGGCTGCGTACCTAGTGCTCTGGTGCAGTGAACCCGTTCGCTGGGCGACCTCAACGACGGTGATGCGTCCAGATCGCGTAAATGGTCATCCGCCTCGTTCGGCCTGCGGTGATTGCAGCGTGGATACTTCGGGAAATGGTCCCGGGGACACGATGTGCGGTACGATGAAATTCGGTCGTTCAACGGATGGTTCCGCACCTCTGTCCCAGTGCCGCTTTTAGTTCGTCATCGATCATGCTCGTTCGAGAGTAACAGCAGCTGTGCTACGAAAGTTGGAAAAACGTTCTCCGAAAAGTCGATTAGCTCGTAGGGTATGAAAGGGGAATAAACGAGCCGAGATAGTGACCGACGTGAAAATTACTCACCGAATACAGTGAACTTCGGAGTCGGTCTCGGGCTGCGTATGTCAGGAATCACCGTGGAATTACTTTTCGTCTATTCACACGATTGCGTAAACCCAAAGTCGCGGGACGCGGTGTGGCCCTCTAATGTGGGTTACCCCACATCCAGGATAATTTGAAACGTTTCAGTCGCCGCTGCGACTGAGAAAACTGACCACGTCGAATCACAATGACTCGGCAATCTCTCGAGATAAACTATACGGGGCAGATATAAATCGAGGATTGTGCAGCGAACCCGGACCGTGCGACGACGGAGCGTCTAATTGTCAGTTTTTCCGAATCTTCTTCCTCTTCGTCCTCATCTTCGACGTTGCAACGAACTAGCTGGCACTTATCGAGAATTTCCGAGATCCCCTCGTCAGTGAGCTCAAGTCTATAAGACGTGGTACGCGATGCTCGGTCACGTGTCGTTGAAACAGACACTTGGAGACAGTTTCGAGATACTTCGAGGAGGTCCGGGGGGCAAAGATTTATTGCTTTTCTCTTATAATAGGTATGTACGAAAGGAGGCAAACATCGTGGGTGGGTGTTCAGCGATCCCCGAAGAAGCCCGATAACGGACGAATGCCTCGGTCGTCTAGAATTCGTCGCCGTTGACGCGCCAGCAGCAGCACCACCACCATCATCCACCGCACAGTCTTCAAAGTCCCCATAATTTCTGCCCCTTGGCCTCTCCTCCCGCTTCGTCACTGATTTCCGGCGCGTATATATCTGTCTCTGAGAGTTTACCGCCACCTTATTCAACGGTTATCTTTCTCACTCGGCGCAGCTTCCGGAACACCAATACACGCGACATAAGAGCTCGCGACCCCGACCGAGGATGAGCTTCGGAGCGCGAAGCGGGAGTCCGCGGATCGTAAACGGCAGCAGGGTTCGTAAATTTCTGCCACGTGGCGTCGTCCTCGTTGTCGGCTCGCCAGTCAAACTGACAATAATCCCGACGGCTGGTCGTAGGTCGCATCGCTGCAGGTCTCGCGATGCGGACGCACTCCGTTAACCGAGAACCCTACCGGACTGGACTAGCTGGAAGAGTTTTTGGTTCCAGGGATCACCCAGCAGCGCCATTCACCAGATCCGCGTAACTTGGCCCGCTCGAACGACGCTGACAGAGTTACAGGCGGCTGCCGTGTGGCCCTCTTCTCATCCAGGAGACGCGTCGAACCCCTCGGTTTTAAGGCTGCAGTCATAAATATCGGGGTTGACACTTGGGGGAAAGAACTAGCTGCGCCTCCTCGCACTGAGCAATCCTGTCCAGAAGCCTGCTGCCTCGCAGAATCTACGCCAGCAGAATTGGAAGGCCTTGACGATTACCTTCGAATCTCATCGTATGTCCTGATCAGCGCCGCCCGATCGATTCGCAGAAGGAGGGGCATTCTTTTCTGGATTTCATCCAGTTGCAGCTGGGAAATTATCCGTCCTTGACAATCGCTCGTGATTGCAAGGCAGGCTTAAATCTGGGTGAGAAATAGCCGAACGTGAGCGAGAGCGAGGATCGTGGATGCGGGATTCGGGCGCTAAGGATACGAGAGGAGCCCGCTGCAGCCGGCAAGTAGACCCTGGGCACCGGCGAGAGTGATTTATGCGAAGTTGCTGACGTTGCCAGACCGCGTTTGTTCCTGATCGCCAGCCATCTTGGGAGCCGGTAGGTCCCCGCCGACTGATGGACCGTGGTCACTCATATTTAAGACCTTGGCTTTCGGCTCTCGCCTCCGGCCATCCGGCCTCCGTCTCTCCGGTCGCTCCTTCCTAGATTTACGACGGGGATCTCTTCGGCGGCGGGTCTACTCACCGGACGCAACAATGCAGGTTGCCCATTTGTCACCGAGGTATACGACGTCCGCGCACACACTTCCTATTTCTAATAACCAACCGATCCAGTATTGTGCAGTCATGTTCCCGCCACTTGGTCACAGTCCTTTCGCACACAGCATCTCACCAACGACCCGCGGTGAGGTCGTGCGGACCGAAAGAGAAAGAGAAAGAGAGAGAGAGCGCGAGAGAGAGAGAGAGAGAGAGAGAGAGAAGGAAACTGAGATACGGTGTGCGCTTTCTAGATTCCAGAGCACAGAGTTGCAAGGCATAACAAATACTCCCGCTGCGCACCGTGCGCACTCCCCATGCTCCGCAACTCCGCTGTGCCAATCGTTGTACAAATTGTCACGTTGCATGCCCACGGTCCTTTCATACGGAACTAGGATATGCAGTCCTGAACGATGTCGTCGTTTGTCAGGACCAACTGGTTCTTCGACAGCTCCAAACTCTGTCCGATCATTCCGAGTGTCATTCCTTGGAGATGTTGCAGCTTTGAGGAGTGTGTTTCAGGCTGTACGAAATTCGTATTGTTAATTGGTGTAGTGAGAGTGATGAAGGCTGTGATGCGGAGAGGAGAGAAGACGGGATGACGGTGCTCTTGTACAAGCGGCATCGTGGATGCGCTGAATGCAGCCGTTTAATGGTTCACGGAACCAGCGTGACGCGGCTCGCGTCAACATCTTTGGTAGACTTTATTCATCGAGAGCGTCACCGGGCCCAACTGGACGACTCCTGGAGCTCTTCGTTTTCCTTGTACGGGGATCGAAACCGATAGTATTCCTTTGTGCGCGATGCCACGTCCTCGCCTAGACACTAGACAATCCGAGCTCGGCTCGAGTGTCCCGGCAGTTTGGAATACCGGGAACCATCGACTCCTGGATGAACGTGCACGCATTCGGTTCTATGGGAATCTCTTCAACTTGATGTACGTCCGACTTTATTCTATCTTGAGACAGCCTGACACGGTCCGACCCCTCTCGAGTCATCGGAAGGTCCCCCAACGGCCGGGAGCGACTGTCTTACAGACCCGTGATTCAAAGTTGGCTGCATCTGCATTCTTACGGAAAATTGAACTCCTCTAAAATCAGATTGGATCAGCGTGAAGACTGGCCACACGTTGAATCAGACTCCCTGGGTTGTATCAACTTTGTGTAACCTGAAGTCGCGGTTCAGATACCGATCGACCATTTTCCACGAACGGGTTTAGCTCGTGACGAAAACAATGCCGGGTTAACGAGGCAGAACACCACTCGGTGTTAAAATACCAGCCAAAGCTGAAGACTGGAAGCCCGCGGAGTATCTCCTGGAGTTTCTCCTCGGGGAATTGGATAACCGATAAGGCGTTTAATCTACCGCTGTTGTCGAACTATCTACCGGCTTCTTAAACCCCGGCCGAGTCTGTTGGGGCTCCTTTGCATACGTGTAATAACATATCGTCTGTCGATATATACCAGATTTGTCCAGATTAGATCCTATAGCCTTGGGCCCAGGCGGGTGTCCCGGCTCCAGGGACGTGGGATTTGTAAGCTTATTACCGGCACCTACCTATAACTATTCCTTTTCCCCTCGCGACGTCCATCAGATAGCAGAATTAGTAGCACCAGTCTAACCATCTAACGTTGGCAACCTGACACACCGTTACCTACCAGCCTACGCGCTACGTGCGTGTGTCTATCGCCCCGTCGAATCTACAATCACGGCGTCACTTATTCATAGATGCGGAGTGTAGAACGGCTACTCCGAAAGTGTATCTAGATACGAGTATCAATGAATACTCTTAAAAGTATCTCGATGTTTCGTTAGATGGGTAAATAAGATTGGATATTGGCCACATTGATATTTCAGATGCAATCAGGTTCAGATTTCTGATATCGGAATACGTGAAATGTTTTGTAATTTTTATAATGTCATACTCGTTGTAATATCTCGCCACCTTCGCGATCAGGCTGTTACAAAAAATCACTCGTGCATCTGCTCACACAGCTTGGTCTAGGAGTGACATAACCACGTTTAGAAAATAATCGGTGACGATAATTTGAAGTGTAGAATTATTTAATTATACTGCCGGTTTTTGGTACCGTTACATTCCAAGGATCGTAGGCTGAGAAATGGGAAGAAATACCGATGGCATTCGTAATGAGATGTGAAAATATTTGTGAGATTGTCCAGCGAAGCAGCGAACTCTAGCCAGACAGCAATTCAAGCTACAAAGTGGGTGGGGGAAAATCATGATTTGATCAACCGACGACAAGGTACCTTGAAAGCCAATTACGAAGAAGGAAAAACGCTCTTATCCGTTACCGTTCTGGAAAATCGTCGAGCGTCGGGGTCGGGTGAGGCGAGGGTGCAGAGGGTGTGTATAAGCTGCGTCGACTTCTCGGTGAGAGGCAGTCTTCGGGAAGATGCGGAAAAGTTCGATTCGGAATCGAAGGAGCGCAAGGGGTTGGCGACGTCCAACAGACGGAGCGGACAGCGCGCTTATTTATGGCGACCATACCTCAGATATATGAACTGGTTCCATCCAAAGTTTCGGATGCATCTTTCCAGTTCAAATGTATAGAGAGGTGTCCCGCCGGTTGCTTTCAAGGGAAAGATTTGTGAGGGGTCACCTTAATGTAATATTGAATGAGCTTCATTTTTTGCCGAATGGAGGACCGATATAAACTGAGCACTCGCCAATCCGACACTCCTCCGCTCGGAGTCTTTCCTATTTCTCATCTTGCCAGATCTTTTTAGATGGATTCGGCTGACGTGCTGTTCCCATTTTCTTTTTCATATTTCTCTTCCCCCTTTTCTCTTCTCACTTCTCTGTCCATCTCTCTCACTCTCGCTTCTGGGTTTCCGTGCAAAAGGGTTGACAGATTTGTGATGCGGTTTAAAAACAGAAACGAGAATCCGAAACGTCCGGGAAAAAATCACGCCGTTCGTCACTAGTGTGTAAGAATAAATTAGCGAATCGATGACACGTTTATACACTAAACGCGTATAATTCAGCAACGGGATTAATAGACCGAAACTGCTCGTACCTAAATCTAAACCCTGTAGCTTTGTCTATGGCAGACCAATCTGATTTTTTCTACCTTAGCCCAGAGTCGCACGTTCGTCAAAATAAGGACAAAGAAGTGAGTGTGACGTAATTTTTGATGGCGGTCGGACGGTGATGCAGCATGAGGACCCCGAGCGGGGAAGGAGGTGGAAGGAGGTCGGTGTCGTAGACAACGAATTGGCAGCCTCGGGACATTTAAGTCCGTGGCGATAAATCCTGGGCCAATGTATATAGCCAATCCCGTACCATTCCGTTGGCGCACGAAAAACAGCACAGTTTGTCCATTGATGGCTCGCTCCGAACAACCTAATTTATATTTATTCTCTCTCCTCTCCTCAGCTCACCTCAGCTTAGCTCAGCTCTCCTCCGTATACAGGGATGCGGATGGGCGGTTCGGGGCCGCGAAAAGAGGCTCCGGGACTCCGGTAGGATGGATCTTTGGGTATATCTCACCGCGCGCGCTTCCGATATATTCGGGGCAGAAGAAGAGAAAAGGAGAAGAGAGGAGAGGAGAGGAGAGGAGAGGAGAGGAGAGTAGGCGGCCGATAGAGGAGCCGGGCAAATAGATAGATGGGCCATATTATAACTCACTGGCTGTCATCCCATTCGGTGGAGTCCGGCTGCTAATCAGAGACCCCGGACTCTCGTCCCCCGATCTCCCGCCTCTCCGGCTCACGGCCCGCTCCTCGTTCCATCGACGAAAAATGGATTTATTGCCATTTGCCTTGGCTTCGGCACGCTATCGAGTCTCCGATCCGTAGAATTCAACCGACAACCTTCAACCTTCGTCCTCGCTGCTCCAACTGAATTCCTTTTCGACCGACTCGTTCCCCGACTCGTCGCGTTGTCGTCTCGCCGCGTCCACCGTCAACCTCGCCTCCGTCGTTCGTCGGACAGAAAAAATAACCATCGAAGCCTTATCCCTTTACGAAAATTAAACCGTACAAAACCAGCTCCGTCTATCCGGCGTAACTCGTGGAGGCATATTTTCAGCGACGACGCGACGTTCACGTTTTCTATTATATACGTTATCGGTTCGGGGAAGACAATGGTAATTTACGGTCAGCACGTTGGCAGCACTAGATGGTCGTTCGCGTCGTGATCGTATATTCGAAATTAGTGTTTCTCTGAACAATAGTTCAGCTCGTTGAATACCAATTGATACGACTGTGTCAGCTTGGCCACTCGGCGTCCTCTCTCCCAGTATCTTCCTCTCCCTCGCTCTTAGTCACACTGAAACGGCGCATCGAATCGAGCGTACTCAGGCAACGGCTGATTCGAGTTCTCCGATTGTACTTTTGCCTGATTAGAGTACCAGCGTCCAAGTTGACGACGCAACTCGCGATTTCGGATACAGCTCGGTGTCTCCGGTCCATGGAGTCGGAATGTCGTGACGCAACGCGTCCTTCTCGCGAACGTTAACGACAATTAATACCTTGCCGACTCACTTTTCTACATTCTCCACCGAAATTGTCAACGTCGCCGCGTAATTGTCCGCCTCTGAACGACGTGCCGCGGGTAGGCGGGCGTTGCAGCGTTGGTCGAGGTGCGGCGGAGGTTTGCGCAACGCCATTATGCCTCTGCACATAACACACGTACGTCGTACACAAGTCTTAAGGGAATTCGTTGACTCAGGTGGCTACGGCACCTGCGTCCGATAGACTCGGTAATGCGCGGTACGGATACGTACGCGTGCGAACACATGCCGGGGTAATTCTAAAAACGGTTTAATTCACCCATTGCTGGTCGACAGCTATGGGCGCTCAACGTTTCGGACAAGAATCCGTCTCCTTCTCTCGTTCAATTACCAGACAGTGTCGCTCTCTCCTCCCGTGTGTTTGTATTTCGGCTTGAAAGGTGTGTGCGGTGTACACGCCTCGCGTACCTACGTACGTGCGGGAATGAGTTATGGCTCCGGGTGTATCGATGACAGTTGAAACTTATCGTTGGACAGGTAAAGCAGGCAAACGAAAGTTAGGCAAGCGTCGTTACTCGAACAAAAAGTGTACGTGAGTGAGCGCTTTCGTGTTTGTGTGCACGGCAATGGGGGGAAATGGATCTGGAGGACGGAGAGGAGAAAAGCAAAGACTCGAACCGCCCGGAATCATTCCGTCTGGCAATACGTACCAGAGTGTAGGTACGCTTACGGATCTCGTATTACGACGGTTGCACGAAGGGATCATTTCAGCGCGCGCGGATGACGGTCCAGTTTCGTTCAGCGTCGTCGACTTAGTTACACTTTCTTGTAGACCGCGAGCTGCTCCTGCGGTCTCGTTCCTCGATACACCCGGGAAGTATACCTGGTATAATACGGCGTACAAGAGCGAAGACGGAGAGAACGAAGAAGAGCGGCGGATTCGAAATGGTGAGAAGGAGACGGCGAATCGCTTCGCAGGCTTTCACCGCGATTCGAGTCGACCAAGGGTGAGACCCTCCTCCCCCTTCCTCTCTCGTCCCAATGCATCACGCACTTCGTGACACCCGCTTCGGTCTGCATGGCGTGCATAGATCATGCTGACGTCCGGACTGCCAGCCCTGGCTGCCAGAAGGACTCCTACCACTGCTCCGAGGGGAACGAGGAGGGAAGAGGGAGGCAGTGGCCTAGCCAATCTAAGGCCATGCCGGGATCGAGGGAGGTGGGGGGAGGGAATAGCGGGGGTTTGCTTCTTTGCGCTCTCAGTCACAAACCTATATACGGAGGAGGAGAAGGTGGCGGAGGAGGAGAGGACGAAATACGGAGGTGAAGCGAAATGGAAGAACGCAGCAGTTGCTTCCTTTGCCCCCTCCCTTCTTTCCTCTTCCCTCATCCGTGCGAGTGTGTGTTTTTTCAACGAGATTTATTACCGAACTCCTAATGCTGCTGCCGGAGGAGGAAAGTGGATGGAATGGTGACGCTTCAAGAGCGAAGAACCCGAGTGAGGGACGTGGTTCAGGGGCAGAAGATTTCAGGTCGGGAGAAGCCAGCGACACATTCCTTTTCCTTCGATCACGAGTTACTTTCACGTTGCTATTTCACCTTGTATAACTGTAGGGTAATCATTACATCGAGTATAAAATAACTTTGAAGTTGCGAATTTTGTTAACGTTGGAATGTTGAGGAAAATCACGTTCGAGTAACGAAGTCACGACGTTTGAAGGGGAGTATCATTTGTTGCCAACACGTTGTCAGTGCTTGATGAACCGTTGACGGGTCTGAGCAATTTTTTCCGCTACGTGGCGGAGTCGGAGTGTCGAAGGAATTCAAACCGGTTGGAGTGAGAAAAATTCACTTCCGTCATCGACACTTTAGCCTCGTTGAAATGGCATGCGTACGTCAAATCATGATTCACAAAGTGGAAAAAAACTGAAAAACAAGCAGACACGCGGCGAGAAACTTGGCATTGAATCTAATGTGATTTATATTTTTCAAAGGTAAACGCCAATTGGTTAAAGAAAATGAACAGTATCCTTTGTCAAATTTGCTTCTATAAGCAAACAGTTTTATACATCCCGTGATACATCACAGGTAACTGACCTCGGAAGAATCTGAGTATACATATATATATTCACAGGTCCAAAAGTTGTCGTTACGAACGACGTTGGTATTTGTCCGAGAAACAAGTATCACGAGAATAACAAAATAGCGTATATAAGATTTGACAAAATGTTAACGGTCGACGGGATAGAAACGAGTCCAAACGATTGTTTAGTCAACGAAATCGTCTTGGTCATAATTATGGACGGTCATTCATCAGACTAGGCACCTAATATATTCCGATCACATGGAAGCGACCTTTGATACGGTAAATCGTAAAAAGTGGCCATGGTACCGGACGGTTCGGCATGACCGGTAGACCGTTGACTGTTGCACTCGTCACGTATCATCGATATAAGCGTCCGCAACGTAATCGGCGAAAGAGAGAGAGAGAGAGAGAGAGAAGAGAGTTTACCCTCCGGCGAAGGGACGCACGGAAATACGGAACTAGAATCGGGGGGTCCAAAAAGTTGTCCAGAAGTTGAATCCTTCTTCCTCGGATACGTCGCGTAATGTTTTACCGCTTTTCCTCGCTCTGCGCGTAGCGAACAGCCGCCCGCCGTCCGAGTGGATATGTCTAACACACAACGAAGGCGAAGGCGAAGGCAAAAAGCAGTGCCTGGTTATATGGGGGGGGGGGGTGGGGGGGCACCTGTGTGCGATAGCGAGATAAAAGAAGAAGCGAGAGGGCAGAGTGAAGAGAGAGAGAGAAACGTCGGAGCGATACACACCGACACTATCGTGCGACGGATTCGCGGTGTTGGTGCCGGTGGCACGGGGGCGTGGGTGGAACGGCCGCGGGGGTGGGGGGTA
Source organism: Neodiprion lecontei (assembly GCF_021901455.1). Taxonomy (NCBI): domain Eukaryota; kingdom Metazoa; phylum Arthropoda; class Insecta; order Hymenoptera; family Diprionidae; genus Neodiprion; species Neodiprion lecontei. The sequence goes on along the minus strand of NC_060261.1, from coordinate 41,462,541 downwards.
CGCGACCCCAGCCCCCCTAACCCCTCACCCCGCCCCCGGTCGTTCTTCCACTCTTCCTTCTCGACGTCCATCCATCCACTCCTCCCTCCCCTCCCACCTCCTCCTCCTCCTCCTCCTCAACCTCTCCTTCCCTTTCCTCCCCTCCCCTCCCCTCCCCGCCCCACCCCTCGCCTAGCCGCGACGCCGACGCCGACGTCGGCCGGGGGTGGGGATGGAGGGACGAGGGGGACGCAGTGAGGGGAGGGAACGCCAGCGGAGGAGCCGTCAGTGCGCCACGTGCTGTCGACGCGGGAGGGTGCGTGTCCTTATCGTGTGTTTAGTGAGATAGCGGTGCAGTTGTTTTGTTGTCACAGCATCCTCGGCGGTCTTGTAACGCGGTGTCGAAATTATTACCGATTGATCGAGGTAGAATCGTTGCTGCAAATCTCTCGGCTCGCGTTCGCTTCAATTTTATAGTCACTGTGTTTCTTCAACGTTGTACGCAGGATTGTAGGCTTTTACTACTGGACTCCGCGATGACGTGAGAGGAACGTACAGAAGAGAGTTGAGGTGTTTGGTTACACATGGTACTACTACTAGACGCGATGTCAACGGATTGATGGTGATCTATTCGAGAATATAAATGTAGTTTGACTGCTGGATTTTGGAGTGCGAAAGAGGATCATGACTAAGAGCCATCGCGTGGCTCTGAACAGGCTGTTGCCGCAGGTGATACACGCTGAAGAGGGATAGGCGTGACGACGGAGGCTTGAGTGAACGAACGTCCACCGCTTGAAAAGAAAAACACACACACACACACACACACACGCACACACGCAGAAAATAAATTCATCAATTCGAATGAAGTACAAAATGGTGATTGTTGTAATTCGGTTTGATCTCTGGTTCGACGAAAAATACGTGACGTCAAATAAAAAGGCTGACGATGAAGCGGTTTGTGCTGCAGGGATAATGATCGGTGTTAAACCATGCACCGTTATCCTTACCGGACGTGATTACTCCAGTTTCAAGTGTCACTGAAGGATTATCCCTCGGGAACCACTACTGCGGTGAGTCAGACTGTCCGCATTTTTTAACACCGTTCCATGTCTTCGCCAAATTAAACGCGCCGCGTCAATGAACTCCAAAAACACGCGCTCGACGCCACGCCACGCGACTCTGTCGTCAGACCCTCAATGGACACCTCGATTTCGGCACTGCGGGTTGAAACAACCGCGAAACATCAGAGAGAGTAGGGTAGAAGCGAAAAGTCTGTATTACATGTATACCGCACACTGGCAGGACCGTTGAAACGGTGACAAAAACCTGCTGCGAAACAATCAAGGCGATCGATCCCTGTCCCTGGGTGTCGTATCGACAATGCGAATCATTGAACCCAACGAGTCACGTCGCCTGATCGTTTCACAGAACTCGGGAACGATATTATCTCACTCGGTTATACTCTCGGCTGTCGGTTATTCGTCTTGTTCACAGTTCTTTCCCGTGACCGGAATTGCAACCAATTTTAAACCGCGCACCGAGTACCTGCAGCATTCCTTGGTCGATCGGACAAACTGGACCAAAGTTGTAGGCGATCATTTTATAGTATCGATACCGAGAGGTAGAGTGACTGACAGTTCTCGATGTCGAATAAGGTATATACCTAACCATTGGATTCCTCAACGCGTTTCACAGTCGTGAGATCGAAACGACGATTTTCCTGACTTTTCGATTGAGAGACGTTGTTCTCGACGCTTGGATGGAAATTTGGCAATAAATAGGATTAATCGCCACGCACCCCGATCACTTTACTTTCTCCTCGTAGGCTAGAAATCACAACAGTATCCACATGTCGTCCTGGTATCGCAATTGAGTAAATGCTACACAAGAACAGATTCCTCAAGACAAAGTTGTAGGTGTACTCGCAACGCTTCTTACAAGCTCGGTGTACGATACGCGAATCGCCAGAGCGTGGAAGCGTGGCCATATCGCAGGCCTTCTCGCTCCAGCGTGTGAGACGAATCGGTGAGAGAGCGAGAGAGACCGGATCCAGCGAGATGAGTGAACGCGCAGAGGGAGACGGAGAGACGGAGAGAGGAGAGAGGAGAGGAGCGAGGCCAATGAATCCTCGGTCAGAGTCGCAGAGTCCAGTCAGTCGGTCTATTTATGCCGGTGTTAATTGTACGAAATTAATGCGACAGTCGTCGTGTATTTGGAACGGGGCTGTCAAGGTTGAATCAAGAGCCCGCTATCTGTATCGAGAGACCGTGTTCCTATCCGAGACCAAGACGCTCGGACCACCTCGCGACGATGACGATCTCCTCTCGCTGGAATCTCCCTCTCCTGGAGGGAGAATCAGGCCAGTGGAGCACGTTACTTGTGCCCACTGACGTGCCCGATACTTGCTCTTGCCGACCGTCCGTCAACGCCGCGCCCTTATACACAACACACTGTCTTTCGGGTCATGATCCCACGTGCGAATTTTGGAAATCGATCAGCTCGCCCCTTCTGCTCTCGTTTTCATCACGCTTGTCGCGTGGACCGGGAAAAAACCTTGATTCATCAATTATCGGTACGGTGAGTTAGCTCTGTTCGCTTTTTGACCTATCGCAACTGCCGAAAATTTTTGACTGTATAAAAGTTCTGTAAGTAATATTACAGTTTCAAATCATGTGTTTATACGTACTTGTGGTTAAAAATATGAAGCAACGGCGACTAAAAAAAAATTCTCTAATGAAATATATTTTTCACCGCATAATTTATAATCAGGAAATGATTTAAGATTAATCATGATGACTCACAGAATCTGACCTCGAAGGATTCTAGACATGGTAACTAAAGTGTTGAAGGGGTATCTCGGTTTGTATAATTTGGTGAGAGTTACATCTGCTTGCATTAGGGATTTGAAAAAAAATGTTGGATTCGATAGCTTCCAAAATCCAACGTCATATACACGTCAGTTTAGCGCCAGTGTGAATCTGGAAAGGACGGAGAGCTTTTAATTGATCACTGGAATATTTTGCTTCCAAATATTTACTTGATTCAGAAACTCCTTCGTAAAGTCTCACAACAGTAACGTGAAAGTTTTCTTTTCCTTGTATCATTGGATGGAAACCAAATTCATTGATGTTTTATTCAAAAAATAATTTAGAGTATACGTTCGGTAGTATAATTTTGCATCGTTCTGCAGCTATAATGCAACGGTACGCAATTTGCCGAAAATTTCTGGAAATCCACGAGATAACTGAAATAAATTCACGACTCTGTCAGTTGTGACACCTGAAAGAAAAATTACTCCCATCGTTCAAACAGCGACAAGATTGACAAACTTTTTTCCTCGCCTTCCTCCTCTCTGTAACTAAAGATTAGAAAGATTGACATGGGTACGCCGATACCTCGGATTGATTCGTCAGTTTAGCTCCTCAAATTAACTGTATATACAACCCTTAAACCTCGCTGCAAAGCGCATTTGTCTCGTCAGTAAAGACACGGAGAATAATACGCTAGTTCTGGTCCGGCTATTAATTAATAAGGGAACAATGAGACTTCTTTATCGTCGAATGTAGACTAATCGAAGTTTCTTTATTCACGGCAAAGCAACACTTGTTGATGTGTGAATTTTGCTCGTGATTTTTGAAATCTTTTCACCGAGATGCACTCACAAATTCCGAGGACGTTACGCGTTATCAAATAAAATTGTATTATCATTATGAGGGGGTAAATTACAAACAATTATTCTTCCGCGAGTATGTGCACACGAGATATTTGACTATGTTGGAACACAGATATTTCCAATACGTTACCTCTCGATAAATATCGTTATTAATGTAGTACAAAATTTCGCTCCAAGAGCCGAAGCGAAGCTCTTTCCGTCTAAACCGAAATTATCGATATTAGCGTGGGAATAGAAATTAAATGTTCATCTTCACACCAGTTGTCGTGATAACATTTAACAGATACAATTAATCAGCCTCTAATTACCCACATTTCTCTGACATTTGCCGATAGTTAGTGAATAATAAATAACGAAATAATGCCGCGATTGCAGTGCTAATTCCATCTACTTATTGGTAATGATTGTAAGCTATTCGGCGTAAATATTATATTCGGTACGAGATCGTTACTCGTGTCTGACAAGTGAGGAAGTCGAATTTGATCATCGCGGAGATAAACGCGTTGTACGTAAAAATAAATTTATTTCTGCAAAGTAACAACGATCCAAATAATCGCAGGTTACACGTTGGCTACTTGTTTGGATTAGAAAACCCGGGAAGAGGTGATCCTCGACGCCTGATCGTAAACGGAGCTTTATTGTCGCGTCGCGTATTCGACTTTGGAAAATACGATAACGCCTCCGGTGAAACGAGCGAGGTTTTGGCCGAGTGGGTTCGTTAGGCAGCCGGATAATGCGGAATAGAAAAGCTCATGCGGCTCTCGCTGCTGCCGCAGGTGTGTGGAGAGGATTCGCGAAAAGGGGGTGAGACGAGGCGCATCCCCTGTTCCACCCCGTTCCATCCCCCCCCCATCATCGCCGTGATCTCGAGCAGAAGTGGTGTGCGTGCAACACGTACAGGAGGCTATTGAAGTCTCTGATGACGGAGCCCGTCTGTCAGCAGATCAAAGCAGAAGTAAGCTCTCTTTGTAATGCCTTGCTCCGCTCGGCTGGTATTTAATTATGTATGAGATCGATATTGGGGCCTCGGGGTCCGCTCGCGTTTCCTATCGCAAATATAAGCTCCGGGCATTCCCCAACCCCAGCGCCACCCCCGCCTGGTCCCATGCCCACCTTCCCCGAACCGGAATCACTCGAAAAGTAAAAGAGCCCACTGCTAATATCCGCGGAGCCGTCTACACGTGTTTACAGCCTCGTACTGTCGGCTTTTTACACCGTACGTTTTTTTTTCTTGTTTGTTTTTGTTTTATTATTCGTCGCTGTACGTGCGACAAGTCATTGATCATACAGGTGCGAAAGCTGGGCTCCGGTTTTAATCCCCGGTTCTGACGTCTTCCATTTTTGGCGATGCATTCCATTGCGGACCGTTGCACGGTTCCTACTTACCGTGATTGAGAAAAATTCTGTGCAAGTATGTTTCATCGTTTGCTTATTCCATTTTTTATTATTATTGAAAACATTTTAATTTTCTCATGATTTTGTCGTACGAATTTCTTCTTCGAAAACAATTTTAGACCAGTTGTTTTCGACATTCTGCATGACTAATTAAATTTAGCGATCGGTACGTCGCACTTGATCCTTCGAGTTGTACACAAGATACAAGTGTATAATATAACAGTTATACATACAATATGCACGTGACGCGTAGCTGTAGACGTATTATGATAACCCGATCCGACAGCCGTACACAAAAGTGAAACGCGAATTACCTCGCCGCGGTTTGTGACGTGATCAAACTTGAAGTACGCGTATCACGAAGCCTGGTGTACGCACACACACACACGCAAAAATACAGACGCGATTATAATACAGTCGACCTCGCGCACCGTGGACAAGGGGGTTTGTTAAAACGTTAACTGGCAGCAGGGCGGCACCGATCGCATCCAACCCGAACCGCTTCGTATGATAAAAAATGCCCGCGAGGCTTTCGCCTTCGATTTCGAAAAGTCTGAACAGTGTCTCTCCTTTTTCAAATATTTTTCTAATACCCCTTCAGCGTCACTCTTACACAATTACTTGAAGATGATCGTCGAAAATTAATCGTAGCAATATCGCGTACCACTATCGTAATTCACCAGATTGAAATTAGTAGGATTCGCATGTAACGCAGGCGGCAACCCCGTTGCGTCAGGGTGATTACGGCTGGGCGAGCGATTTCGGAGGATAGCGTCGGCGGATTGGGTTGTTCGGTGCACCGGACACGGGATTGGAGCTAGCGATGTGAGATGAGCGAAATCGCGATCCTGCGGGGAAGTGCATCGGCCGGGTTTCCACCGGCGGGGGATCGAGAAACGACAACAACCGCCATCGGCACGACGCACAGAGGGTTGAGCGCGGTTTGATCACTGGTACAGAAAATTGTATTTTCGAAATCAATTAATATCCGGTGAGCAATAATAAACTGGCTATAATGACCGCGAGCTATCCACCACCACCACCAGCTCGATGGTTAGCCCAGGGCGTTTGCAATTAGCTACACGCCTGCGTTTATCCGCCATGTTGCGGAATAACTGACGCTGGATTAGAACGTGCATCGGACTTTGACAAATTTAGCGAAATTGACGAATGTCGCTTAGCTACGCGCGACTCGGTCGCACCTTACGGGTGTAGTAAGGACGTCGTTTGAAACGAGCCGCTGTTGCACCTTGTATGACCCCTGCAGCTCGAGATCTGTACAACGATTATGCGTTGCGTGTATTCCACAGTGCTGTGAACGCGTGCGTTGCTCATCTATACACGGGAAATGAACAGCTGGCTTCACTGAACAGAATAAATTGTGGCAATCAATTAACTTTAATTAGTTGGATAATTAATTGAGCTTGAGTTAGCACTCGATCTATGCTGTATTGGTATCCGTATCCAACTGCTTTTGCTTGTTATATATCGTCTTCCACGTCTGCACACGTGTCTATACCATACGTACCTACCTGTTAAACACTCGCCGCGGCAGCTCAACTTTTCATACTCACGTTAGTTGCCTTTTCTCGACCAACGCTTTTGTTTGACAGCTCATTCCGCGTTCACTTGCCGATATACCTGCTGGATATTATACGTTGCACTTGCCGTGCGGCGTGTTTCGTTTTGTTATAAATAAAGAATTAATTATACTGAAAGAAATTGTATTACACGCACCGAATAAATATAACACTGAAAATGTTTTTTTTTATACATTACACAAAATGTGAGTAACTAAAAAAAAAATAATGTACGCATTAACTGATATTACAGATTCGACACGTTTGTTTCTGCGACTCTTTTGACGATTTATTATGTAATTAAGTTGTACCGATCAGTAATTTGTGAAGTTGGGTTTTATAGAATTGATTTTATGGTTTTTTCGGACTCCTTGGAAGAATCCATCTCGTGCGCCGAGCAAGTGAGACGAATGTTTAATTTATGCCTCTGGTTTACACTTTACACGTTGTCGGTGACCGTCTGATGTTTCTAAAAGCGATTAATTATTTTAAAGGGCTGTTAAACGAATCTCGGCTGGGATAACATCATTGCAAAATATTTCCCATAAATCGATATACGAAAGATATGTATAATTCATGCTGATGTATACATACCTGGTTATAAATTCACAAGTTTGTATAGCGTGTCCGCGTTTCAAAATGTCAACTTATCTACGACTTCGTTTGATCGTTCAACGTGCGATTCGCGATGTGCGAGTCGATTTCATCGATCGCCGACGAAATTTGAACGGTATAATACGGCTTCGATAAAAAAAAGTCTGAGCCGCCAGTGCCGCCGATGAATCGATATTTAACCGTACATCGGATCGTTTATCTCGAAAAAAGAAAGCAAAATATCAACGAGTTTATTATGTCGTCTACAGGCTGCCCGAACCGTGGGACAAACTGACAATACCATTAAACTGGGATAATTGGCCGCATCTAAATCACTCGATGACCTTTCGAAACTCGTCGATCTCGCTTCTTGTTGACGATATTAAATTTACTGGATCTTCGCGCTCGTATTTGCACGTATACGCATGATTGTCTGCGCGATGACAGAATTAAATGAGAACCGCTAGACATCTGCTCCGAGATAAGTATCCCACTTGTTACGCGGCATTCAAAAGTGTGCAAAAAAAAAAAGAAAGAAAAAGAATTACATTCGCGCCTTTGGACGCACAAAAATGGCAATTCGATCCTTGGTTTTCCGAAAATACGCGGTCGCTTGAATTATTCCGGTTCTTCGAAACCGTGATGGGTCCGATCGTGACGTAAAACTTTGTAAACAGGTATTTGCCAGGGCATTAAATCACCTCCAAGGTAATCGCCGTGCTGGCAGGCAAAGGCAGCTTCGTCGATACCGAAACTCGTAAATATCGAACCCGGAGGTACTTCGGAGACGAAATCTTCTCCTCGTACCTCTTATTCGACTTCGGTTTCAGCCTGGAGAGACGTGGCCGTTGTCTTAGGATGAAATCATTCGCATTCGCGATGAATTTTGAAAATTCTTTCGGCTCTATGATCCGCGTAACCGATCGCACCGTTACGGTACGCGAAAGCTCGCTGCATGCAACGAAGCTCGCGCGATACGTACACGCATGCTAAACGCGATAAGGTTGGTCGACTAATAATAATTACACTCGTTACGTCACCGCCGGATTGGCACGTTCTCGACAAACTTACAAGCTGGATGATACACGCCGTTGCGTAGGTGTGCGTAGGTCGGCGAAGACGCATCTGCATGCACACCGTGCCCACTTTTCCCGCCAAACTTCGCAGAGTGATGAAATTATCGGAATTGCATCGGGATCGTTGAACGATCCTTCTTATAATCGAACGCAGCATCGGACACATCGCGTGGATTGAAAAGTAATTTCCACGTCAAAATACGCCCACGCCTGTAAATTTCGCGCTGATTGCCGAATGTTGAATAATTTACCGGCTCCTCGATTCGAACCTCTTAATTACACACCGCGTACCGTTCGCGATTCGGCGGAAGCTGGGTAACCGCGTGAATAATCATACGAATTGAAAGGCTGCACCGCGCGTAGCATTTTATCGGGATACAGTGTAGCCGGCGGTGTGGCATACACGGTACGTGTCTCGGAAGACACGTGACCGAGTGGCCAGTTGATTGATTGGTAGGTTCAGTGTTTGCACTGGATCCGAGCGCGAACGCTTCAACTGAAATTGTCACGTCCATCGATTATTTCTGACATCGTTGATTGATGGCGGCATGAGCGACCGATTGATGACTCCGGAGGTGCCGCGACACAGTTTCGAGTTACATATCGTGCATGCACTGTAGTCCGACGTCGACGCCGGTCAATTTCCTATCTCTCTATGATTATTTTTCATATTTATAATCTCCGCATCGTTTCACCGCCAGTCATACTTACGTACTAAGTTAGCTGTACAAAAACACCTCGGAATCCTTTCTATTTTTCTCACACACCTTGTAATATTATATATTATATATATACATGGAGGTGAATATTTTTGCACACTGTATACGAAGTGCGCGCCAACAAGAGATACCTCGCTGCTGGTGCTGCTGCTGCTGCTGCTGCTATCTGCTGGTGTATCGGTATCCGACGACGTCGGGCAGGTAGCGAAACGCATTTTTTTTCTTTTTGGTTTTTGTCTCACTTGTTCATGACTCACCGGTCTGGCCTGCGTCGATATAAGGTACGGACAACGCGTCGCATCGCGTTAAGCACCTATCAGCGACACTTTACACGGTCAAAGTTCTCGAACCAAGAAAGTACGAGGACGTATCGCCTCCAACAGTCGTTTGCAAGAAGATTATCTTCGGGAATTCCTCTGTTTTTGTCTAGCCTGATTCCAGACGGTCCGATATATCTGCATCCTGCAGGGCTTCCGATCGGTGCACGAAAAATTAACGGTTCGTATTTTCACTCCCAAGTTTGGGCAGTCGATGTTGTTTGTAGATCGACGTCGCTCGCACGTTCCAAGTTTATACCGAGGGACAGGTGTCGGCATTGATTACGATGGATACCGAATCCAAATGCTTACCAATCGAATGGTTATAAACGCAGATGGTCGACAAATGATTCAATCGTATTTACAGAAATACTAGGAATGTAGAATTGGCGAAAATTTTAATACAATGACTACCGATGCCACAATCCGTTCCATTATAACTACTTCACGTGAGATTGTCTTGAGTCTTTGATAACGAGGCTGCTTTTAATTGAAATTATAGTCTCCGACGATGTTTTTAATGGTTATTAATGGTGTATGAATTTCGTATTTTACGGTAATTTAGTTTTCTTACTTTAATTCGCCTCGCTAATTTGAGCTGATCTCATCCTGATTGATTCGAGGCAATCATTCACGCTCTAGGAAATTCATTAAGAACGCGTCTCTCGTGTATTTGCGGTGCACGCGCTGCACGTTGCGTTGTGCAAACCAGAATCATCCGCGATAACGGTAAACCGACGATGCGTCAGATTCACTCGGCGATGCTCGCCTCGTTGGCACATTCGTCATCGACGTGTGACGAAGTAAACTTGAGCAATTAGTCGTTGCCTTTTACCGACGATGAACACGTATACTCGTAACATTCTGCTTATACTCGTATTTGTACACGGTACAAGTAGAATGAGACGTATAAGAAGCAGAATATTGTGAGCTTTCGCAGTACTAGTAAAAGCTGATTATAACGGCTGACACGGCGTATCCAGAATTCTCTCTACTTTTTAACGTAAGCTAACGCTGCAATTAGACGCAGCCTAATGTAAATAAACATTGTTATCTGTGTGGCTAGAATTTTCCCTGTTATAATTATTTCTCACATTGTATCGGCGGATTGGAAATTGAAAAAGAAAAGTCAGAGTGAAAAGATCATTCTCCTCGCAATTATCGCAGCGTATAATCGATTGGGGTATATCAGGGTGTGAAAGAATGTGGTTAACGGCTGGTTAAAAGTTCCATAATTGGAAGGAGTCGCGAGGTTAACTTCGTTTACGAGGCATCCGAGAGGTTTCGCATTATCAACTTGAAACCTGCGAGCTTAAACCTCAGCTAAGGTGCAAATGAAACAGCAGGGACTAAAACAGACCGCATTATCGTCGCAAAAAGCACTTTTGTACGGTGTACCTATTTTTCTGAGGACGCAAACCGCGTTGTTATTTGTCACTTTGACCGCAGCCTCTTTAACATGATTTCGAGTTTTGTACAACGCATTGCGTATATGTGTGCGCAATTTCATCCAGCAAAAAATACAACGCTCAGTCCTTCTCTCCCGCATCCGTCACCTGCGCTTCAAGCCACGGCGATGATTCTTATGGTGTAACGGTGGTCCCCGTGCATTTTCGACGCGTGCCGCGTTTTATGGTGGAGAAAAATACACGGTGCAGGTCTAGGCGCGTATAGAACTACCGTAGAGTACGTGCCTCCAGAAAGGCAAGCCGGTGTTGCTGGTTCACGTGAATGGCTCAGCGGGCTCGCCGCCGCCGTCTAACCCGACCTACCTCAAATACTCGAATCCTAGCCCACTCCTAGTATACCGCGCCGGCACTTCCTCTCCAACCCGTGCCTCGAGAGAATCTTGAATTATAACGACCTCGCTCTTCTGCACAGCCGGCAAGATGTGCAGGTGCTCTTTCGAGTTCACACCAAATAACCGAAGCCCCATTTTCTCACTTTATTTTCTTCCATTTCGTTTCTTTTCCCGGAAGCTTTTTTCATCTTGGGACTTTTTACGACTTGCCGTTACCGAACCAGAAATGCGTCGTGGCTGTAATGGCCCGACGAGTCTTTTTCAAAGACTGAGCTCTAATAATTTGACGAAAAAAAAAACATTCTCCTCACGTGTTGTACAGCAACTTTTTTTGCAAAATTTATCAATACGTGACTGTAGAGAAAATCGGGGATTGAATCTGCAACGATTTTTTGCCTCGTCGTACAAAGCAAAGTAGAGGATGGACCGAGGTCCTTGCCGATTCGATCTTGGGTCGATCGGGCTGAATTTTTCAAAGAATACCGCACTGCTCGTACGCAGCCTACACGCCTAGATAACTTTTTGCGCTACGGCTTACCGAACCACCCGGTTCGAACCTGTTCAGCTTTCCAAAAAATGTCTAAGCGGCTCGGGTGAGGCTATCCGCGTCCGGCTCAAGGATCAAGTTGCTCCGGTCCGTCTGATCTTCGGGGGGCCCGGAGCGAGTTCGTCCTGCGTGAAACGCCTATGCGCTTCTCGAATGCCCGAGAAACATTAACCGCTTAAGCCGGTGATTTTTCGACTTTTCTTTACACCGCGCGCTGCGTTTCGTTTCACCGTGCACGCACGGTTCCCCAAGTCCGGCGCGTTGCGAGAAATAATAAAAAATGGCGAGGCTGGAAGAAAGGTTCGATCGAGCTTCAATTTTTTCCTCTTTTATTCGTCAAAGTTTTTTCGATTATCGAGAGTAGCAAAATCGGCGTGCGATCGCGCCGCAGCAGCGCAACGTTTTTAGGCCCTCGTTCGCCAGCTCCTCCGATTCGGGATTAGCCGGTCTTCTCCAGGCACGGAGAAGCTGCCGCTTCTCTGCGGAGTGTAAGGCGAACCGTCGAAGGGAAACGGAACGCCGATGCCTCCGCGACGGATCGCTGAGCGATAACAGGTGATTGATACGGTATATGCCTACAGATACTCGCGGTCGTCGGCTCGGCAGGCCGAGGGTTCGTTTTGCTCCGTGAAAGAAAGGGAGACAGGGACAAGAGAGAGAGAGAAAGAGAGAGAGAGAGGTTCTTGGTCTCCGAGGGCCGGTTCATTTGCGAGCAACCGAGCCGCGAGTATTCGCCTAATCACCGGGTGTCCGCTCGGAGATATAATTACTAGCAGATTTATGACCGGAGTCATTCGCGCGCCCCCGAAGCCGCCGTCCAGGCCTGCCTGTCTCTTCGTCGGCCGCGTTCGTCTCGGTGCTGCCGCTTCTGCTGCTCCTCTTGCTGCTGGGCACGAAATGAAATCCGGTTCGGCGTCACGACCAGGAATCCCGACGACTCGGACGCGTCGCCCACGACCGGCGACGACGTATCGACGAAATCGTATCTGGATGAATTTCATCTCCGCGCTGCTACGACTTGCAATGCAGTCTCGCCATTCGTCGGACTCTCTCATACTTGGTGGTCGGAGTTGTTATGCGAATTGAAGCGTAATTTGCGGAAGAAGCGATTCTTTCCCAACGAGAAAGTCTGACGAACACGGAACGGATATTTGTTTCGCTAGGCATGGTTGTTACGAAAAAGGAGCTCTTATCGGAGGTTAAAAGCTTAAAAGCTCGATCAAGTCAACATCCAAGATCAGGAATTCGAAATTCTTGAGACCAGGATGCAAACGCACGTAGAGAAGATGAAATTGAACGGCACAGGCTGGAGGCTGAGTTAGTCGAGTGTGTCTCGGGCTGTCGGGAGATGCTGTAGGACAGCGAAAATAATCCAACTCGGCTGCTTACACCGTCTAAATCTCATTAATTAACGATCCTGCTGTCCGTAGGTACGTTACGTATGTATAAATTAGAATTTTTGCAGAGGAGCAAAAGTCGCGTAGGCTTTGTTGCCGCAATGATGCTGAGGCAGCGCGTCGAGCGCTTCGAAGTCTCGGGTCGTTAATCAATCGGTTTCTAATGGGATCATCGAGATGGAGTGCGCGCCAAACGAGGACCGAAAGTGTCTTCGTTGTTTTCGGAGATTCTTATCTTCCGGGTTGCTCACCTCGAAATCCTGCCTGTCTCCCGAAGACAAGAGCTTGACGAGGTTATCCTCTCGTTAATTGAAGCTGACCTGCGGGTGATCCTTTTAATGACTAAAAACCCTCGCCTTTCTTCTCCTTCTTCTTCTTCTTCGTCTCTCACGAATCCTATATCGTCATTCCTATCGTAAACTCTCGTTCCAGGAACGGCATCCACCCTGCAGCATTGTGCTCCTCGACGCGCACAAACCCAACCACATGTAGAGCCGAGCGATCGATTGTTAATATAGACTCTTACGGATCAAATCATGCCGTTGAACGCTGGATTAATTGAGTGTATCCCCCACGCTCGATTCACGAATTCATTCGGCCAAGAATGGTTATCTTCAATTAATGCAATTGACCGATCATTCCGAGTCTCCTATGGTGCAAGCTTTTGCAATTGGTCGACTTTCTTGGGATGAAAACCACTTGGAGTATTAAGGGAGAGTTCGTTTCGTTCGAGGGGCAATTTTGTCCGTCCGACAAAAGTGTAAACCGACATTCGAAGCTGTCTGAAATGCCTTCGACGAGCATGGACGAGTGGTTCGTGGAGGACGAGGATCGAGGCGTCCTGCGGCACGTCCGGTGGATTGACGGACAGACGTTCATAGTCATCGTGAGGATCATCAGGCGGTTCGTCGTCACGATCATCATCATTATCATCATTGGTAGGATGATTGGCCGGCGTGCATTTGTTTCATGACGCAGCAAGGCGGCGCAGGACGCGGGGCCAATATCCAAGTCGCCTACCTGGGGTGTTGCTGCGTCACTGCCGGTGTACCCACAACAACGGGGCCCCGTATAACACATCCACGGGAAGAATAATAAATAATAAAGGAACGGGGAACGGCGACGCCGTAGAGTGGAGAGAAGAGACGAGAGACGGGAGATGGATAGCTCCGCTTGACTGACGGTCCATCAATCACCTGCGTACGCTCTCTTCTCCAAAATGAGCGAGTATTGGTAGCATACCTGTGCTCGCCGAACACGAACTCTGCACCACCAGAGAGAGAGGGAGAGAGTGAGCTCGGCTCGGCGCGCATCGTGACTCCTCCGTATTGTTACCATCCTTATTATTCGTTTGTCGTTGTTGTTATTATCACCATTATTGTATCCAGCTCGGTTATTATTACCTGCAGCGTACACACCGGGAACGATGAAACAGCCCTCGGCTACGGCACCAACCATGACCGTCTACTCGTAGCTCGGAGTGCGGCCGCCTTTTTCTGCGTTACCTCTCTCGCCCGGGTCCCGATGACGTCGCGCATTTCACTCGCAGTCATTCCGGGCCCTTTCACTCCGTACCAGTTTTCTTCGCCGACCAAGGCTACCCGCTCTATTAGCCCTCTCTCACAAAAGGACGAAACCGCGCCGGAAAGTGTAAGGGAAGCAGCCGCCCGCTTCTGTACCACCGTCACTGGCCGATACCAAGGGCCGGTTTCCGCTACCACCGAACCTGCACCGAGTCTCGGTCGCGTGTCCCGAGAGCCGGAAAACGCTCGCCGGTTAAGACGGGCCGCGGAATGTCCTAAACACATACACCCAAGGCGCGCACCTGCGTTCGTTGACAGAGTCAACACTCCGTCGGCGTGCATTTTTAGGACTCGGACGATTCGACCAAGTCGATAATGGTCAGCATGCGTGTCTCGCGACGGTATCGGATGACCGAAAACTGTTAGAACTTGTGCATATTATACTCGAGAAGTCGAGACGGGGCCGTGCCGAAGAGATCGGGGACGACTGCAGACGAACGGACGGATCAATCAGTCCGTGGATCAAGGATAGGATATAAGTTTCCCCGATGTGGTTTAGTCGAGGTCGGCTGTCGTGGTCAGTTTCGGATTGCGACGATGTCAGTGACAGCTGTGTGCGCGCGGAGAGAAGCGGGCGTGCAGGAAGAAGAGAGGGATACTCGACGATCAGAGACGCGGGGGAAGCGAGACGGGGCGGGTAAGCTCTCGCGTATTGAACTTGCACCGAGCCGTTCTCCTTTATACTCGCTCACTCACCTCGTCCCCCTTTCGCCCCCCTCTTCCTCCCTCTCTGATTGGTTCCCGTCTCGTGATCAGCGGACCGGTCAAATAACGACGTTAAACCGACGAGCCCGGAGCGGACGGGGAACGAAGGGGACGGGCGATGGTCCTTTGTGCAGTCCGCTGATTCTAATACTAAACCCAAACAAAGGTGAACCGATGACGTGGGTGTCGTCCCGCTGCTTGACGTTCGTTCGGCGGAGGGATAGGAGAACGACGCCGCCGTCACGACGGTTCCTCTTCCTCTTCCTCTTCCTCTTCCTCTTCCTCAAACCTAACCTGCCTACCTTGCGGGTCATTTCGATTTGGATCTTTGCCAATACCAAAGCTTGGCCCTCCCCTCACAAATTTGTCGATACATATCGTATATTATGTAGACGGAACTACTTTTTTCCTCTTCCGCAAGTTGTGATTTTGATTAGGATTCTCTTCGTGGTTTTATCTTTTTTCTGTTCTTTCTTTCTCATCTTCAGTTTTCAAGAAATGGTTAGGTAACTTGAGTATGATTCGGTTATTCCTCGTACAACACCTGTTCCGCGAAAGTACTTGAAATTGTTTATAAGATGGGTATTTATAATCCGATCGAAGACAATGGAAAAACATTTTTCCTAGTACCGCGCGAACTGAACCTACATATTCCAGACCATCTCTCCGCAGGTATCTCGACCTGATCTTTCTGATCGCATTTACGTCGAGCAGACGTTGGAAGTAAACTCTGTCCAGTGGTATCCTGACAAGCCACGAACGGAGTAAAATAACTCGCTCGGATTCAGATCCGGTGAGGATATCTCTCTCTTCTCTATTTTTTCCTCACTCGTTCGTTCGGCTCTTCCGCACGCGCTCCGCTTTATCGAACTCGAGTGGTATGAGAAGTACGTGGACGCGGAGAATGACGGTGTGTAAGTGTGCTCAGGGAACAGGCAGTTTTACCTCCCAATTACTTGGGATGCGAGGTTCGGAGTATCGCGACTCGCACCCTGACTATAGCCGGGCACCCGGGCGAGGTGGTCTAACGGTTTGAAGGAGGTTTCAGAGGGTTGAGTACGCCATGGCGAGGCCGAAGGTACCGGCGAGGAGGGAAGAGGAGACTGGATGCTCCGCTCCGAGACGATCGTCGAGGGACGCTTCAACGCAACGACCGTCTTATCTCCGCCTCCGCCTTCGCCGCCGTAGTCACTGCCTATCTGGCGCTTCTCCGCCGCTCCTAAGGGGCGCGCGATTCCCCCGCAGTCGCATAAACCACGTGTGGAGGATCCCCACCCCCGACCAACCCCCCGGCAGACGTATACTGTATCTTAATTATTTCCCCGCTCAATTCCAGCAGCGCGGGGCGGGGGGGGAGGGGTGGAAATCTCTGCGGCAAAATATTCCGACCGCGCCCTTCGTCCGTTTGTTTCGCCTATTCCGGCGTCGTTAGCACCGGAGTACGATTTTCTCATTGTCAGCGGATGATAATGCCGCGGATGAAACGCGGCACGCAACATCGGTGCGGATTCATATAGGTGCGTAGATGATCCCTGCCGCATTGGTTCTGCTGCTGATGCTGAACTCTGCCACGCTACAAACACCACCTTTATAAATGTCTCGGGGCAATAAAGACGAAGGATGGATTAGCCGGTGGCTCTGCATTCCTCGGCGCCGAATCTATTCTGGTGATTTGAAGCGAGACACGCGCGTCCTATGAATCAATCACGTGCCATCCGGCCGTCTGTCCTTTTCCTCCTCCTCCTCCTCTTTCTCTCCCTCTCGGTCCCGCTTTCCTCATCCTCTATTTGGACCTCCCTAATCCGCGCTCGGGTTTTTCGACGCTCTTCAGCCGGCTCGAGGAGCTGGGGAAGAACGGCAACGCGAGTGGAAAATAAATTTTCACAAGACCGAGTCGTAGCCGTGCGTATCGGCGTTTTGCGACATCCATTGGCGCACCCGTTCGTCTAAGGATACGCGATCGAATTCTGCGATGTTTAATTGGGTTACATTTCCGCGTTGTTTCCGGTCGGGTGAGCGACGATTCACCTGAGGGTTTCAATTCCACGGGCATTGTTCTTCGACGATCTCGGGTTTTGTCTTTTACGACGCTCGACTCTCCTTCGCTCAACCTTTTCAGACCTTGTAACGACCCTTTTTTTTCCCCGCTCCCCCGTGTCCTTTTTCTCTCTATCTCATCGTCAGCTCTTCATTTTTACTCTGCAATTTCACTTTTTTCTTATCCCTTTTTTCGCGATGTCCTCCGCGGGCTCACAAGGTGTAACGACAAACTCCGCAGTTCTGTAAATCGAGCACCGTAACTCTTTCTTCATAATTTTTAAGTGCCGGTTTCTCAGGGCTGTAGAATGCAGTGATACCGCAGTGTTTTGATATTTTTTCACCACGAACTCGACCCCGGTCATATTCTCATGTCAGTCCTTCGATATTCTTCACTATCTACAAACTTTAGATTATTCGAAGTTGAGGGGGTAAAAGTGTATAAAGTATTGCGAAGATTTCTTTTTTCGGATTCTGAAGCATTCGGTATTCTGAAAAACTTACTATAGTAGCAGTTTCTTAGCTACATAGTTGTGGGCAAAAATTCTACACCTTTTTTCTTTTTTCTCTTCGCTCTCTTTTGCGGACGGACCGGCATTCACGTCTAAAGATCACGAGGCGCTATTAATATCGTTGAAAAATAGAGCGTTACCGAAAACGCCGCGATGTCACCAGTTGGCTAATTTCTTTAGGGATGACTGCCAAATTGTCAGCGATCGTCAAGAAGAACAGTTCCTGGTATAACGCAGCACGTGTGTCGTGGATTTGGTAGCCAATCGAAACGGAGGATCGAATTTAGCGCCGAACTCGGAGCGCGGCTAATACGCCACATGCGAATGGTTCCGAATGACGTTGCTGAGGGAAGGAAACGTACGGCTTGGTGCTCGTAATTCACAGACCGAAGTCTTCGCTGCCTTCTCAGTTTCCCCGCGGTGCCTCTAAATGCCGAGTGACAGACGTGTGCCTCGCCTCGCGTTCCTGGATATCTCGGCGTCTTCTGCTCCCACCGATTCACGTACGACTCATAAATACTCGCCTCTACCCCTGCCACTGACATTTTCCAATATTCCGAACTGCACTGATTCCATCTGCGTCCCCCGTCGCACTCTTCCCATCGCCTGGCGAGACGCCTCTCATCTCACGGGTCCTACCCTACTGATTGTTTTATCAGCGAGTATAACCAGGTTCTCTCTCTAACTTTCCTCGTATATACCGAAATGATCTGGACCGAATGGTGACCCTCGAATTTACATACATGGCAAAGTTATCGTTATATCATCCCTTGAGGGGAATACTTTCTTTATTTAAGCTGGAAGTTCGTTTCCATTGACATTCTTGCGTTGTTACAGAAACGATGAATCGAACATACTGTGCCATATTTATATTTCGAGACTACAATAACTCTCCATTTCCTGATCAAACAGGATGCAGGTATCGAACATTGTCTCCTGACTTGTCTCATCACGGAGTGTGTTTCGTACAGTGAATCGCAGATGACAGACAAATGCAGAATTCGGGGCGTATATAAATCGTCATCCGTATTGTCAGTCTCGCGGTGTAGAAATTTTCTGCCGCAGTCTGTAACGCTGCATGAGAGAGAGTATAAATTGTCGCCAATAAATAACAACGTCGGTGTAGAAACGGCACGAACAGGGGTTGCAGGAGGTTGGTTGTAATTTTAATTATACGCTGGGTTCTCCCGCGTCTCGTCACCCGGCTTACGCCTCGCGGAAAAGCCGCGAGTTTCAGTTTCGCCCTAGGAAGAGGTTAGGGGGTTGCGGGGGTCGGGTCGTTGGGTATCCCGCGAGGCAAACTTGGCCGAAACTAGTTGGCGCCAAACACAGGCTCTCCTCTCTCTCTCTCTCTCTCTCTCTCTGTCTCTCTCTTTCTCTCTTTCTCTCTCTCGACGCCGTCGCATCCTCTGCGCTTGCGCAGCGCGTGGCGCGCCGGAAAGCCAGATTTCCTTGCGCCCTGTGCTGCGTTGTTGCAGGCTCAGCGGCTGAGGCCACGAAAATACGCTCTCGTGGTGCAGAGGGTCTGGGGTCGGACGTTCGGCTCTTCGCCCGCCGACCTTTACCCACCGCCACCGACCCTCCCTGCCGACCGTCAACCCTGACCTGATTTATGGGACTCCAGAATCGTCGCTCCCGGTGTAGCAGCGCATGCAGTGGCAGACAGCTGGCTGCGCGTCGACTCCGAGAGCGCATCGCGCGCACACCCCGCATTTTATGGTCACGACGGACTCTTCGTCGACTGTTGTGTTGTAGGATATACGGGAAAACCCGGAAGAATGAGCGGGTTTTTTGCTTACCGTCCTTTTCCCGCATTATGCTCCGTGGAGGAATTGTTCAACTTTGGAAATAACCCCCTCGGCAATATTGCGGTACGGTCAGAGTCAAGTGCGAATCGAACGTGTTGGACAAGTTTCGTCGGGTCACGGGTTGTACCTGCTGGAAGCGTGCGGATTGACGGGTATTACAAGCTTGTCGACGAAGCATGGGGAGGAGAAAAAAAAGTAGAAAGCGCAGAAAATAAAGGAAGTAACCTACCACCCGTCACTTCGGAGAGAAATCAAGAGGCAAAGGGACGGGAGCAGACAGAGAGAGAGAGAGAGAGAGAGAGAGAAAGAGCTAAGCGCCTCTCTGGGTGATTTGTGACGTGTGTCATTCTTTTGACCGTGCGACTGAGACTCCCGGCAGCCCGCATAGTGAAAGAGCGAAAGAGAGAGAGAGAGAGAGAGAGAATCATCGTAGGCTGCAGCACTGCCGTACGGCGGCATGGAAGGGACGTGGGATCAGACGGGGGTTGAGGGGCGGCGAGGAAGCGGTGGGGGTGGTAACGTGCACCGTAGATATGCCTGGATAATATACGAGCCTTGCATCTGTTCCCCGAATGACGCAACGGCCCGCCATAGATCACACCCAGAGCTTTTAGAGAGCGAAGGCGACTGAAGGCTGTTAAGGAGAGCCGACTCGAGCCAGGCACGCCGGGGCTTGGGGGGGTGGACGAGGGGCGAAATGCCCTCGCCGGAACCGGGGAACGGGAGTACGTGGCGGCTAGAGGGAGACGGACCGATGACGTACTGTTACCGTTCCCGTCGCTCAGGAGCCGCGGCGTGTGTGTCCCTCTTTCCATCCGATTATCGCGCCTGAGTTGGACAAGGAACGAGCGGTGCAGGCATGCTCTGTGGTAACTTTCAGCAAAAGGAGAGGGGGTGGTGTGGGTGCACGTATTACGGACACGGTGGTAACGAGAGGTCCGCGTCTCATTGCGGGGGTGGGGTGGGTTTTACCGTATCCCGCAAGGGGGTGGTGGGGGCAGGTAGAGCGGCGAGTCGCACACCCCTGGCGGCGAACGACGTTATATAGTAGAGCCGCGCGACCATTGAGAAGAGATATACGAGCGCGAGTTTGTTTGCGCTTATGGCCCACGTCTGGGGACGGCGGGGGTTATCAGGGCACCCTTATCCCCATTATTCCCCCGCCGCCCCTCCCTCGGCAGAACCCCTGCAACGGGTGACGCACCACGCGAATTAAAACGGCTCATAAATATCTGAAACAAAGGCAGCCGCTTTCGAGGGCGTACGCGGCTTGAGAGATATACGACTGTTACAACTGCCTCTCTGTATATACCGACGCAATGCCGGGGGTGGAGGGGGGAGAAGGAGAAGGCGAAATTCACCCGATGAGGGAAGACCGAGGGTTTGAACCGCTGCTTCGCCTTCGCGAAAAATTCAGTAAATTCTCCTTCCCCCCCCCCAACTCACCCTAACCGTGTTACTGCAGGTTTCTACCGTGACAGGATTTTTTCACCCTCGGAGCTTCACCCCCGTCGGTGAAATATATAGAAAGAGATAGAGGAGAGAAGTCGTGGAGTTACCGATTGTCTTCCACTCAGTTTTTCACCCTTTGCTTGAGCCTGGCGCACTTTTATCTCATGTACACGTTGTCGCCCGTTGTTATTATACCTGCTGTATTACAGGAAGGTGTCGCAGGCGTATTGATAGAAAGAGATGCGAGGTTGAGGGGATTTACTCTCGGGGGGAGGGGATTGAATAATTAACATGACTTCTACAATGTTGTTTTTCTTTTCTATATGTTGCAGGTAAGTAGTGGTCTCTCCGATCGTTTGAAAAGCGAAGTGTCGAGTCCTCGAGGCGTCGAGTCCCCGGGCCCTACAGACCGGAAACATGCGAAGCAAACAACAGCCGAGGCCCTCCTTCCGGTGGCCCCAGCAACGCGGTGGCGATAACCTCACCGGTAAATACACTCACACACACACACACACACAGAGAAACAACATTCACCTCTAACACCGACACACCAACCCAGAGAACGACTCCGCACACAAAATTTTTATGAGAAAACCTGCGGTGGTTGTAAGGCCACGTTAAAAAATCGTTGCGCGCGGATCGCGGCTCCTCGCGATTATCCCTAATTCGCCGATTCTCCCCAGCTTCCATAAGTATAAGATAATTATCATCTCGCGCTCTATGCCTTCTCTCGAGCTAATCGGTTATTTATCGAGCGTACAGAGAAAGAGAGAGATGGAGAGAGAGAGAGAGCCGGTCACAGCTTTCAAATCAGCGCTTGCGACGTTCCGGTCGCCGATCCTCGTCCCCCGTGCCTCCGGCTCTTTTACACTCTGATTGTGAGCCGCGTTCCCTCAAAGTGATTTACCGTCACTCCCCGTTCCAGCTGGCGCAAGAATCGCCTAATCAGTACCGAGTGCCCTGCATCTCTGCACGTCTACCTGCCCTTGCGTGTTGTACGTTCCAACGGTGAACGGTGCTGCAGGTGTGAGAGAAAGAGCCAGCGTCGTAACGCGCCGCGAAACGAGATTCGCACGCGGTCCTTTTCATCCCCACTACGCTGACATCCCGCGAGCTCGAATACCATGTACGTCGGTTTAGTCTTTGCATCGTCGTAATCCACACGTGAAACTTTCTTTTTCTTTTTCTTTTTTTTTTTTTGCCCAATAGACAATGATTTTCCGGCTCAGTTTCCACTCCCGTTAATGGACTGGTGCAAGGGCTTGTATAACAAGATTAATCGGCGCATTATACGCACTATACGCTAGCTGATATCCTCCAACAGAGAAACATTTCAGTGGGACAATGCAGAAGGTGCGACATTTTACTATCGATCGTTCACCTAACTCTTTTCTCATCCTGGAATAAACTTAAATTATCCATATCTCATTACATGCTTACGGATTCTTTTAAACGTGGGAATTTTACGAGAATCGTTGCTGAATATCCTACGTGGCGCGATTTAATTTTGATGCATTTCATTTATACGGTGAAGCGAGTCAGTGTACAGTGTGAGATTCGTTCGGATGACGGAGCGATGGACAAAGGCAGTTTCATCCCGGCTGTCTGGTACCTGCTCATTCCCGTAGGAGTGACAGGATTACAATGAAGAGTCTCTGCGTCTTAGAATCTAGCGTAGAACACCTATATCCGCGTCCGTGATCCAGCATATAAGATACTGGTTCTGCACGTGTCGCAATTTTTACGAGTTCTAACAAAAAAAAAAAACAGAAAAAAATAACCGGAAATCCAATGCGAACAGTGTCGATTTTATCAGTCGTAGACCGCTTCTGGTCTTCGCGGTTTTATGCGTTTTCTAATGGTCGCTGGTCGATATAGTAGCAGGTTTGATGTGAAATTTCTAACGGTTTATCAGTCATTTGATCTTGCAGTCGATTCTTATTACCGTCGGAATTCTCTTAATCAGGAACAATTTATCTATCGGTCCTCGTATTAACACCAAATATTGGTGTTGAACTTTTTGAAAAAACGCTGCTACATACTTGGTACTAAAATATAAACATGATCTGTTGAAGTTTTATTGATTTTTAATTCAGTTCGATTCGAACGTTGGATTGAAAAAATATGGAAATTCACCCGGACGTTACAGTCCTTGACGATGAACCCGAATAACGGCTGGATCGGACGTTGCCGTATCCTGGCTCGTTATGAGATCAGATAGAAATCCTCCAATTCATACTTCTAACGCTGATTTAGCATGGAACACATTAATTCTCGGATAAAGCGCTCGATGCCCTCCTTGCCACAATACCTTACGTACATTTACCTTTTACTTCAAAGGGAGCCCTCTTACAACCGAGGTAAATTCATTTAAATGCCTGTCAATACGCGAATCACGAAGTATGGTAAGGAGCTTTAATACCGACGCTCCCGCCTCAAGCAACTTCATCTGCGACTGCAGCTTTTAACTTTCGTCAATTTTTCTGTACGTCGAAAAATAATTCGCTGCAGCCAATCTGTGATCACTATTTTCTCACATTTCTTTTGAAGGTCAATCGAATATCGGCTTGTTGATTACTTATCTCTTGTTATTATGTCATATCAATTACCGTTAGGTCGTAATTGCTTGGTGGTAAGAATTCGATTATTAACGTAATCTACTAAGTTTTTACGCCCAATCGCGAGTGATTCGGACCAGAATTAATCAATTTTCAAGCATCTCTTCCCGCAGGAATTTCCGTATCACATTGCACACGCAGCTTAATTACTTGCCAAAAATGATTTACATAATGACAGTAGGCGAACAATTTTTTTATACCGAAATAACTTTTGCTGTAGGGATTTTTGGCCCCACTGTTAATCAACCAAAAATTGGCCAAAAACCGTTTCGTCTCGTTATTAAACAACCGCTCGGTAAACTCGGCGGACAAATGATGGACAATGAGTGCCCGAGACTTGGCGAAGAGGCGACATATTTCAGTCGAACTCCACCCTCCTCATATCTCCTTCTCCTTTCTTCTACCCTGTTCTCTCACTTTTCCATTTTCTCTCTTCGTCGCGTCCAGCCACCCGTCAAGTCTCTCTCCCTGCAGCGAAGAAGCAAGTAAACGCACTTGAACCCGGTGAGATACCGCAGATCCTACCACGTGGCAAATTGAAATTCAGATAAAGCAGAATCTTGAACGACGGTCACGAGTGCAGGCAGCGCCGCTACAGCCGGGATGGTAATGGATACCATCCATAATGGACTTGCTCGCGGACTTGGACCGGCCGGCTCGCGTTGCTCGATCAAAGAGAACCACTTCGTTTCAGAGAGCAGCCAACACGGTGGTGGTCTGCTTCCTGCTCCCTGCATGCCGTCCTTTTCGTCCTTATTTCATCGTCTAGTTTTCGTCCGTGGGATGATATTTGAATGCTAACCGGGATCTTTACGGCCGGTTAACGCTCACCGTAAGCCGGCACGCTTCCGGTTTCATCGGTTTTTATGCGCTTTCTCGTCCGTGGAAAAAGAGATCAACCCTCCGATATTCCCCTCTCGTTGACCCCGACCCTGCAAGACGACGCGTGGCGTCGCGACTCGGACACGGGGTTGTTCATAAGATCCGACCCACAGGCTTACCGGCGCTCTCCTATCGCTCCCCGTCATCCGTCTATCCTCGAGGACAAACTTCTTTGCTTTAGTCCCTTTCGCGAGGAGTTTGACGGGCAGGAACTCCTTGAAGACGTTAAGCCCCAGTTGGGGGTTCCAGCTCTTTCTTTCCGACCAGGTACCTTCGAACTCTAGAAAAGTGGCAATGCACGCCCTTCGCTTCTTCCCTCGTCACATATTTTCCTTGTTTCTTATACGCTCATGAGTGTCTAATCGACGCTGAGTATCGTCGAGGCACAATCAGCCGAGCCTCGTCCATCTCGACGCTCTCTTCCTCTCCTCCGCTCTCTTCGAGCCGTTCGAAACACACAAAGAACCCGATTCGAAGATCGAACGTGATGATAACTCCAGCGCGTCACATGGAACGTCGTCGTTACGGATCAATTCCCGATGCAAAATCTGATCCTCTTTGACCCCTCCGAAAAGGCTTCTCTCCAGGTCTGCGCCTCTTATTCACGATATTCGACGCCGATGCCTCGCAGTTTACAGAGGTCATAAAATTTGCCATTATGATTTTACCACCGGTCGAGGACCCGCTCTGACCGCTCCTGCGTCGTGCTGCCGGCATTGCTTACTTGACTCGGAAATTATACTTTAACGAAACTATCCCTCAAGGGAATCGAAATCTGGCATATAAGTGGAGAATCTGGTAACTTTTTCAAAAAAATTCCTAACATGTCAGCTATTTGATTCGCTTATGTGATTCTCAAATTTTAACTTAACAAAACATTGGGCGAAAATCGCTAGGTTCCAAATATTGGGTGACTGAAATTACCAGGTTTACAGAACACGAGTATCCTTGTTACCGGATTTAAGAAACTCAAAGTTGCAGAATATCAAAAAAATGTTTCACAAAAATTCATCGTTACGCATTAACGCTGCAAAGTCCAAATTCATAATTAATTCTTACTGATCGTGATATGCGGTTTTATTTTTTACCAGCTGTAAAAAAGCGAGGTAAATAATCGCGTACAGCTTAAATTGGAAGTATAAAAAACCGTACTTCGGTATTAATAACACGAAGACAAGAAGTTGCGAAGTTTCCGTGTCAAAATTTCAGCAAACACCGGGAGATGTTTGCACCCTTCAACGCGTAATCACCCCGCATTGCGGGATCGAGGAAGTTTGGGATATCGTGGTGAAATTGCTGCGTCGCGGAGGCGGAAGACGGAAGCGGAGTTGATGATGTCACCCTCCCCTCCCCTGATCCTCTCTGCGTCCCGAGTCCCGACCTGGACCAACTAATATTTCCTTCTTTTGTTGTGTTTCGCGGCAATTTGCAGCCTCGACTCGCAACAAATTTCGGGGGCTGATTATTCGGGGCGGCGGTGGCGGCGAAGTGACGTCGTCGGGTGGATTAAAATGCTGCTGCGAAGAGTTGAGAGCTCGAGCCGAGCGCCCCGCGGTGGGTGAATCGGAATAGAAACGGGGGTTGGGGGCGGAAGAGGCCGCCGCCCCGGGGCAAGAGCATCAGCAGCGCACACTTTGCTCTCGGTGGTGAGCGCGGTTTCGCTCTCGGGTGCACGTGATATTTCCGCTACACCGCGAATTACCCGCGTGCGTGAAAAGACGGAAACGCATCAGCTCGCGGCGCGCCGAGGGAAACGCGACGTTAGCGATATCTTTTTATAACGTTTTCGCTAGGCTTCTATAAAAACATCCGATTCGGTAATTCGTCGTGGAATTTCCGGATTGCACTTATCTTAACGCGACAATTTCTAAACGGCTTGACCGCATCGAATCGCATCGCATGACATCGCCTTGGGTCAAATTAATTACGAACGTCATGTCCTGACGAACGAGCAGCGGTTTTCTAGCTAATTTCGTGCTGGTTTCAGAGGGAGGGATCAAAACTCGCGTACGAAGCACGTACAAGGTGTGCATTAAGTAACGGAGAAGTAAATTCATTACACATTGAAATTGCACGTTATTATACGAACTATGCGTACGTGGGTAATTATCTTATCGTACAAAGTACTAATTTTGTAACGCATTAATAAAATCACCAAGACATTGCGATCATACGCATTACATGTATAATTTGAGATGAAATAAAATCAAGCTGCCGCTTGTAGCTCGAGGTAGGTACGGGCTGATTTCATACGCGCTGAAAAAGAAGAGGAAATAACAACCTGGAGAAACTTACGTATGTATGTATGCATGTACGCACGTACGCCTGTATGTATACGGAGTAGGAATTAGCGACGGGCGCTTGGCGCGCTGTCTGCACAGCTCGTTTTGCGACGTGTCTCCTGTCAGATGGACGACTGGTCCTCTCTCGTCCGTCCGTCTCCCTGTCCACCTTTTAAGTCTCTCGCACCGTAAGGCTAACCCAGACGTATGGGTCCGGGCCGCCAGCGCGGATTCCGTTGGCTCCCAAGGCGAGGCCGAGCTGTCAGTCCTCGCCGATTGACCGACGCCTCCAGCGGCGAGGGACTGGAAGTTAAAGAGTTTAAACTGCGCGGCGAAGCCCCCGCGTTTCCTTCCTCGTAGCATTGTCGGGAAGCGGTATCGGAAACGAGATCACTCGAAGTGCCGAAAAAGAAAAGAAAAAAAAAAAAGAGAAGTGAAATCGTAACCAAGGGGTTGAAGTTAATTCGGAGGAGTCGCTACGGCAGCTACACCGTCAAGCTCCAAGAGTCGCGACTCCGGGGATGATCGCCGTCGAATAGAAGGCAGCGGCAGATTGTCCGTTTCTCTCTCCTCCACCTATATTTTTTCATCCCCTCTCCCACCGGTATTCTCGCTCTCTCACGGGAGCGACGTTGCCGGCCGATGAGTGATGCTGGCCCATTCTTGGAGACACCCTCTTGAGTAACGAGCCAAAAGAAGTATCCGTCATTCCTCTTGTCTAAGCGGACGGTTGTGTGTATAGGCGGTATACACCTGCGGGGTATTTATATCAACGTACAAAAGGATCCGGGAAGGGTTGAGGGGCGGGGGATGCAGGTCGAACAGTGACCGCTTGATCACGTGGCTACGGCGGTTTGCGTGTCGCGGAAGATTTATATCCGCCCGGGTGATAAGGACACACCGAATATAATGCAGCCCAGCGGGGTATCCGTCTCGTTTTTGTCCTCCTCGTGGATGGTCAGTGTGGCGGGATACTCATTTTTAATTCCCGTCGGAGCAACTAATTCGATTAGATAAGATCGGCTCGGTCCGCCTTACGTACCGAACTTACCCCGTCCGTTCGCTGCCGCCCCTATCTTTCCCCCGTCCTTTCTTCCCCGAAGATACTCGGCCCCGGGGTTTTATTTTGAATAAATAACGGAGAGGGTTATTTGTCGCCTACGAGGGAGATCCGCGGGGCTGTCAGGGCGCTGCGGGAGGCGAAGAGAGGGAGCTACCGGGGCTCGGGAGAGAATTTGATTAGCCCGACAGAGCTAACGGCTAAGCACGTTAGAAGGCTGATCGAACCGTTCGCTAATGGATTCGCAATTCGATGGTGAGCAGCGGCAACCGGTAGACGGACGTCGCCGCTCGCGCCACGCGTTGCATTAATAGCTTTGCGACGGTTTCCTTCACTCAACCTGTCTCGCCCCGCGAAAGCGCGCGAGAGCCCGCATCCCCGACCAATTGACGTTTTAAAAGGTTTTTATGCCGAATAAATGAACCTTTATTAAGATCGTCCACACCCCCTGAGACGACGAGAGTGTTTCGTTTTACTTTATTTTTATTATTTTTTTTTTTTTCAATTGGCAGCCGCCAAAATTCGCCTGGACCGTTCCGGGCCTCGGGAAACGAAGTTAGGGAGAATTTCAAGCCGCGAAATATCAAGGACCAAGTCTTCGTCGCGGCTGTGAACCGAGGGAAAAACGAATAAAGTGTCGAAAAGAAAGAAAAAAAAAAGAAAAAATGAAAACAACGATTTCTCTCACTCGATGCTCGGTCCTCTCAGCCCCCCCCACCCACCGTAAGTACAGCTCTTGCCGTCCGCGCGCGGTTCTTGATTGCAACGGGACAGTGAAGCGCTCTCGACGTGAATTCGCCGTAGGGTGAGAGTCGGAGGATGAGGGAAGCTGCGCAGGACCAGAAGGGAAGGAAAGTGGACTGTCTGTCTGTCCTGTCCGTCACATTGCCGCCGTCAGATTATCGCTCTGACACTTTTCGAGTTATTCCGGACGTCGTAGTCTCCGCTCGAGATCCGCGACTGGCAGCCTGTGTTGGTACCGTCACACCGACGACCCACACGACGTCGAGTCCGCGAGTGCAGACGACGACGCGTGTGCCGCAGACGCTCTCACGACGCACTCCCTCATACGTGTATACGCGTGTAGTCGAGTACCAACTCCCGCGGGCACAGACGTTGGAACCGTCCGAGCCGAGGCCGGATGTTGAACCACCCGGTTGAACGGTTTGATACTTTGGGTGTCAGCGTCGATGAAATTTCATACGAAGGTGATCGACCAAGGCCACGGACAAAGGCTCCTTCGCGAGATGGGTGAGATTCTTCCGCTCATTCTCGCCTGCTCGTGCTTCTCCGGTCGAAGAGAGGGAGCTGGCGATGTGCCGAGCGAAAAAGAGGCAGGGAGGAGGAAGGAGGCCGCCGGCACTCGGCTCGCCCGGTATCAATCATCGCTCACCTGGTGGAACGCCGAGGTACTAATTGCCTGGCAACGAACCTGTATGTAAGAAGGATGCGGACGCGAGCGATTCTTGCGGACGACCGTTCTCGTCGACTTCCGCGATGATCGACCGCTCCGGAAAGCTACGATGAGGTCGTCTTTTCAATCGGCTCTGTCGATGAGCAGGACCCTTCGACCTCCGATACTACCTGCTGATGTACAATCGTTCGACGAGGTGGATTAAAAGACAGTCGATGAACATTTTCTCATCGTCATCGGTAATAGGAATGTCGTACACTGATGCATCAAAATTACTTCCGTTTTTGTTCTTCACATCCTATACACAGTTCTAAAGAGTTGCTTTTCCCGCTGAGAAGAAAAAAAAAAAAACAGTGGCGGAAAAAGTCGTAGAGAAGCTGCGTGACAAGTGATGAGAATGGACAAAGGCAGAGGTGCTGATTAGCTTACGAACGGGGCACCTTTTTAGGTTCAGGACAACGTTTGATGTCATCGGTGGTTTCGACGAAGAGGGGGACAAAGACATGGAGGGCGCGGGGTTAACGCGCGGCGCGAACCTTGGGCGTGGAATTACGAGTGCAAGTCCAGCGACGCGCGTCATTCAATTAACAATACAATCATTGAATGTGATTGGATTATTTTCGTTGAAACAAGAAGAGGGAAAATGAAATAAAAATTTGAAAATTTGAAAATAATGACAAAGGAGTAAAAAAAAAATAAAAAAATAACAACGAAAAACACAACTACATACATTATTAGCGACGTGGTAATTGAATAATTTCAATTTTGTATCGCGCTTTTGATCTGGAAATGATGGCTTGATATTTTGAATTCGCTCGGTGGCGTTTCGGCCGCCCACACAGCTATGCCAATAATTATCACTCGTCCCCTCCTGTCTGCTCGCTTCCTCACTCACTCGCTCGCGAAGAACGTTACACTGCTAATCGACCTTGCGAGCTTTCACTTACACCGTCTCACCGCTTTTGCCTACTAACGACGTCCCTGTGACCCTTATCCATATCAATTCTCGTCGAATATCTATGGGAGCCGAAACGTGTTCAAGGATTTATCAATGCCCTGTTCAATCACTTGTCAGAGCGTCGAATCGCAGGACTATCGTTACTTGCCTTACAAAAATCTTGACAGATAGTTTTAATTAGGAAGTCCAGTGACAGGGGTCATCGAATCTCTACTCGCACTGTGTGCAACAAATTTTAAAGCTGGTTCACCTACTCTAACGATAAACTCAGACAAACGAACCATGTTCACGGAATCCTTGTACTTAATACGCAAATTTCTTTTGTTTCAGGTAAGTGGTTCGATACTACCGTATTGGCTTGGAGATTGAAGGCAGTGAGTAGAAAGGCTGTTAATTTGTATAGACAGTATTGTTCATCGGGTTGGCGCAGCCGACGAAGGTTGCCGTCAATTTGTCAAAATCTAGAAAGCATCTGTACGTTAAATCGAGCCACGAATAACCCCGACAAAAACTGCGTCAGACAGTATAAATGCCGGCCTATCGGCAGCGGGTGCAAAGGGCTCGACACCCTTCGGATGAATTAATATTCCCAAGCGCATCTCCCCGCGGAGCATGGGCCGTCATATTCCGCGGTGCTTCTCATCGCGACGGTTGGTCGGTTGTTCCTTCGGTTCCTTGGCTGGGTGCGTGCGACGTCACCTCGTGATGAAGTTGACCCGACGTCCAGGACGGCGTAATAAGGGACGTAGCTGGACGGAAGAACGAACGAGCGGCCAACGGACAGGCGGACAGGAGGACAGGAGGACAGGGGTGAACGTTGACACGTGGGAGACGGGGAGAACGTGACGCGTCCGTCTTGCGAGCCACCCCTTCCACCCCCGGCGCTACCCCTGCATCGTCGCGACGCCGGCGACCGCTATTGTTGTTATTATTAAGGGGTGGAAGCCGGGGGTGGAGGACGTTGACGGAAAGGAAAGGCGGCGTCTGCAGGTGACAGATGAAACAGCGCCTTCCCTTGCACCCCCCCCCCCCCCCCCCCCGATCTCCGGTCGTCAGTGCGGGTCGCGCTGCCCTTCAACCCTCGCCCCGATCCTCCACCTACTACGTACATGTCCCACCCGCTCGGTACACTCAACTCTCTACGTTTCTCCACCTCCTGCAGGGACTCTCGCCATTTAACTGCACACGACGTTTCTACCCAACGCCCTGCCGTGAGGGTACTGTCAAACTCCCGACGCGACTCCGTTCGACTGACCACCGACCAATCCCGCTCTCTCGGCTCCGCTCAAATCCAAGCTTTTTCTACCCGCCCCCACCACCCCTCAAGTTGCTCACCGATTGTTACTCCTTTGCTCCGCGTCCGAATTTGAAAGTGACGTTTCTCATTTACCCGGATTGCCTCTGACCACCACTGCAGCTCACCTTGGACTTTTCATCCTTCTGCAACTGGAAAATCTTTGAAGCCAGCTTGCGAACTGCGAGCTTTTTCGCTCTTCGCAGTTCGTTGTGTGTTTAAATATACCTTTCGCATTTTTCTCTCTTCTCGTTGACGAACTCGCGTTCGGGATAGCATATATTACCGTCCGAGAGGCCGAGAGGATCGGTCGAGGACGTCAGTGGTGGCGGGAGAAAGTCGAGGACGACGAGATAGGAATGCCTAGGAGAGGCGTCTCGGCCGTCGGGTCAGCCAGCAGGAGCAGCGCGACGTCTCGGCTTGAATAACTCGGCGTCACCCACCCACCCACCCTTCCCGGGGTTTTCCGCTAACTAAACGTACTACGTGGACTCGTGCGGGGGTCGGATTTGCGTGCGTCGTGGGGCAACCGGAAACCAATAAACCTCCGGGTGATATCCAGGAGT
The DNA here is from genome assembly GCF_021901455.1 of Neodiprion lecontei. Lineage (NCBI taxonomy): Eukaryota > Metazoa > Arthropoda > Insecta > Hymenoptera > Diprionidae > Neodiprion > Neodiprion lecontei. The sequence continues at coordinate 41,430,292 of NC_060261.1, read as the reverse complement.
CAGAAGTCACGGGACCCGGTTCGGAGTGAGTGGCTGGCTGGCTGGCTGGATGCCGGGATGAGGAGGAAGCGCGGAAGGCCCGCGGCTCGTGGCTCGCCGCTTCTCGCTTCCCTCGGGACGAAACTCCCTGCAGGAGTTTAAGACGAAATCCTCTCCTCGCCGGTCGCTGAATATTCAATGAACCCGAACCGACGCGCGTCCGAGCGACTGAGAACCGCGAGTCGTCCGCGGAACGGAACGGGAACGGCTCGCGTTACCCCGACTTCATCTCCCTTCCCTGAATGGAACATATATTGCGACGCGTCAATCTCACCGCTTGTCTCATCTAATTTGTTCCGTCCCCGTCTCTTCGCCGTTCACCCACAATCCTTTTATACCTACTACGTCCGGTTGCTTCCAACGCACTCCTACGTGGAAATCATTTCACACGCAACGAAGGGTAGAACGCTTTATTTCCATTCAAGGAATTATCGCTGTACCGCTTTGTCCCTTACAGACATCCAAAATTTATACGATATCTTATCGTTCGTAAATTTCATAGTACGATAAATCACGTCGTATGCATATGACAGACTTTTTCACCATCCGCAAGGAATCCGCAAACCTCTTTCTAATGCCCTGTTAACGAAAGAAACTTTTTTCGAAATGAAATGAATTAAATTTTGGTTTTGATAGCCGACGATTCAAATTTTCATTAATTTTTCAATTCTTGATTAAAAACAGTGGTTGTAAAGTGGTAAAAATATCTGCAACGAATCACCGCGTACCAGAATAAAACAAAAATATATAAAAACCGATTCGACCCTGGGAAACTGCTGCAGCGATAATAGCTTGGAATTATCTGCTACGCATCGTTACAAAAGCGAAAGACCGATGTTCACGGGTAGTTGTTTAAGGAACAAATTTTCTTGACGGATATGATCAGATGCGAAGGCTGTCGATTCTCGTCAATTCCTTCCCCTACGGGGGAAGTCGGCGGCCGCTCAGGCGTCGCCCCTGACGGCATTGATCTGTCGGACGCGGGAGTCTTGATATCGCGACGGAAGGGGTAGTCGGAGGTGGGGGACGGTGAAGGGGGGTGGGGGTGGGGGGTGGGTGCCGCTGACGTGCGGAGAACACGGCGCGCCCGGTCCAGCGGCCTCGTCACTCCGGCTGGAGACGGCTCGTCACGCCGCGCGACTCCTCCTCGACTCATTACAAGTCTTGCAGCAGTTCTCCCGGACTACCACCCCCTCTGCGTTCACGCCGGGTCTGGGCAGACGGAGAACCCCTTCGTGCGGCTATCGTCGCCCTCCCTGCAGCCCCTTCCTTCAATCTGCCCCTTGGCGCCCGAACGACTACCCCTACTCTCGAGTCTCGGCCTTACCCCCCCCCCCCCGCCATTGCCGAGATGCTGTTGACCGTTTCCCCCATCGTCTGCATCCTCGCCGTACGAAAATTTTCCCTTTGCGCAGGCAAAAACCCGGAACCCCAATTACTCGTTTGAACGAATCGCGTGAAATGAACGTTTTCGAACGGTTTAAAAGAGTCGAAAAAATTGTTCCTAATTGGCTTCTCGCATTATATAGTACGACCTCGCGGTCTCTGATCTGGCGTAAAGGGTTTTCGAATCCTTCGGATCGATGTCTCAGCTTTTAAATCTGCAGTTCTACCCTCTCTCTCTCTTTCTCACTCACACGCATCCTTCTTGACGGGTGTCCCTGTAATCGACGGTTGACGAGACATTCTATTATACGGAATAAGCGACTTCGGAACAGGACTTGGGTGCTCAGGGGAAGAAGCAGAAAGGGGCGAGCGACGGCGAAGCCGGGGGGTGACGGGGGTCGGAACTAGCTACGGTGGTGGGGGCGGTTCGGTCGTCGGATGGCTGACCTGGTTGACAATCGATTGACGGCTGTCGCCCAGACCTCCTGTCCGCTCCCCTCGCCTGCAACACCCCCGGCCCCGCTCCCTCTGCCCCTCGCCGACGTCGCCGTCGTCGTCGCCCCCACCTCCGTCAGCCTCGCTCCTTCGTCGCTCGTCGCCCGTCGCGGGCTGTCCGTCAGGGTGCGTCGCGTCGTCTTATATATGTATACGCTTGTACACCTACGCCCTGATCGTTGCTATTATTGTGCGACCCCTTCTCCCTCGTTGATTTCTTTCCCCCTGCTGCTCACGCCGATCGCTTCCAATCTACGGGACGAACGACATCGCATCGCGTTAATTAAAGACACGGGTACGCAACGAGTTTAGAATTTTAACGATTAATAATTGTTTTTACATTGTTGGGGATATCCGTGATGGATGAAAGATTATGCGAGACACTGGAAAACTGGATGGAAACAACACCAATAATCATTTACCGAGAGTCATGTTGTAGCGATCAGATGTTGAACCTAAAATTTATCTACCATCAATCGATCCCTCGCTTCGAAAGAGAGACGAAGAATAAAGAGATGGAGTGTGCGGGATAATACCGGGATGGGAATTTGCTTTACGACCCTTCGGCCAGTTTCGTTGAACCGATGCTAACTAGACTCTTCAAGCGGCGTGTGTCAGGAAGCCGCTTTTACGACCCCGTATTGGTCTCCCAATTTCATTTTTTATTTCATTTTTCGTTCTCGTCTCATTTGTCTCGTACATATTATTCTTTCCCAATCAATTTTTAGAAACATTTTTCAAACCTCGTGATGTTCATTTTCGCTCAACGAAGCGCGCACCTCGCGGAAAAGTAATAGTTTTCCGGACGTGCGATACAAAGCGGCGTGCAGCGGGTTCCAGTAGCTGGTTCCGTTCGTCGTTCCGGGACGTCAGTGGCGGTCCGGAAGGTGTGCATGCACCAGGATGTCGGATATACGTCAGGCGGAGGTGGAGGAGGATATTATTTGCCGAGGACAGTGACAAACGCTCGTCAACGTCAGCTCGGTGCCGTACCCAGAGGCCGTCGGCACCGCGCCGCGTCTCGACGGAGACGTGACGAACATATCTAGGCCCTGGACCGACTCGTCATCTCTGTCTCCCGTCAAAAGCGACTGCCAGTACGGTCGCTGATGGTGCAGGAGGCAGCGGAGTGACGTATCGCGGCGTCGTATCATCCCGTCTTAGTCAACGGCGTCCGTCACGAGCCGCCATTCGTCACTGCTCGGCTTGGCCGACGCTGCCACCCCTCCTCTCCTCTCCTCTCCTCTCCTCTTTGCCATCTACTTTTTGCTCCTCTCAATACCGTCGACGTTGACGTTTGCGATTCTTTCGCGTGAATTATCGCCACTCGAAGATACTCTACGTGCGCGTATAAATGCAGCCTGCATATCTGGCGCGAGATCTGGTTACGCGTAAAGGGGCAGCACCGTCCCTCTAATTAATTATTTTGTCGCGTGTGTAGATGCGTAACGGTTCCACCGACGAAGAGGCGGTTTAACTCTACCCGAGATCCGGATGGGCGATAACAATTGAAACAGACACTTGCGTACTGACGTTATAATATCCGCACTAATCGTAGGCGCAATCCTGCAATGCGTCCCGCGTTTCGTTTCATTATTCTACGGTTAAATCCGCTTGTTCACATGCTGTCTACTCTCTTAACGCGGTGACGAACGTTCCACTAATTTAAACGCCGGAAAATCTCTGCTGCAACTGATTTGCAGTCGGTGGTGCAAAAATTTGTCTTTTCAAAATCAGGTGAAAATTGAAAGCTGAATATTTTAATTTCTCTACCGCAGTTTTCACAATTCATATAAATTTTCATGTGCTATTGTCGGAAAAAATATTGTACAGATGACCGTATCATACGTGTTAAAAAAGTTGAAAAAATGGTGGAAGGCTCGAATTCCAAATCCCAACGTTTACACGCCGTCATCGTATCCTTGTTGTTGTTTATCATTTCTCGGCTTTCCGCGTTTCGCGGCTAGTTTCGCGTATAACATAACGCAACATTATGCATACATACAAAGCAAGCAGCAGGCTGCGAGTCTCCACCTCCATATATCGCGTGCGAAAGGAACGAGAATGGCATTCGCGTTTTCTCATCGTCGATTAGCTCTCGGCGTATAGTATCGGCCAGTCAAGCATCGTCGTTACTCAGTTATCCGTACTTTATACAAACCCGGGGGGGGGGGGGGGGGAGATTTATTACTTCCGTTTGCCACTGTGTTTTGTTTTCACGCGCGGTACGTTAGTCAGCACTGCTCGATCAGCATACCTCCGCCTCCGCCCCCGCCTCCTTTTAAAAATCCGTCAAAACTGAGTCACCGCCCCCCCGCCTCCGCCCCCCCCCCCCCCCCCCCCCCGCCTCCGCCTAGATCCAACACACCTGTACGATACGCATTAAACGCGCGCGGAGTGCTGCACTGTAACTTGTCGAGGCACACTATAGCCCGTGTCTGACATGTAACGTATATCAGCTTGTCCAATGACGGTTGATAACTCGGTTGTAACGGTCGCGGCCAATCCCGCGAAATGAATAATATAATACACAACATTTATACACGATGCGACGCCAGCCGCGGGTCCTCGTCGCGACGTTGAGGTGCGGCAGCGGTGGCGGCGGGGACGTCGGGTATAATACGAGGTGGAGGAAAGGGAATAGAGAGGAGAGAGCGAGAGAGAAAGAGAGTGGGAGAATCGAGGGATACGTAGGTAGTCATTACATGGGGGGGTTGGAGGAGGTGACGTCACTGACGGTGACGGATGGCCTCGCGTCAGGCAAGTATAAACCCCATGGTAGCCAATAAATTATTGCAACTATAAATTACTTCTGTGCTCACAATATAATACTACCACCGCCATTGCTGCCGCAGCGGGTGGGGAAAGGGAGAGGAGAGAGAGATGAGGAATACGGGGGAGGGCAACAAAAGGTGGTCTGCTCTGTTGGTAAGTACGTTTACAGAGAGAAAGAGAGAGAGAGAGAGAGAGAGAGAAAGACTAGACGCATTCATACTCACGCTTCTCGATTTTTATATCTTTCTCACAGTATACGCACACGCCTTATTCCCTCGATCGGAACGCTAGGGGCGATTCAACCTCGCGGTCTTTCTGCAGTTTATAATCTGGCCTACGCCTAAATCGACATGACCTTTGGAAAGGGATGCATCCCCGCCCCGAATTTAACGGATCGATCGATAACCAGGGATCATTATCGCCCCGTCACATACTCTATGCACTATTCGTAAATCCAAATTGTCAATTTTTCTGCGAGACTGTTTTTCGAAAGCGCTGCCTGGGTTCTGTGGTGTTGATTTTACACTGTTGTGCGTGCTTAGATTCAACGTTATTTTGCAGCTATCAACGAAGTCCAGATAGGGGGACTCTCGATGGTCGAAGAAACATCGGATCTATCTTACCCGCAGACATTGTTGAATCTATAAACTCTGAACCGAGTTCACCAGAACAGAATTCGTGTAGTATAACTGAATCAATTAATGGTTCGGTAAATAAGTAAGTCATATGAGATCAGAGTCGAAACCAGAGTGTCGTCGTTGGCTTTCGTGTTCCAAATGTATCCGGAGATGAAATATGGATGCAGGTATTCCTGGAATACAACAAAATGTGGGAGATAGCGAAAGGGTGCGTGTATGCCAGCGAACTTCATACGTGCATCACAGACACCAATCAGGTCCTATGCACGGGCGATTCTCGGAGTCGTGTGGCACGTTTCTCATGTACACGGTACACGCTAGGCGTTTCATTTTTTGTAGCTGAAATTTGTTGATATTACCAAAGGGGCTTTGTTTTATCGACCGATTTATGGAACCGATAAGAACCACGAGCGTGCGGTGTATATACGCCGGTCAACGCGAGCCTGGGAACGGGAACTTTAAACCGCTCCAACTGGGAACTGGGAACTGGGAACTGGGAATTGGGAATTGGGACGTCCGCCACGGAATTCACCGTACAGCATAATGTGTCTGTTATTTACAAGCGTTCGTGTCGTACATGGTTATGTAACTTTGGGAAGTGGAGATGAATGGGGATCGATACTTGAGGACGTGATATGTTGACCGGATATAAGAATTGTGCATTTTCTCACTGCTTTCGGACTTGACCCGATGTGCAAAAACTCGCATATCCACATCGAAGAAGGGAACGAGAAGAACAATTATGATGTTTGAGGAACGTGAGAAAAGTATACCGTTAAATTCTTTTTCACTGTCGATCAAGCGCTCGTCGTTTTTCAGTGAAAAATCTCCGTTGCTCGATATTGCTGCTCTCTGTTATCTTCACGTTCTTAAATTTCGTTCACGCATCATCAATCAACTTCGACTTATGGTTTAAGACTAATTTTCTTCAACGCGTATTAAAAATCGTGTGTCAAACATGTCAATGCACAGCTACGAGGTTGCTGTGAATCAGCGTTGTTGTTAAGCCTCGTTATCTTTTTGATCGAACAAGACGAAAGTTACGATATGTGTAGAAACCGAAGAAAACCGTGTATAAAAATACTCCGGAACATATTCATCGTTTCGATAATCTGTCGCACACAGTTCCGACAGATATAAAAGCAGCCGTTGAACGTCGATTAACTCAACGCAGCTTTGCGCATGCCGGAATGGGATTGAAAGTTCCATTGACCGACCGAGTTCATTCGCCTCGGGTGATTAACAATCCTCGGACCGAGTGCGCTTCGGATTTCGCATTACCTCGACTATGACGAGGGGAGACAGTCTCTCATCTCCCGGTCCGGGTCTAACGCCGCGGTAGATTTGGCCTCGAGAGAGGCAGAGAGGACGGAACGTTAGCGCGAGTGAGTTACACGGCTTGCCGCATGTGCGTCGCATAAATCTGTTCGGTCTAGGCTCACCCAGCCTCCACATCATGGACCCGGTCGCTGATATCTCATCCTCTCTTTGCCTCGATTGCTTCTTTCGCTCGGCCGATTAGACCGCTCATGACACGGCTTCCTGCTCCGTCCAATTACCAGATCTCAGTTCGGATTATAAATCGAGTCTATCGGATTTATACACGTGGTGGGGGATCCGCGGCCGCCCAGCTATGAATAGCTGCTTGTTTTTGTAATATTCGAATCTCGCTAGTATCATATACGCTCGTATTTTATAGGTCCTTAGCGCCGTTATTTACGGCTTGTTGACCGTCGAGTTTCAAGACGCTTCGTCCGATCTCCGGGAATCATTCTCTGCATCCTCTGATCCCGTTGGCGTTCCGCAAGAGTCGCCCGAAGATCGGGCTTGTTTGCCAATGCAGACGAAAATGGACACGAATGAAAACTTTGCGCGAATATTATGTCCGGGATAAGAAAGAAACGATGGGTTTAATGGCAAAGGGAGGTCGCCTTTGCGATTCGACAGGAATTTACCCAGCGGCTGAACAGTGATCGATGGATGTAGTAGCCGCACGACATAAACCGTAAACCGTATTCGTGTAACATATTAGTAATTCTATTCCTGGCCCGCAAGCTAACGGCGGATTTTCTCCGCGTTGTGGGACCGCTTCTGCCGCAGGGGTTGCGGGGGACGTCGGGACGCCCGCCCTTCCTCCGTCGGGGCGCACCTGTCCTCCGGTCCATCACCAGTCCGTCACAAAGCTGGCGGACTCTTCGACTGTCGCTTTAGCCGGGGCCACGACGCATCACACTTATTTATGTTGACACAGAATATTTATTAGAACGGATCGAGCGTCTCGAGAAGCCCGCGCCTATTTTCGGGCTCACGCGTCGTCGCGACGACGAGCGTCGTTCGTTCACCGCAATCGCATCTCCATCCACGGACACCGGGAAGCCGTTTCGGGGTCGGATGCTTCTCACTTTCCAAACTTTTGGTAATAAACCCAACGACAGGAACGATTTATCGACCATGTCGGAATTTCTGAATCGTTTTAATTATTAGATTTCAGCTACGAGCTGATTGACATTTGTCGGAAAGCCGTTCGCCGTCAAACGACAATTTTTATTCCCGGTTTCTACTTAGTCAGTCATTCATTCATTCATTCGTTAATTCAATCATTTGGCTTCTTCTTCACTGGTTACCGTACAATTTAAAGACCGTCACAGCTATAGCATACTTACACCGAGTCGTTAAACTGTCACGTTCTCCGCGTGACGAGTGTGCTCGGCTAATTCATCCGCGTGTTCGTGCAGGCAGACCTGCCCCTGTACGTACGTACGTTTACATGTACAGGTAACTTCACGTCCTGTGCAGTGTGTATTCCACTCCACCGTTTTGTTATCGAGAATCAATATTTACGAGTAGTAGCAGCTTAGCTGAATATTGCGTAGACGGTATGCCTATAACTTTGGCAGTTATGTTACTTGGCGCTGTTGCCCAAGATCGCGCGCTCCTAGACAGCCAGTCAAACCAGTGGTGAAAATTTTATTCCGGACATGACGCTGTCACCTTTTTATCCTCACATCTCACCAAGCGCGAATCGTAATTGTAACCACTCGTAATTATACCCACTCGAATTTCACTATCAAAAATCGCCTCCCCTTGCTTCACGAATATGATCCAAGTCGCATTCGTCACAGAGTTATCGTTTGTTTTGCCACGCACAAAAACATTGAAGAGACCTACACGGTCAACGAATCGATTAATTGATAAACAGTGGTTTGCCTTGTTCTTCTTCAGTTTGATAAAACCAACTTCTGGGAATCCTCGTATTCTAAAGCCAGTGTTCAGCTGTCGATTTACGATTTATATGTGCGTAAAAGACAAACGGGGGAAAAACAATTTCTACTAGATTTCAGCAGCCTGCTAATATTTCAGATATTTTTAGAAATCAGCTTGTTCGATAGAGATGAAAAAAAAAAAAATTGGTAAAAAAAAATTGTAGAATTCTGGATGAAAAAAGTCACGCAAAGTACTTGAGCACGTCGTTGTATAAACGCTGTCAAGATCCCCTGCGGCATTGGACACTAAATATAGTGCAGACAGAAAAACAAATAACGGCAGAGACATAATACATAAAAACAAAAGAAGTTTGCACGGAGTGGAGGGGGAATTAATTTTATAAAGAAAAGCTCGACGAAGAGGTAAATTGCGAGAGAGAGAGAGAGAGAGAGAGAGAGAGAGAGAGAGAGAGAGAGAGAGAGAGAGAGAGAGAGAGAGAGAGAGAGAGAGAGAGAGAGAGAGAGAGAGAGAGAGAGAGAGAGAGAGAGAGAGAGAGAGAGAGAGAGAGAGAGAGAGAGAGAGAGAGAGAGAGAGAGAGAGAGAGAGAGAGAGAGAGAGAGAGAGAGAGAGAGAGAGAGAGAGAGAGTACCTGGGAGCACTTGAGATGTAATGACAACCGGTGGTACACTTGGCTAGCCTTAGCGCGGTGTATCTGTATTTATGGTAAAGTATAAATAGGGATATGGCCGTGTCTCATGTCGCTACTTCGCTGACAATTATTGTTGTCACGGAGGTGCTGACATTCGGCCTGAACTGACACGCCGACAGATAGGTAGTTGCTTGATGGGAAAGCGTGTGTGTGAGAGAGGGAAAGAGAGAGAGAGAGAGTCGAGAGAAGGAGGACTGGCGTGGCGTCGAGTGACGGACGTCGCGCGGTGATCACCCCGTCGCGTCACGACGCCCTCGTGCCCTAAGTGTTTCGATCGTGTTTGGCTACCTTCTGCCGACGCCGCTGTCACGTCTGCCAAGACGGCCATTGATATCTTCGCTCTTCTGCCTCTCCGGTTTCTCAAACAGTTCCCAATTAACCGTCTCCCCTCCCCCCCCCCCCCCCTTGCCGCTCTCTCACCATGAAATAAAGAAGCAAGCCGTGAGCTCTCGTTATACCTGCACACACACACACACACACACACACACACACACACACACACACACACACACACACACACACACACACACACAAACACACACACACACACACACACACACACATTAATAATTGCTTCAGCGAGACCTTCGAATTTGATCAGACGCGTCGGCCGCCTGCGTTATTGAGTATAGAATTGTTGAAACAGGTGCTGCTTGCAACGAATGAAATTTCTGAATGGATCGTTATGAGTCTAAATAGCAATTGACTTCATTACCGTCGCCTAATTTAATCAAGAACAACGTGTCGTCATCTCGCCACGTTCATCATTCTTGATCTGGTTTTATCAGGTTATTGATGGATTGTTCTGACTGAAAGTTCTCAACTGAATGCTAATGCGAAAATAAATCAGTCCGCGATTATCTTGACCAAACTGATATGGTTAACAGAGACTGGGATCTGAATGCATCACGGTATTTTCGGTGGTTTCTCTTATATCGTTGACGGAAATTCAGCTGTACTCAATCTGTTCTACATATCTATAATTATATAATTCTCTTCGAGCTGTGAATTTCATCTCTCGTACCTGATACATTTTTCTGGAAACGATAACTCCACCCTACCTAATTGAGTGTAATTCGGGTGGTTTTTCCGTTGGAACTGTGTTCCGTGTGTGAGTCTGGCGCGGCGATCGGTGCCCAAAAGGTTTCGAGGTGCATGGGTAAGCACAGGAACGGGATCGGAGCTATCGGACTTTTTAGATACTCGAGCAGAGCGCATCGATCACGAGCGTCGCCTGTTGCGCGACAGATGGACTGACGGGAGCCGACATTCATCCATCATGCAGTCGCCATACCCGCCAGGACTCGGTCAGCCGTGCATGTCCAAGTATATGCCTACCTGAGCTGCCGTAGCGAGCTGAGAAAAAGGCGTCCACGATCGGCTGATTAGCGGGCAGTTCGAGAAGGTGACTCGACTCGCATTCTGTCCGTTGCTCGTTTTTTTCACGCGCAGTTATGCTTTCGCATTCGATCCGATCCCCGTCATCCAGTTTATTTTCGCCTCGATATGCGCGTCACGGGATAAAAAAGACATATCAAAGATTGTCAGAGAATCAAGAGCTTTCGAGGCATATCTGCTTGGCTGGTGTAACCTGCGAGCAGGTGAGTGGAGAGGAATTTGTGCGAGGCGCCCGCGGCGCGAAGAAGAAGCAATCGCTATATTCACTCGGAAGTCTGCGATCAGGTCGTAGCTTTGAAACGGACGGGCGTTGGGTACATGTTAGTAGTATTCAAAGAGAATCGAGCGAGTGACTTTTCCGCGGTTCAAAAGCCCCCAGCAAATTACAATTCACCGAGTCTTTTTTTTCCCGCCAACCGCGACTCTCTCACACGGTTTTCAAATCTCGCAGCAAGAGAGCGAAGAGAGATAGCGGCGAGAGGGATTACCTTATCTGGCCTGTATCCGTTCGTAGAAAGTACCAACACTCCACCATCCGGGGCCGGTGCAGCGTGCACGCGGCGTCGTGTTTAATTGAGTATATCTATCCATTTACCTCAACTCGGAAAGCTCGATCCATCCGCAGGAGCTCTCTCCCTCGGTGAGAGAGTGGTACCGCGGTGCCTGAAATTTCTCTCGTCAATCTGGCCAGTGCGCAGCGTCGCCAGAGACGAGGCCTTTCGTTCTTGACGTCGATAAGACTGGACAGGGACACTTAAATCTGTGCGTCGGACAACGGAAGATTGGTGATGGAGCCAGGTGGAGCATAAGAGGAGAAGAGAGAGGACAAGGGAATGGAAGTCAAGGTGAGGACGGAGGGGGGAGTATGCAGGCAGTTGATGGAGCGAGTGTTGACTTAGGATAGCCGCTGCCTCATCAGTCAATCGGTCAGGTAGACTTAAGGAGGCGGGTGCGTGCGGCGGCAGTTTAAGTCCAGCGTTCGACGCGACGCGACTCGGCTCAAATCCATTCGAGGTCCCCGTTTTGTCCCGACGAACGTTCGTCGAGAGGGTAACGTCGTAGTTTTACGGCGGCGAATTTCACACGCACGCGTTTTACCTGTTGCTTGAATCCACGACGTGAACCCGGTGCTCGATCCATCAGCAGCCACTTCTTCGGCGGTGAGCAGCACCATCTGTCCAGAAGGTGAGTGTTCATGGACCGCGGCGTCGTCGCTCCTGTACTCTTTACTCTTAGCAAAGAGGTCAACGGCACCTAGACCGGGGAGTAGGTTTGTTTTGAACCGTCATCTCCGTCTCCCTTATTCTCGGATTGCATTAGACGCACGTCCCTCGAGAGATGTGCATTCGTTCCGAGAAACTCGTCCTCTGTGACTTTTCCGTCTTGCCGTTCGAGCGCCAACGTCTCGGAACCTCTACCGATGCTCGTTTCCATTAGCCAGTGTTTGCTCAGCTCGAACGGCAGTGTCTAGGTACTTTGCGGGGACAACATCATCAGGTATATCTTCAGGCTGTTCCTGGATACGCCAGAACAAAAATCGGGTCATCGCGACAAGGGCGAAGAGTCAGGAGACAACCTCTTTCGGCCCGGATGGTTGGAGTTACAATTACCTTACAGTGATGCGTTGAACCGCTCGCGGGTTCGAGGGCCGCGGTACTGGCCGTCCTGAGAGATGAGCGAAGGAGAATGGATTCAGCCGTCAGTCACTCACTCGCAGACCGCAAGAGAATCACAATGCAGACTTCTCCTGCCCCCATCCCTATTCCCCCCGTTTCGCCTCCGTCCGCCCGTCCATCCGTCCGTCCATCCGTCTATCCATCCATCCGTCCGTCTACCGCTAGGTACCGTCAGTCTCTTCGTCTGCCTCCTGTCACGCTTCCCTTCCAACAATCTCCCATCAGAAATTCATCACGCCTTCCCTCTCGTCTTTTATCACTCTCTCACTCACACTTGTTCACCGATCACTCTCCGTCTCTCGCCGCCGCCCTCAACGCCTCTCTTTTGTTCCTCGCCACCCATCCGTCCCTCGCAGTTATTATACAGTATTTTTTTTCCTCGTCTTATGGCCGCTGGTGGATGGACCAGACGACAAATCGCCCAGCGTATCAGCGTCAGGTCCAATGGAAAAAAGAAACTCCATGCTGTATTGGCACAAATTTACACATTGTGGAGACGCGGCAGGTGGATATACGATAACGGATAGGCGACGCGTGATTTTAGCATGGTCGACAGAGGCTGGAACACAGGGAGGCGATGGGGACACAAAGCGTGACTGGGACTGTGAGAGACACGAGGGAGGCGATGAGGAGGCGGCGTAGTTAGAGATATCGGACAGCATTCGTGCATGCAGCGTCTTGACAGGGAAAGAATCAGACTGCTAGTCACTACAAGGTACCCACAGCACAAAGAAACATCGTGCATGTGTGGCGCAGTAGAAGAGACTGGAAAGACAGAAAAGGGTAGCGATAAGACTAATTATTGTTGTGCGAGCAAAGCTGGTACGAGACGGGTGTACACCCCGCATGTAGAGAGGGGTCCGTGCTAATATACCATGTACTGGCGAAGAGGGAAAGGAAGAAGAAGAGAGACGAAGAGCGGTGAGAGAGAAGCCGAGTGAGACCGAGGACAGAAGGTACGCGTATCGCGGTAGCGCATCTCCCGGAGTGTCAGGACGCCTTGTGCGCCCCGGTACACCACGGGATCTTATTCCTGCTTAAATATATCCTCGAAGAAGAAGAAGGGCCTTGTTAGTGGCCACCAATAGAGGTCTTCGGTGGTACGCGGCCAAAGTGTGCGAGTGAGAGAGAGAGAGAGAAGTAGAGATGGAGAGGAGCAGTAGCCGCTTTTGCATCTGCACCGGTGGTGGAGGTGGGTTTAACCGCGAGATAAAGGGTCGAGAGGATGACGCGGTCCGGAGCAAGCTTCTCCTCGGCGTAATTAAACAGGAAACTGACCCCGGAACGGTGGACCAGGATGTCTTGACGGAGAGCTTTTCCAATTACCCGGATGATCAGCGTCCCCCGATGAATAATTGGCACTCCGGTGTATTTGTCGGAGGGGCCAGTGTCGCCGGCTGACTGGCTGGCTGGCCCAGCGCACCCTTCAACCGAGAATCTCTTGTCAATTTCAGGAGCTTGGCTTCCAGGCACTACCGAGAACCGAGAGGTACGTGGCCTGCAGTCACCATCCTCCGATGAAACCCGCGGACGTCGATACGGCCGGTTCTCCTGTTCGTCGCAGCCGTGTTCCTACGCGTACGCGCCAACTGGCCAACCTAACCTGAGGATGGCAGCGGGCGGGGCTGCCTCCCGGTGGTCCGCCCTGGATCGCTTGCACTTCTTGCTATCGTTCCCTCGCACCCCGACCAGCCGGGCGAATGCTCGGTAGGAGACAATGGACAATGGGGACATAAATCTGCGTAATTAGTTGCCGATGCTGGAACGGATCAATGTGCGATCTCCTAGTCTCCCTCCCTTCATCTTACCAGGGAACAAACGATTCTTGGTTGGTCGGATCGTCGGCCAGAGGACGGTGCAGCCCCCACTCGCTCGGTCAATGCCGAAGACGACACTCCCTGTCCTCGGAGGGAATCGCTGGACCAAGATGGCGGATCGAACGATGGCTGTGTCCTCCGTGTCCGGGAGCAGGTCGCCGGTACTATTCGCTGATTATTTACATCCCGCACCTGTCTGCGACCTCTTTCTTTCTTGGTCTCTTTCTTGCTCGGAGACCGTATCTCCATATTCCATAACCTGGTTGAGTCGCACCATTCGCGTTGATCCTGATCTTAGCCGAGCTCCCACATGTGAAAATATGCTAATCTGAAAAGAAGCAGCGATAATGATGTTTACCTGCACTTGATAGATTTTCACGAAGGGTGTATAAGAGTCAATGATCTTGTTGTCAATAACTACTCATGACTTGATTAGGCTGATATTGTACTAGTTTTCCGTCTGGATAATCTTCGAACACTCCAATTCTTTTCACAGCAACGTGATCAGTATCAATATGGACAGTTTCACTATACGTACAGCAGAAGTGAGGAATCGAAACAGTAAGGTTATCGGTGCTGGGTTTGTTGACGCAGTACGATTCGCACCTTTCTCCGTCAGATGCATCATGGAATGTCAGTTTTGCAGGATCCTCCTGAGAAGCATCCCAAGTCTACATGTATACCTTTAGTCCACAAAGAGATAATAGCGTTACTCGCAAAGACAGAATATTGAATGTGAATGTTCAATTATACAGCGATAACATCCCGCCTGAAACGGCAATGATTTGATTAAAATTCATAATGTCGATGACGGAAGAGTCCTGGCGGCCACAATGGTTTTGTCTTCGATCCTTCCCCTCGACTCCACGCTCAATCCTTGGTCTAACTTGCTCCCCGACCGCCACACCACTTTACAACGTCGAGCGTCGACAGTCGCGGGGAGCCAGACGTCGTTCGCTGCCTCTCCGCGAAAGCTGATAAATGAACCGATAGCAGACATTGTACCACCTGCACCTTTATATCATTCTCATTCCTTCCCGGCTGTATACTACTTGCGTCGTTCTACGCCTCGTCATCTTGTTACTTGGTTCGAGAAGAAGGTAGACGGTGGAAAGGAGCCGCCGTTTCACCAACCATCCGCACTCTCCAGTCTCCAGACCCCAGACTCGGCTGGCTGATAAACCCATCCCACCATGAGACCATGATGCAGAGTCCTATTTCTTGATGTGTAGTGAGCGAGCCTGAACAGCGTCGACTCACCTTGGAAGTCGTCTCTGCGAGCGTCGCTTGTCGCGAGTAATTAGCGCGATACCCGGAGGGTTCTAATTACCTACCCACCGTTGCGCTTCTTCAGCCCTTTAGCTGGAAGCGAAGCCCTGAATATCTAAAACTGCGAATTATGCTAATAGTGCCGAAAGCAGCCTCCTGAGCCGGGGCCAAACGGGGGCGAGTGCCGAGGCCACGTCAAAGAAAGCCCAAGAGACAGCCGGGTATTCAATCTCCTCATCAGTCACCTGGCTTGTCAGGCCGCAAGAAGCTTGCGCCCTCTCTTTAACCGCGATAGAGTTTTCCCACCCTTCGCTTACGAGCTCAAGGACGTGTACCGAACCGCGTAGAACCGCAGGGTCGACGAGTGACGTGCTATAATCTGTGTCTTCGCCGCGTTTGTTGCATCATTCCACCGACCTGCCAACCCCGAAAGCTTTGGTCTACACCGCACTATTTGTCTGACTAATCTTCAGCCAATCTAGTCTTTAGGTGTAGTTGGTTTATTAACCATATCATAGCTGCTGCTGCTGTTGCACGGTTAACCTTTCACCAGATAAGGCAACGCTGCGGTGGCAGATCTTAATCCGCGTCTTATTGCGCCAACAAATCAGATAACCTTAGATAAAGTTTTACGAATCAACAAATCGTGTGCAATTTGAAAACACTTCCCTCTCTCCGTCGCTAACAAGAATGAGAGTTCCCGAATTAAATCTTGATTGATTTACGTCCGGTACCGTTGACGTCCGCTTACGCAACCTGTTTGATTCG
The DNA here is from genome assembly GCF_021901455.1 of Neodiprion lecontei. Classification (NCBI taxonomy): domain Eukaryota; kingdom Metazoa; phylum Arthropoda; class Insecta; order Hymenoptera; family Diprionidae; genus Neodiprion; species Neodiprion lecontei. The sequence goes on along the minus strand of NC_060261.1, from coordinate 41,414,118 downwards.
TCGTTGACGTATACATATAATGTAGTGATACCCATACCAATGTGAAGAACATGCTTTGGATCGATTTCACCGCGGAATTTCGAGCTGGTGTAATTAACATCGTTACAGCTAATTAGACACGGCTCGTATACCGGTAACCACCTACGTATCTTGTTGGTGGATAATTAAACGCGTGCTAACGTTGTAATATAACAACTTGCGCCGAGTTCTACTTCAGACTCCGTTCCGATTGCTTGTAATCTTTCGCGAGGTCTGTAGCCAGTCAGCCAGCCGGCACGGATGGCTGAACGCAATTGAAGGGTATGATCCAGCATAAATGTATAATAATGCCAGAGTCGGTGTCGTGCTGCGTTGATGATTCGACGTACCCTCGACCTCGACAGTCAGTCTGACAATGAGTGCCGACAGTGCTCGTGAAACGACGTGTGTTTCACCGGAACTGTATCTCTTGTTTCAGGGGAGGACGGCGTGGAGGGATCTGGTCCAGGAACGGACCTCCAGGGCGAGGAGGGCGACTGCGCCGATGAAGACGGCCCCGTGAGTCCCAGCGACCGGGGCTGCGGTGTTCCTGCCAACAAAGAAGACGAAGAAGGATCGCCTTCGGAGGAAGACGACGAAGACGAACCACCGACTTCCACTCCACCTCCAGCTGCGTCCCCCTTAACGTCCACGCGGCTTAATCCCGCAGGACTGAGAGACACCGGACCCCCCGACAGGTCAGCAAACCGTTATTCTTATACTCAAATTTCATTTGGTATTGTTAAATGGAGGTTGATGTAGGGGTCAAACTCCAAAAGAGTGCCTAAAGAACGAAAAAAACTCTTGCTAGTATAGCTCCTGTTTCCGAAAATCTAGTTCCTCCGCGAATCTTCAACGACTATAATTGTTGGGGATAGTTTTCTCCATCTTTCTCGATCTTTCTGGGTCTGAATCTCGGCATCTGAAATTCGAACTTGCATATCGATGCTAGTTCACAGTCGAATCCCATGAGCGATCCTGGATGACATTTGATCGGGCAAGAGAGGAAAAAACTTCATTTTTCCTGCAACTTATAATCCTGTATACCTAATCTCAGTGACTCGAAAATTGCCCAGCTGTAAAGTAGCCTGTACTGCAGGGGTTTACACAAGGAGCTAGATTGAAGTTTGCGCATTTAGGCGCGGTTAATCGCAGAGGAGCAAATTCTCGTCGGTCGATAACGACCGCGATATCAAAGGACGCGGGTGGGTCTTTGAAGTCGGTCGGCTTGCGTCGCGTTACTTTATTGTACTCCCGACAACAAATTAGGCCCTAAGACGCGAGCACACACCGCCGTCCGTTAACGTTGGTGGTGCCTTGAGAGAGAGAGAGAGAGAGAGAGAGAGAGAGTGACGCCGCGTGGCCGCCGCGTTGTTGATACGACGCAAAGTCACGCGCGCGTGGGGCGGTGGGGGCGGGGGACCGGCGGGCCGGGGGCTGCGGTTGTTCGTCGTTCCTCGTTTCTCGCTCGGCGCTCGGCGGTGGCGTCGCGACGGTACCACCGCGGCGCACGGCGTCGGTGCTTCAATAGAGATACCGACGCGTGTTGCAGTTCACCATCCCCACCCCCGTCCCCGTCGCCCTCGCCCTCGCCCTCGTTCTCGCTCTCGCCCTCGCCTCTTCCCCACTCGAAAGCTTCCCCTGCTTGCGTACGCCGGGAGCCCCTTTCATCAGGCCGCACGCATTCGGCAATTTAGTCAGGACGCAGTTCCGACTCGGCTGTCGACAGGCGTGCGTCGTCGCCCATCCTACGCCCTGCAGCTCACGTATCGTGGCCTGGCCCTTGACCCTCGTCTCTTTCGACCAACCACCTTGTGCGTATTGGCTGTGCTACTTCTACTATATCCTAACGTACGAAGATTTTTCTCCTCGCTCACAATCAGAGCCGGTCAGAGTCTGTTATGCGTAGCTGAGGCGTATCAAGGTATCTATACGGACACTCCGACACGTGCTCTTCTTTTCAATAAAATTGTATTGTAACATTGTACACGTTTGCATGTATACGTGTACAGCATACGCTGATTGTCGGTTCTTTGAACAAATTTCGTAGGAGCTCGAACCTTAATTTCTTCAATGTTGAAAAGTTCGCCAACAATAATCTTTTTTAGACATCCATTCAACTGATTAATTGAAAAAAGTTTACCTTACTAGATGGTTACAACAGGGTGTACCAGGATATGTACTCGAAAACATTTCGGAAATGATTTCCGTTGTAAAATAATTACAGAAGAGAGCAAGTCGCAATTTGAAGCGAAAAAATTTACGCCGCTTTAGGTAGCTCAGAAATGCAATTCTACTCTCGTGAAATCACATCGCTGGCTCTTATGCCATTCGTATTCCGCGATACGATATCAGATGATGTATTAACTTTTATCGGACATTAATCGTCGTTTCAAATTACGTTTAGTAACGAAAGCTTTAATATTTGGGGTGTTTCTCGATCGGATCGAACACCTTGTGCATAGTTTTGTCATCGCAGTCCTGCTCGCTCAACCTGTCCATAGTGGACTAGGCAACTGATCTTCACGATTCTTCTTCTTACATTCAATTTTCTCTCCAAGTACAAGTGATTTATAAAAACCGAATCTTGGAATCAGGAAGCACCGAATCCTTGAATTCGTGAAAGATCACGATAACTCGATTTTGGACACTTCTCTTGGTTCCCGTTGAGTTTGAGGAATGAAAAGACTTGCGAACTCGATCGAACGCGCGTCAATATAGTCAATTTTCTGTTTCAGGGATCCAATGAGTCCCCGCTGCCCGTCGAGAGAATCGCGGGAATCGTCCGGTCCAACAGCCGGAAGTCCTCCCCTCCCGCCGCGAAGCAGCGCAAGCCCGGTCAGTCCTACCGGCATAGTTCCGCTACCACTGGGCGCGCATCCCCTGTTGCCTCCGCATTCGGCAGCGGTGATGGCGGCCTACATCCAGCAGACCCATCAGCGGCTCCTCCTGGGACACTCGCCGCTGTCCCGAGGTTCAGTCTCGCCTTTGGTCTCGTCGTCCTGTTCCCCACCAGCGGCAACCCCGGGTCTCCTAGTGTCGCCGAACAGCGGAGGCGACTTGTCTCCAGGTGCGACAACGCTGCCAGCAGTGCTGGATTTCAGCACAAGAAAAGCGTCCTCGACGGAGGAAGAGGAGGACGACACCGCCCTGAACCTCAGCAAACCGCCAACCCCGTCTTCCTCCTCGGAGACGAATAACGGACCCCTGGATCTCTCGGTTCCGAGTCGGAAGCGACCGGGTCCGGAAGACTCGCCGCCACCACCGCCGCGGAAGTCCTCAAGGTTGGCGTCAACGACGAGTCACCAAGAGTCGTACGGACGCCCCGTGGTCTCTCCGTGGACGTCGCCGGTGGTGGCGTCCCACTTTCCGTACTTTGCTGCCGCCGTGGCAGCGGCAACTAGTCAGCAACAGCTATCGCCGAAGGCCTCGGGGGGCGTGGATCACCAGCTCTGGAACGGCAAGATGAAGCCGCCCGCGGCACTCGAGAAGCCGTACCAACCGAGCGACGCGACCAAAGCGCTCGAGAAAATGAGCGAGCTGAGCAAGATCGGCGGCGACGACCTCTACCGGCCCGGAAGCGGGAATTCCGGGTCCGGAAACGCTGTGACCGGCTCAAGCAGCCGGCACAGCGCGTGGCAGTCCCACTGGCTGAACAAGGGCGCCGAGCAGGCCAAGGACGTCCTCAAGTGCGTTTGGTGCAAGCAGAGCTTTCCCACCCTCGCGGCGATGTCGACGCACATGAAGGAGGCCAAGCACTGCGGCGTCAACATGCCGGTACCTCCGCCGCCCTCGGCTCTCCACCAGCAGCAGCAGCCTCCCCAAATGCCGAGCATTCAGGCCCCCCAACACCAGCCTCAAACATCGACCAGCGCGAGCAGCGGCGGGACGCCGAGCAGCAAACAGAGCCCCTCGGAATTGAACCTCTTGATAAAGGAGACGATGCCGTTGCCGAGGAAGCTGGTCAGAGGCCAGGACGTGTGGCTCGGGAAGGGAGCCGAGCAAACGCGGCAGATATTGAAGTGCATGTGGTGCGGTCAGAGCTTCCGTTCCCTTGCCGAAATGACCTCGCACATGCAGCAGACCCAGCACTACACCAACATCATATCTCAGGAGCAGATAATCTCGTGGAAATCATCGGACGAGAACAAGGGTAGCGGTACCGGTGGCGGAGGCGGGGGTGGAGCCGGGGGTGGCCCACCGACGGGCGGAAGCAGCGGTCACCCCGGCGGCGGGGGGCCGGGTTCCGGGGCGACGAGCAGCCACGTGAGCGCCGTGCTTACCTGCAAGGTTTGCGATCAGGCGTTCAGTTCTCTGAAAGAGCTGAGCAATCACATGGTGAAGAACTCCCACTACAAGGAGCACATTATGCGCTCGATTACGGAGAGCGGAGGCCGGCGTCGGCAGACGAGGGAGAAGCGAAAAAAGTCACTTCCGGTCAGGAAGCTACTTGAGCTCGAGCGGGCGCAGAACGAATTCAAGAACGGGGACGCGTCGGGGGGGCTCGGTCACACGCTTGGAAAACACGCGGGGCGAATAACGTGCGAAAAGTGCGGAGACAAGATAGAGACGACGATATTCGTTGACCATATACGCCAGTGTATCGGGGCCGGGGTCGTCGGCATGAGCCAGAGGAACTTCCTGAAGAACGCCCTGATGTCGAACCACGCTCCGCCCCCCAGCGGGCCCCCCGAAAGCGGCAGGAAGAGCGCCAGCGAGGACGCGTCCTCCGTCTCTTCGAGGCATCACCGGTCACCGTCTTCGGCGAGCGACGCGACTACCCCCGGCAAGGAGACCCCGACCCCGACACCGACGGAAACCCCGAACTCCTCACCTTCCGTTCTCAACGCGATCGAGAAGCTGATCGAGAAGAGTTTCGACTCCCGGGCGCGGCACGGCGCTTCCGGTCTCCACCATTCCCAGGCCGGTGCCCCGATGGGATCGAGCATCCTGAAGCGCCTCGGCATCGACGAGTCCGTCGACTACATGAAACCCCTGGTCGACCCCCAGTCCATGAACCTGTTGCGGTCCTACCAGCAGCAGCACTACAACGCAGCGGTCGCCGCGAGACGAGAGCGAAGCGGAAGCGAATCGAGCTCGATATCGGAGCGGGGCAGCGGGCGAACGGACGTGATGACGCCGGAGCGTAGATCGATGGATCTTTCCGGAGGCCACGAGCGACTCTCCCACCCCCAGCACCACCACCGAGTAACACCGGACAAGCAGCCGGCGCTTCCGGCGCGGCTTCCGCACCCCGAAGAGTCCGGTGACGAGGAGCAGCAACCGGTGATAAAGAAAGAGCCTCGGGAGGAAGACGGCGACGCGACGCCCGAGGAGAACCTCGAACAGCGTCGGGATCGCGACGTCGTCGTGAAGAAGGAGGTTCTCGAGGATCGCGAGGAGGAGGATCACCAACCGGCCTACAACCACCAGCAGCGGGGCAGCCACCACGACGCGACGACGACCGCAACCTCCGCCGAGGACGATCGCGCGGCCATGTCACCCCCGGTGAACCCGCCAACCCCGAGACCTAGTTCCGGAGTCGAACAGGTCGCCAGGAGTCCCTGCAGAAACAGCACCAGCAGTCCGACCAGCAGCGATCGCTCCGTCACTCCGCGCGGAACACCGGACACCAAGACCTCCAGTAGTCTTGGCGCGCTCTCGTCGATGTTCGACAGCCTCTCCGGCGGCGGAGGCGGCGGTCCTGGTGGCGGGGGGTCGGACGCTCAGGGTAGAAAGACGAGCAGTCACCCGCTAGCAGCGCTCCAGAAACTCTGCGACAAGACTGAGACTCGCGGCGCGAGTTCCGGGGGCTCGAGGAGCGGCGCCGGTACCTCGTCGAGTCACGGTCAGACCGGAAGCGGCGGGGGCGGCGGCGGCGGCGGGGGAAGTTCGGGGGGCGGAGGGGGCGGTAATTCGGGGGGTGGAAGTGGCCTGGGACAGGCGCCGGGCTCGACGCCTGGCGCGATTCTCGCCTTCAGCTGGGCCTGCAACGACGCCGTCGTAACCGCCGATTCGATAATGAAGTGCGCCTTCTGCGACACGCCGTTCATATCGAAGGGCGCCTACAGGCATCACCTTTCCAAGATGCACTTCGTCAAGGACGGCGTCATCCCCGACCCTATGACCGTAGGCCGGTCACCGTCTCAGGCCCAGTCCTCCTCCGGGGGCCCGGGGCATTCCGCCCCCTCGCCGCCTTCGCAAAGGAACAAGTCGCCCCCGATCGCCCAGCCCAACGGAAGCCCCTCGCAGCCGGCCCCCTCGCCCCTCGAGGAAAGCCCACACTCCAAGTTCCTCAAGTATACGGAGCTCGCGAAGCAGCTTTCGAGCAAGTATGTATAGTCCGGGTCGTCCTCCCTCAGATCAGGGCTAGAAGAAAAAAAAACAGAACGAAACAATTTCCCCTGTACATAGTAGTGTATTTATATGTTATTATAGATATTGCGATATCATTGTAAATCGTCGTCCGATATTTGTGTTTTTTTTTCCTTCTTTGTTTCCTCATTTCACGGTTAATACACTACGCGACAGGTACTCTGGTACCGTGCTGTAATTGTGTTATAATAAGCTGCTGCCTATGCTGAACAGGCGATGAAAGTGAGAGTTTTTTTCCTCTTCAACGCCTCGCAAGACCCTTATGTCGTTATACCTATACCGTCATTATTACGATTACGATTTTCGTTTTTTCTCGTCGGCAATCGCACAGCCATGCAGCCAATTAAACACACGCTGCATACACAACACACACACACACACACACAGGCACGCCAATCACTATACATATATATATATATATATTTATATGTATAACGCTGTGCAAAACTGTAAATTTGTATAATTTTACCATCGGTGCTTCGTGTGCTCCGCACGTCCTCCTCCGTGTTCGCTCCTAGCTTTCCCGAATTTTTTCCCGATCGGCCGAGAGACTGTAACTTGCCATTTTCATTTTTATACGTCAAATTATTTCGTTTTTCCATCGTCACTAAAGTCTTGTGTAAAGAGACGGAGGACGGCGCGGAAATCGCGGCGCCTCATACTGTCATTCCTAAAAGACCGCCGCGGCCGTTAAAAAGTTGCGGCCGCGGTTTTGGGCCGAAAAATTTATAACGCGCGCACGTGAATCCGAGTCTCGTACTTTAGTATATATATATAAAAAGAGTGTAAGTATAGGTACCTCGACGTATTTGATATATGCATACGTATATCGTATATAATATGTATGGAGAAAGAGAGAAAGAGAGAAACAGTTATAGCTGGAAGTGAGTACGAGAGGAGAGACAAATAGTTGCGGATGATGTTAAGGAAGATAAGGTTAATTAATTATTGTGATGCCACCATATCTCGCGGCACTGCCGAGTCCGGGGACTCGGCACGCCAAGTTTGTGATTTTATAATAATTCTTAAGAAGGTTAATGATAAAGTAATTAATTAATTGAATAAATAATGAAATGAATAAATCGACAAGTAGTCGCTTGCCGATCGTCGGTCTCTCGGGCGGCGATCGGTCGTCGCATGTATACCCCTTCCCCCCCCCCCCCCCCCCTTGCCCAATATTATTATTGATATAAGATTACGATTATCAAGTTAAGGCGTAGTTTCTATAGGATAGGCTAGGGTAGAGTCTCTTGTAAAGGAATCTCTTTGTTGATACTTATATATATTAAATATACTAAAATATAACAGCGCTATCATCGAGTAAATAACCATTTACTGCAGGACGCCCGTGTGTACTGTGTATACATACATATATAATATACATACATATACATATACGTGCATCACATACTGGACACAAATAGGCATACATACGTAACCTTGCGCGTTGCGCGTACGCGTTTAAGATGTTGTGTAATAACGTAAAGCGTTCTATATTATGATAAAAATCGGTTACGACGAAACTGCACGAGAGGTAGAGTGAAAAGGGGAGAGAAAGATACTTGAACAAAAAGCCACTGAAGAAAAATCAAAACAAACTACAGCACACATTGAGTAAAAGTAAAAGATATAATAAAACGGGAATGCACGCGAGAGTGCAATATTGAAATTTATTATTGCAATTATTATATATATATATGCAAATATATATATATATATATATAAATATAGTATTAAAATAATTAAGCGAGATGGAAAGGAAGAAAAATTGAAGAAAAAAACAAAAACGAAAAAAATTCTGTAGACAACATTGTAAATTTTTATTTGTTTAAAATATTTATTGCGCAAAAAGAAGGAAGGTGTGAGGAGAAAGACGAAAAAAAAAATTTAAGCCATGCGTCATTAAATGTAAAATATTGTCATTATTATCATTCGAGTTATATTATATAATATTGTGTACATTATGAATTATTATATAATATGAAAAAAATTGAAATTGAAAACGAAAAAAAATTAAGAAAATAATAATAATAATAATAATGCAGTGATATCGAAAACGGGACGCCGAAGCGAATGGATGAATGAACGAAGGAATGAATGAACTAGTTACTAGAGCAACGTGGCAGGGGAGAAACACACCCCAAGAGTGAACCGGTGAAAGAGCGAGAGAGAGAGAGAGAGAGAGAGAGAGAGAGAAAGGGAAGAAGACAAGAGAGAAGGATGGTGGGAGAGAATGAGAGTGAGAATGAGTAACGCGCTAACCCCGAGAAACACTTGTATACGTATATATCTTGTAAACTCTAATTCTTCCATCGCGGACTTTAAAAAGTATTTATCAAACATAATAATAATATTATTATTGTAATTATATACGACTGCTGAAGAGTGTGATGAGCGAACACGAATCAACACACATATACACACGCACACATGTATACACAATTAAGACGAGAAAGAAACACACGATGTGAAAATTAATAAACAATACGAACTATCCAAGCAAAACAATGTAAGAACAGAATAAACGATTAATGATTAAAAAGTAAAAGAAGCAAACAAACAAACAAACAGACAAAACACATGAAGAAAAAAATGAATAAAAATAAAAGTAAAATAATGCATCATGTATACGCGACTCTTGAAACCATTTTACCAGATTTGTCATTATTTAATTATTTCGGTTGTATTTTAAAATGCAATTAAAGCTCAAATAAATATATATGTTATAAACTAAAAGTAGCGAAATTTCAATCGACCCATACACTCCCGATGTCTCCAGCTCCCTCATATCTTTTCGATCGAGTATTTCCATAACAGCCGCAAAATCCCGTAAATTACGATTCGCTGTGTACAGGATGCGGTTAGCTTCATATATTTATGCCGCACTGATGGAGTTTCGAAAGTAAGAAAAATAAATAGAAATAGACGGCGAGAGTCTCATGCGGCGGCAACGACGCGACACATTCACGTGCATTGAATAGGTGAGGATCAGGCAGTGCTATTCGCGCAAAGTCGTATCACATTCCAAAGTTCAACCCGCGACGACGACTATTTATATGCAAAGTAAATTAGGTATCACAGATGCAAGTCTCGCCTTTTTACGTTATTCCTGCATATTATACGCATACACGCTTCGCAGCCTACACGATCCTCGAAGTTATTTCACTATCCCGTACGTGGATCCCGCACCTCCTTACGCAATATGGTCGGTCGTCTGCTGCTTCCTCCGACGCCTTACGGCGCTGCATCTAATCGCGTAGACGTTTACGTTTAAGTCTTCAGTCGAAAGAATTATCGGCTCACCGTGAAAATCGATCGGCGGAGAGGAGGAACGAGGAAGAGGACCGGTACCAACGTTCAAAGGTAAAAGGTTCTGCCCTCGAAGCCGTCGGGCGACCGGTACCAGCAAATCACGGTGAAGGACGATCTACGGCTCGACTTCCTTCGGTGGAGGAAACCGGTCCACCATCTTTTCGCTCCTCTGATCGACAAAGAGAAGAAAGGAAACGAGTAAAAAGTACTTCTCGCATGCCGCAGGCATCTTTGCTCCTGGATCCGTAATGCGCTAATGAATTGGACCCGAGATCTGCACATATACACGGCTTCCAGTTAGACCGATATTGCATTTCTGTGTCCTGCGAACGGTGCGTCCTTTGGTCAAGAAGTTTCTTACCATTATCGAAACTATCCTGATTAATTCAACGACAGTCGAATGCCAAGGATCGAGGGTGAGCGCTGGGACGTATCGCACGATGGATATTGGCCTAGATTTTTCTAGCTACCTCTGCGTATCCATTATGTCGATATACTCGAGGACAGCGATATTCAAAAAGGCACAAAGCAATATGATTAAATGGACTTCTATCATTGCTAAACTGCGTTGATTTACAGTTTATTTTATCGTTTTTATTCAATTTCGTTAGGAAAGATATAATGTTACTCACTTTGATAGAATAATAATTATAGACATCTTTGACTACATTTCTAATTCTTATCAATAAAAATCTATGCAAATCAATTAAAACCAATAGAATTTTTGCGAAATTTGAGCAACAACTGTAATTTTCAATAGCCTGATGATTTAAAATCCCCGCGCGTGTCTGCAATTTACATAAATCAGTAGTTCGTTACTCTCGAATATTTGGTGACTTTTTAAAATAGACACGTTCTATAACGATCTATGATGCGCGACAAGACTTCATCAAAGTTTAGAATGATGGCAGTTATAGCGTTGGACATTTTTCGAACGCAAGGACTAAGGTCCTTGACTTGAAATATCAGCACGTGTCTCCGATTAACACAAATTATCAATTAATCTTTTCCAACATCAAACATCTCTTTCAAATCGACACGTTTCATGTCCATCCATGACTGGGCGAATATTTTGTCAAACACCGGAATGGAAATGAAAGTTGAAAGTTGAAAGTTGAAACACTAAACTCTTTTCAAACGCGCAAACAATTTCTCAAAGACGCAGTAACGTCTCATGTACACTAATCCTAAGTATTCGTGTCAACAAGCAGGCGTATCCATCTCTGCTGGTGAATTCACAACAGTAAATCGATTCTCGAAGTACACAAACATACCCACCCACATCCAACTTTTGTGTACGCTCCGCCTCGTTGCTCGAAGTTCAGTATCGAAATTGATCGCGTGATGAACGGGCGTCGCAAAATTCTCGTACATGTTGTGAGAAGTGATTAATGCGTCCAGACGCAACCTTAAAGTGCGGTGATGTGATTATGTGAATAATCATTTTTTTCCGAAAAGCTTACCACACTGTATGCAACAAAGCGTCGTTCACTCGGACGAGTTAATGGTATTCTTGTGACGCTGAGCGTGCCTGTTAGTTCTTTTGTGTAAATCATGTGTTGTTCTTGCGTAGTGCTTGCTTTAGTGACTCTGAACTCCGTCTCTGGGAGGATCGACGATGGAAATAGGAAATCCTGATCACCATGGCCCTCAAGGTAATCAATTTCTATTCGATAAGTCTCATTTATCACCTTCTGAAGATCGTTAATCTATACGAACAGTTTCGTATTGGTGCAAATTGTCTAGACGCGAGTTATCTTCCAGCGAGAAATTAAAACAGTTTGAAAGGCAGGTTCGATCCTTTCAATGATTCTCCGATTTTCTGTAATGTGGCTAATTAGCGTTTATATGAATTTTTCAATCTGAAGGAGACCTTTTTCTTTCACGATTTCACGAAATACGATTCTTATTGTTTACGGTTACTCGTACTATATTTTCTTGTAAGTACTACGATAATTTGACGTTAGTCTTATACAGGAATAAATTTTTTTCAAGGCCTTACACAAACGAAAAATTTAGTTAACTGAACGATCATATTTAATGTCGTAGTATTTGCATAAAATGTAGCCCTAACAAATGTAACCACACTAAATAGTCACTGAAACCACATTTTCTTATAATTCCGGCAAAATTTAAACTAGCGGCTTACAATAAGTTACTGGAATAAATGAAGTTTTTCTCCGTGTATAAATCAGCTACATCATACGTAGTATTTACGTCGTTGCATATTAGAAGAGGGGACTTAAAAAATGTGGTGTAGGTGCAACCGAAAATTTAAAGAACAAAAACGGAGAAAAATCGTGTTTTCTTTGTCGTTTGAATTCGTATTTTGAAACAAAAACGACACAACCTTTTCGATGATCCTCTTAATTTATAATCGGGTTTTCCCGAGTTCATGCGCACATTCACGTGACCGGCGTCGCGTCTAGTAAGCGTCTGGCATAAACGCGGCTCTTCAAAGCGTATAGCAGTGCCGTTAACTTTTTCTATTTTATCTAAATTGACGCTCACTAGCCGGTATAATACCCTCGTAAATGGCGACGATACATTTCGGAGGAACACGTATAATTGACTATTTGAATAATCACAGAAACGGTCATCGACGCGCCGCTGGCTGCCCGGGGGAAGCCGAAACTTCCAACCGAGGCGAGTAATGAATTCGTCTAATGGGTCGTAAGGAATGCGATCTTATGGGGCGGATGGGATAAAATAAAATACCGAAAGAAGGACTACCGCCGGCTTCCTTCTGTTTCAGAGTCGAAACTGACGCGCGTGACACTCTAGCTTGAGTAATAAAAAAAAGAAGAAGAAATTTAAAATTGAAACGAACATTTCCTCCGCGGTTCGACTGACGTTGTTTCCCGCTCCCATCACAGCTATAGATTGGCTTTATTACTCTGCATATTCATACCCAACTTTTCACAGCAGGGTTGACTTTAATGAATTTCTTAAACGAACTTGGAATCAAACTCGAAACCGAGTCGAAGTTTTAGGGCTCGTTCGGTTTTACTAGATTATAAATGTTATCCGCATGCTTTCACTTTTGAAATTTTTTACATTCATGATGCATTGTTTCGTTTGCGATTGATGATTATCTTGCAATCAGCTTACCGAGAGAGGATAAGAATTTAGAAAACGCGATCAAGTCTCGGTAAAGAAAAGTGTTCCAAAAATCAATTCAAAGAAAAAATACTCGCCGAGATTAATGGTCAGATCTTGAAGTCGAAGTGTAAAACAGGATTTACAAAAATCAAATGAAGAAGAAGCCACAAGAAATATTCATAGAGATTCTCACGATAAAATCGTGGGTCGGATCACATTTACTACAAAATTATACCGAATAGTTAGATAAAATTTTTTCACGCGTGCGTCAGTTACATGATTTGAGACCAAAGTTAAAAATCGCAGGGCGATGTCGGTGCGTCGTCGAGAGGGTTGTAGGGGGTAAAAATAAAAGGACGCGGTGAAAAATAGGGCGAGGTGAGGGGGCGGGGCCTGAGTTTGGCGGACGTGAAAGTCTTTGGAGAACGTTGTAAATTCTCCGGCAATACGGGCGCGGGACGAGAACTCGAGGAACACAAATCTCTGGACGCGTCGCTCGACTCGCGCGAGTTGCGAGTTGTGCCCCACGCCCCGTCCCCCCTTCACCCCCGTAAGCGCCGTCCGTCTCGGACACGTCCGGGCGTTCCTGTTCTTTATGTGCCCAGGAAGAGGTATGGGGTCTCCTCTGGTACTATCTGCACCGGCAGCTCGTCCCTCGCTTCGCCGTCCTCGGACCCCTTCGTTTTCGGTACGTAGGAGCTGCCGGGACGAGCGTCCACCACCACCACCGGGAGCCCCGGTCCAGATCCCGGCTGCAGAGGCATTAGAGCGGCCAAAAACCCGCGGAGATCTCGAGATAGCCGAGATTTGTGGTCCTCGTCCAGGTCACCTTCCTCTTTCTTCTTCTTCTTCTTCTCCTGCTTCTTCCGCTTCTTCGCGACTGTCGAGTCCCCTGGAAAACCGGGACCTGAAACCTGGCCTATTTTACGCGAGAAGGGATTTCTACCCTCGATGAGACGGGGGATCTCTTTAAGATCGACTCGATCCTGCCGAATTTTCGAACCGATATCGGACGGTGGTCGGTATCCACGGAGCAAGTGTGCGGGGGCTACCAGATGTTGGTTATATGATTAAGACGTCGTTGCTGAATGCGTGGGAGAGGCAGATGGTGCCCCGGTGTGCCGCGAAATGTTCGTGGGTGTTCCCTGTTTGCACCTTCGTGTTCAACCGCCGCCGTCACCGTCAGGCTTCCTGCAGCTTACCTACACGTAAGATTCGCGAATCAAGATGCTAGCACCGCTCTGACTGGACCCGAGTGTGGGATGTTCTGCGGGAAGCGGCTCCTGGGAGGATGGAAATACGTCGAGGCATTGTGCGGAGAAGCGTGGCAAAGGGAAACCTTTGGGCTTGCAGATCACCGGGAACTCATTTCTTACATCAGGTTATTCGTTACCGTAGATTTTTGTATCGCTTTTGAGTACCTACCGCGTGACGCGTTGCGAGACGATTACCCCAGAAATTGTGACAAGTTAGAAACTTGGTCAATTGATGTTTCTTTCCAGCAACGACGTTCGGTTTAGCGGTTAATTTCAACTTTAATTAAACGAAATGTCAGAAAGTCTGATGTGTGATTTCACTTGAAAACAGTTGCGCGGCTCTTCTTGCGGTTTGAAAAAATCGGATCACTGCAGCTGTCATTCGCTACTGATGCTCGCTGAGTCCTGGATGCGGGGGCACGAGGGGTTACGATACAAATATGACGTACGAATGTTGGGTAAACGAGGTGTAGGTGTACATGCACGTAGATAAACGTTGGGGGTCTTGCCCGGGTGGAGAGTGACTAACAAAGTACTTTTTCTATCGGCAGCGTTCCTCGTCCGATATTCGGGTTAGGATAACATCGTAAAGTTGCCGGATATAAGCAATGCGCGTGTAGATCGAATGCCCCGCGCCTTCCCCGCGCCTTCCCCGCTCGGCCGTTATTACTGTATCAATCGAAACTGGCCAAGATTTGTAAATAAATGAGGGGAAAAAATACCTGCGCCAACGCGGCAACGGCCAACCATCGTTAATTATTTCCCTATTAAATATTTGCCTTGGCATTATCGCATTAATTTATTGTACAAATATGCCTAAATCTCTCAAGGATCTGTGTGTATAAAGATGAACGAAAAAAACACCGCCTGCAGAAGCGCTCCGATATCTCATAACGCTGCCATGCTTTCAACCCCCGAACCACGTGACCGGCGCTTTTCTACATCATCTCTTTTCCAGACCTCGACGATCCGGCGGCCATTGATTTCGTTCCCAATTTATGTCGTATAGCTCGGAATTATTCTATTCCTTCCGTTTTTACCGCAAACTATTTCATACGGAAAAGACAGCGGCGAGTTCAGTTGCGATACTCGATTTACGAGAAATCGGTTATCCGTTTCGAAAAGGAATAAAACGAAAAATGAAACTGAAGTACGTCGAAATGAAAAAAAGGGACAGAAAACAGAATCGTCGAGATAAATGTATAGTTATAGAAAAATTATGAAATTTTAACTGTTACATTTTGACTTTTCTGTCTTTCGAGTCGTCATTCCCGCCCAATTCTCATTTCTTAAATCTCGCAGCGCAGTTTTACGCTCAATATTACGACGCCTCGATTAAGTCTAGTCCGTACAGAACGAAAACGAGGTAAGGAAAGGTAAAAACGGCGTGAAAATTGTGTGAATTTTATTTTGTCCGGCGAGTCGGAGGGTACCTGGGTATGTAAAAACTAAGGAACGGAGTAAAAATGTTGAGAACGTTTCCGGCAGACGAAGAAGTCCTGATATATCGCCGCGGGAGAGACTCTCTCGGATCTCACCGTGACGTATAGCTCCGGCGCCACGCGGCGCTGCACTGACGGCTCACTCACCCCGTGATCTACATCCGTTTGGTACAACTTTCCGCCACACGGACGTGGGGACGACGACGCACACACGAGGTGGTTCTCGACGTCGAGCGTCGCGTCGTGACGGAGTTACGAGACATGCGCACACAAACCTGAGGCCGTCGGGCTCCGATCCCCCGGCATCTTCTCTATTTGGGCAGTCGTCTCGGTAGGAAACGCGGGCCGACCGACCCGGTTTATCCTCCGCCACGTCGTAATTTCTCTCTTTTCTACTCCGTAGAATACGGCGGACCACCTTGCGCGCCTAATACTATCCCGGACGTGAAATAGGATAGGAACCAGTCTCCGCGCGATGCGCGATGGGTTCAACTTCACACGACTCTTCTTTATATCCACGCTCGTCATTGACACTTGCGTCAATTATACAGCAGCTGTTTCGATTGTTTAACAAGTTAGAAAAATTCAACTCAGGCACGTCCAAAGTCAAGTCTTGCGCATCGTTCTGTTACGGATACATTAACGACGCAATTTCAGATTTTATTCTTGGGAGATTCGGATTTCTTTTTAAAGTTTAATCGGTATACCAGAGGTCAAAAATATTTTCAATATAAAACTCAGGAGCAAATTATATTTAGGTCAAATATTTTTAATTCGGTTAAGTTTTTATTTTTTTTCAGGTAATCACAAATTTCAAAATTCATCTCGTTACATCCTCTAATTACGTCAGATTCTACGTGAGAGTACACGTGTACACGATATACCTACGGGATTCAGGTTTATTAAAATTGATTCGAGAATTGAATATTGTCAAGGAGATTAAAAAGCCGCGTTTGAATAATTCGTTACGAGGGATTTTCTTCGACACGATGCACGACAAGGATCCGTGAAATCGTCATGCCCTGCCTACAAATCGAACCCGCCGAAGCGCTTTTTGACTATAGCTGTTCTCGTTTAGGCAGTAATAAACACGAAGCGCGGGACTTTGTGCCAACAAAGTTACAGAGAATTTCTCCCCCCGGATCCAGGGACATTTTACGACCCGATCACCCCTGTTTCCGAAGAATATTACAGCTGTATTAAAAGGATTTTTAATTACGCGGATCGCGCCTCGCGATCTATGCAAGCTGGCAGCCTCGTTACACCGTTTTTCTCCTTCTCTCTCTTTCTCTCACGCGAAGGTGGCGGGATTCGACTGTCGTATCGAGGGGGGCGGAAGGGGGGCGAGGATCTGTCAGGGCTGCCACACTCCTGCAGGGATTTACAGGGCGGCCGGTTACTTTACGACACCACAAAGTACCGCGCGCCTTCTTCGCGCCGCGCCCCCCCTCCCCCCCCTCCTCTCCTTGTCCTGGGCCCCGTTCCCTTCACTCGGTTATAGACACGTCACGGGCCCCGTTCTCGCCCCTCCACACCGCCCAAACGAACCGCGTTAATAAAAACCTCGCAATGCTCTTGCGCACTGGGATAATTATCAAGATGACAAGGACAATCAGGACCTGGGCCACAAATTAGAGACGTCACTCAGGCAACTTTGCCGCAGCAGCTGCGTAGATTTTTGCCATTGTCAGTCAATCTGTATCCATGCCTTGTAGGAATATAAAAAAAAAAAGTGTAATTTCGATTTTACATTTATTGTGATGAATATATGGACAACACTTTATTGGAATCAAATCTATATTACTTGTAGATCTACCCAAGCATATTGTAACTCTTAACATATTGTTGATTTTGTCACTCTTATTATCCGAATTGTATTGCTGTAGATTTAACTCGAAAAAAGTGGTATCCATATCTTAACAACCAGGAGATGTAAGATATTAAATATTTTTCTTTCCATGTACCTTTTCGAGTCGTCTGCGCAAAAATACCGCTCCAATGCTCGTCGGTTTTTAAAACGCCCGGAGACGGTAATAAATGCTACGAGACTGGAACTCGAGGAGTAAGAAACCGGACGTCGCGTCGGCAGGATCTTGCAACGTCTTTGCGAATTTATAGTCATTCGATAGCGAGAGTAAACTGGATGTTGATTTTAAATTGTTATACCGATAGTTAAATCGCTTGGTTTTTTCCCCGCAAACCGTGATGTTTATTATTAGACGATACGTTGATTATCCGAGAGATGCGAGGCCTCTCCTCGCGTATGTCGAGGGCAAACAACAAACACACAAAGTTAGGCACGCATGCACCGAGTGTGTTACACATGTATGTACGTAGGCACGTTGCGGCACGCACCTTTGTAGTCTGCAGGCGCATTAACGCCTGGCCGACAATTCAATGCCATTTACACTCCGCGCCGTGAAACTGCTACCGAGGTTTCTTTTTTTTATCACCTATAATATAAAACTGGGATGTAATTTGACTCCTCGAGTTGCTCGTTTATAATTCCCCGAGATCTTATCCGTGGAGATAAACAGGTGAATATTGGACAAATAGCGGTTTGATTTACATACCGCGGTATTAAGATCTACTATATATACTCCCGGATTACCAGTTCACGTAGGATGTATTTAATACATATATTTTATATGATTAGAATCACGATATAGACATTAACGACCCAATTTTATTGCGCTTTTGCTAATAAAGAAAGAGAGATGAGCGCAAATCGTTGACGCTTTATTGCTGAATTGATGAATATTTTTTTTTTCTTGTACGTCATCGAGAGACTTCTCAGAGTCCCCTTGCAAGAACATGAGAAAAAGAAATTACGCGTGAGCCGACACAGTCTCTTTGCTACTAAGAGAGGTCTACGACCTATACGGCGATATTATCACTTAATTGTTTCTCCGCTTTCACGATTAACTGCGAAATTCGAAAATTTCAATTAAAAATGTGGGTTCGAAGAGCCTTCGTTTAAACTATATCGCTATGCAATCCGTGAGCGGAGAGCTCAGATGTACAATTTACTATATTTCTGAGCTCGTCAGCTCTCTCAAGAATTTTCGTCTACGTCGTCTTCAGACCACTTTTTATTAAAAGTTATATGAGCATAAAGGTAACATAGAAATGTTATCAGAGATTGGTCGATGGTATAAGAAATTTGTATAACTATGAAAATAACATAGAAAGTTTGTCAACCCATACGAAACTTACATTAGAGCCACTGAATGTAAGAAATGATGATCTGCAATCATTGAATACCGTTCACACTGTAAAATACATGAACATTACGACGCAGAATTTGTAACGAGTAAATTCGCTTTCTTATACATGTCACAATGACTGCAATTTCAAAGTCATGAAAACTTAATTGCTAGAACAAGCGTGATAATCGAACGTGCGTGTGAAAAATTTATCAGATTCATCTTACGTGAGAGAAAATTTGCCGATCCCGTAAGTTTCGAAAATTCATTTCACCAACAAGTCTGACTGTCCGACGAGTATTTTCAGTTTGACGTAAGAAAATGCGTATAACACAGAACAGCGTGCGTTTTGAGATGTATTTTCATGTATCAATCACTAATAATCATGCAATGGGATTGTTGCTGATACTTATTTGTGCAAGTTGTCATTTTGGTGGTTTCTAAGTTGCAAAATAAATTTTTGTTCGTAGTTTCCACTTCAATGTACCTACTTGTGTAAGGTTTTACGCACGTAACGTGTACTTTGGGGTAAATCTCATCTGAGAAAATTTAGGCAATAAGTAATCTTTCCACACGGAAAGATGGATATGAACCGCCTACATCGGAGTGGATTTTTATTAACCGACAGAGGGACGTCAGCGCTCCTGTTACCTACTTATTTTTCCCTTCTATTTTCGATCCATCGAGAAACACGTTTTGCGGTAGGAATTTCGTACAATTTGCACTGAATCGAGAAAAATGTAAGGTAATTATCTTTTCTTTGATTTTATTGATTACGATCCGTTCTTTAAATACGATTCATTTCCATGTACCTCTTACAGTAGCTTATGTTATTTGAAGGAAGGATCAAGTAAAAAGAGAATCAGTGTAAAAAAAATTTTAAACTAGTACACAAGAACATTTTCGAAAATTAGAGACCTTGCTGATACCGCAGAAGAAAATTTCATACCTTTATCATTCCAGAGTGGCTACTGAGCAATATTTTTGATTCAACTCCTCCAATGATCGAGGAATTAGATTTCGTAAGAAAGGGCGGCGTAAAAGAATTACGTATATCAGGTAACATCGTTAAAAAAAAATATCGTAAGTTAGCAGGCTGAAGAGCGTGTTTTGTAGGTACACGTTACAATGAGAAAGAGAAAGAGAGAGAAAGAGAGAGAAAGAGAGAGAGAGAGAGTGGGAGAGAGAAAAAGCGAGAAAAGGGGCGGAAGGGAGTGGGAGAGAGCGAGCGAAGCGTATACACAGTGACAGGAGAGTGCCTGTATCTGTTTTGGCGCATGTGACATCGTGTGTGGTCTGACGAACGTTTCCTGTCGGCGCTATCTAAGACCACTTCCGGCTTCTCTGCGGCATTGCGCTGCGCTAAATACTGTCGTGGCACCTGCGGCCTGACGGGGCCCGAGGTAAGGCCCCGAGTTAATTCTGATAACAGGCCCTCATGGTGCACAGGGCCGCCTTTATTCCGCGTCCGATCTTCCCCCTCCGTTGTTGACGCGGTGTTCTCACCTTCCAAATATGATTCGCAGGTGGATGTGGATCTAGACGGCGTGAGCGGAACCGGAAGTGCCGAGCAAATACCGTCTCCCAAAACTCGAGCTCTTAGATTATACGCTTCGGGGCTGCCGATGCAGCTGTGCAAAATATCCGCTACACAGGTGACGATTGGACGTTTTACACGCTTTGCTTCGGGCTACTTGAATCACTAAAAGTAGACAACTTCTTCGGTTTCACTTTTTGCTCAACGCATCGTCTGCGACGTTTCCTGTATCGATTACACACCTAGACCTTGTACCTGCAGTATTCCATCACTTGTGTAATTCAGATCGCGGTGATTACGACGACTAAGCGGATACTTTGTATGCTTTGCTCTGCCCCAGGGGTCCAGTTTCTTTAGGGTGAAACGCGAATCAAAGCCTCTCTTCGTATATCACTTGCATCCATTAGTCAGACAAACATTGAAGAACCTGAGCGATCTTCCAGTGCGAAGGTTCAGTTTTTTTTCATTCAAATTGCGTATTGTTTACACGCTGTAGGGTAATTTTCCGGATAGAGGTAAAAACAGCAATTAGCAATTTTCGTTCTATCTTCATTTATTTCTACATCAGACGTAAATATACTAACGAATGTGCAAGGGAAAAAAAAAATCTACTGTGATTTCAGTTTGCGGGGGCGACTTTTTTTACAAGTAGAGAATTGACTTACCGGGTGTCAAGAGTTTAGTTTCCGATTTCAAATTCATACACACTTATATGGGACGGGGTTAAAGTTCCGAATTTGAAAAGTTCCGAAAGCGCTCAATTCTGAAGTATTTGGCGGTGAAACTTGAAGTAAAGAAATCAAACTTTTACGAAACACCAAAGTTTCGAATGGTCGGAAACCTAACGAACGACTCAAAGTTCCGAAAATTCAAGTTACGATAGAGTAAAATTACAAATATTAAAATATACCCACACAACATAGTTTACTCAACAAGTGGGTGTAAAAGATCAGAAAAACCGAAAATCAGAATGACCAGGATCCCGAATGTAAAAATATCAATAATCCAAAACAAAGGAAGATCAAAGTGTTGAAATTTCACCTAAAAATCAGAAATTCACAAAACAAAAAATCTTTAATTGTTCAGAATTTCGATGTTTCAGATTCTTAAATTCTCTCATTTTCGCACTTTCGGAACTCTGACTTGTCGGAGTTATGCCATTTCGGCATTTCGTCTTTTCGGAATTTTGCACTTTCGGAACTTTGAGCGTCGGGTTTCGGACCATTCGAAATTTTAATATTTCGTCAAAGTTAGATTTCTTTACTTTAAGTTTCGCCCCCAAAAATTAGAAATTTCAACCCCGCCCCACTTACATGTGTTTTATAGAATGGAATTTATGATACGAATGCTCGCATAAAATAAAATATAACTCACAAATTCAAAAATGGATTTGCAACTGATCAATATCAAGTAAAAATAATTTTTTGCTGTCCAGATTCAACCTGGCAATTAGAAAACTGAATTTACAAATGATCCAAGTGAGCAGATGCGCGCTTTTCAGGTCACTCTCGGCTGGACAAATTTACCAATTTGGTGCCAGGTGAGCAGAACAATTTCTAATTAATTTTTTTCAAATCCAGGTTCATTGTCAGCTTTCGCGTACGTTTGCCGGTCGTGTATATGCCCTGCGATAGACGCGCACACACACTCGGAGTGCGCAGGTATGCGTATACTTGGCGCCTGCACCTATCGGTCGATAATTGGACATTACCATTCTCCTGACGGCGTTGGCGCCCGCGTTGTGGAGTAACGGGCCCTAAATTCAAATCGCTGCTTAGGCGCTCGCTCCCTCGCTCTTCCCCCTTGCCTTCCCGTTCGACCTCCGCCACCTCCTCGGCGTCTTTCTCATCTCGTTTCTCCTCTTCCACGGCACGAAGTCCGTCCTTGATTCGTGGAAAAGCCGACGATACGTAGTTTGGATTTTCGCAACGCCGCTGCACCACGCAACTTTCGCAAGTCAATCGTGCATCGCCCGTCTCTAAACTTGAATCCTGATTCGCTCTCCCCCTTCGCACGTGACTCAAATCCACTTCCTGCTTCCGCCGCTCTTCGCGACAATGATCCCGCAAGAAAGTCGGGGCGAACTCAGTGACCGCAGAGAAACACGATTTTCGATCCAAGGATCAACCGCGGTACATACGGATAAGTTATAGAGAATCCGAGTGAATATAGAATTTAACACTTTCTCATAAATATTCAGCCCTTCTCCCCAGTCTTCCTCTTCTTCATCTTCTTCTTCTTCTTCTTCTTCTTCTTCTTCTTCTTCTTACTCTGGCGGTGAGTCACGGCTTCGAACGACTTCGAACGACGGCTGCAGGGCCGTACGTGGGGGTGCTTCGGGCGGTAAGTCGCGTTAAGAGCGCTAACGAGCGACCCCTCAGCCAAGAGCGGGTCCCTCCTCCCTCCCTCTCCCTCTCTCCTCCCTCTCCTTCGCGACGCCCGCGTTCCTCAAGGCGCCAGGACTCTCGCGAGCAATCCTACGGTAACCGCGCCGCGCGCTGAGTTGTGCGAATTTGTTTAATTAGAAGTTAGGCCGGCGATACATTAGCAATGTAAATACCGGGGGCAGGGTGAGCGGGCAAGCGACGCTGCCACCGACGCGCTACGTGATTTAACGTTTCTGTTTTGACTCGCGCCCATTCTCTCTCGCTCTCTATCTTCTCTCCTCCTCTACCTCCGTTCCTCGCTTTGCTACCCCGGTTTCGAGCGATGGGGGAAAGGTAAAGGTGGGTGGGTACGGTAGAGGCAGTCAGGCCCGCGCGACCTCCGTGTACGTCCGTTATTATAATAATGATTTATCACGTTTATATCGTCTTAGTGATATAAATTCAAAGTTTGTTGCCGAGCGACGCGCCGTGCTTCCAACTCGCGTATAACCTACGCCTTTATACAGGTACCTACCTACTTACAGTGCTAAACGAGCAACGACAACCTCGGTTGCGTACCCGCTCACCTTGCGATTCTACTTGTCAACGCCTGGCCAACTCGTGGTCTTTAACAGGGGGACAAAACGCGCTTTTCAAACACCCGACGATTACCTACCTCTGCTACGTCAAGTTTACCGCCAAGCCGGATACTTGAGTGTTACCCTCGAATTCTGTACGAAATCGTTTGAAAAGCTCGAAAATTCATAAAACGTTGGGAATTTTTATTATGCTTAAAAATGGTTTATCAAGTACGCTACATTCTTAACTTGAATAAAAAGAGAAAAGCAGGATCAGTACGTACTTGTTGAATTACAACCGATGAAAAATCTTATTCCAATATCGGAGAAAATGATTTCACTGTATGTAGATCTGATTTAACAATAACAACTGACCTCTCGAATTGCGGTAGGTACCAAACTTTCCGTTACATAGATTTGAACTACAATGATTATTTTTTCCCGACTAAAATAATACAAGTAATTTTATTGGCTGCATCGTTACAACGTGTTGCGGGTCTTACATTGATTTCAAAATTGAATGACCGTGCAACAATTTCGGTTCTATAAAAATCAAACGTTCTCCTGGGAGTATCCGGGTGATAAAACGGCGGTAAAACGTATTCGGGGTTGACGCGGTGGTGACCAATAGCGGCGATCTTCAAACGACTTGTAACACGGTCGGGCATGTGCGATGACGATTTGAAAAACTGTTGTCCACAAAGCGTAAAGGAAGCTTGTTGTGACGGGACGCGTCGCGGCGCAGCATCCACCAATTATGCTAAACAGCCCTTCTGGCCAAACGACACACCCTCCACTCCCATCGAACGTCAACGCATGCAAGCCTCCGACTAGAAGTCTCCAATAGAAATAGGAGCAGTCAGGGTATAAGAAATCGAATCAACGCATCTTACCCAATTTAAAAAGTAAAAAATGCATTTTAAAGCTGAAAGCTCAACTCGTGCGGTTTAATCAGGGTAAGGTTGAATCGAGATACCGCTAACCACGGCGCAGTCCTTGTTCCTGCAACGGTTGGCTGAGGAGCGGATGATCTACGGTTGACAGTTGCTTCAGGACGCGTGAGTTACGTCCGCTTATTGTCTTCCCGCGTCCGGCGTCGCAAGCTCAGTGTTACGTCGATTTTTCCAGAAGGAGCGACGTGCTCGCGAAGCGCGATGATCCGTTTTGGCGGAATTCAAGCCCGAGCACCCGGAGATGCTGGGCGTTATTGACGACGCAATGACTCGTGCGGTGACTGCCGATGGACACCGGAGGGACACACGGACTCGGACGGGGTCGGTCTTCGCGAGATTAACACTCGTAACTCATTCGAGACACGGCGTCGTGCGTCACTCGGGAGTCCGGCCATAATTGCGAACATAAATCAATCGCCGTATGAGATCATAAGCCCGGCACGATACGTCGCGACGGTGAACGAGAGCCGGAGATTCCGGAGCGGCCATTCGGCCTGGATTATTCCCGCACCTGCACGGACAAGAAATTACGATCGTAACGGACGCGTGCGGCGTTTCTCGCGGTCAACTATTCCGCCATGTTCGAGGAGCGTTCAATGAGAGATGATTGGCCCAATTATGGTCAACGTGGTAGAAAATGAGGGACCGAGGCATTTCCGAGAAGCAGTCGACGTCTCGGACCCGGTGACGGGGTCGTCGCGACGCCCTCGTACGCTCGGGACGCCCGGGTCTCCTCGGGTCGTCCACCCGATCGTCGTCCCGATCATCGCTCCCGTCACTGCCTCGCTTACAACGATAAGATCACCAGTCGTGGGTTAAACCACCTGCTCACTCCCATCTTCATCCGGGTTACTCCGCGACGTGCAGCGCGAACCAGCGATCAGACATCTGGTTAACGCCCTGATCCTCGGGGGAATTCGATAACCGAGATGTACGCTTCGCGAACCGATACGTACCAGCCGGCGAGACGTACCTAACGCGGAAAACGCCTTAATGGAGAACTTACATCAACAGCTATAAGGATCTAGATTCTCCATAATTTCCGGAACTTGATACGGTCTGTTGTTATAGGTACGGGTCGAGAATAGAAACGCAATGATCCTTCTTCAAGCTGACGCGTTGCCAAGTTTCGTTAAACCTTTCAGAGTCTGTGAGAAAAGATTTTTTTTTTATAACAAACAAATTTACCAGATTTCCGAAATGACTTTGGTGTGGACTCATACCCAATTACAAGGAAATCGGTGTAGCATACAACAAGGTATTTACTTTTTAGTACGCCCATTGTCGAAGGATTTGACGTGAACTCTACACATATGAACAGCACTTCGAAACGGTTTCTTCCGTCCAAGCGAAACGAGCAGAATGTGAAATTTATCGGAGTGCGAAATACCGAGCGACTATTCGCCAAAGGACCCGATACTTCGCGTCCACTGTTTGTTCGACCACATGCCCATCGTCCGGTGGAATTTCGCGGTTAGCGATGCAGGGTGGGGGCAGAAATCGCGTCCTCGGTAGTTGCCGGTAGGGAGAGGTCGGCCGCTGCGAAGGAATCGGGAAACTCCTTCTGGAGGAGTGCCGGACTGTAAGGCCCCCGTGGTTTATCGCCGGTTCCCGCCCTGGAGAACGAGCGTTCAGCGATGCTGGCGGGGCCCGAGAAGTCCGGGGTCCCCAGAAGTCCGAAGTCTAAATATTGAGACGACGTTTATTTAACGGGGAGATATATGATATGACGCGGACAATATAATGCATTGTATTCAAATACGGGAGCTGCGCGGATCGTGACCGGGAGCGTACAGCACCCGAGTGGCCGAACCGGCCGAACCGAGCCACCGCTCCACCCATATAAATAATATCGCTTCGGATGCCGCGGGATTAGACACCGGCTGCACACGTGTGCGATGGAACCGAGTCCCGTCCGCCTTAGACGTACACGTAGTCTTTTACCTTGCCTGACTCTCCGTGCGGCCGTCCATTGCGTTACCGGCGAGTAGTAGGTACAAGGTGCTCGCACGGCACCCACACTCCTTCAACGATCGCCTCTGCGGGTATGCACGCACGGCCGAGACGCCCCGGAATGCGTGCCGCGTGCGCGCGTGTGCCACGGGACTCGGGGAAGGCGGGGGCAGAGGCACGTGAACGTACCTGCCTGCCTCCGTGACAGCGCTGGCTCCGCGTACGTTACTCGCTATCTACGGTCCATATCAAATGCGCGGCCCTCCTTCGCGCTCCGACGTTGCATCTACCTGTATACCTATCCACTACCATATGCTCCGGCAGTAGCGCGCGTTTTCAGGATGCAACAGGATGACGGGTGCAAACCACATCCCTTGCTCCCAGTCTCCTCGTCTTATTCTTGGTCCACGCTGATGGTATTCGCCTCGTAGATCGTCGGAGAACGTATCCTGTATCCTGGGTCACAGGCTTCGAGTACCCATCCTATGACCCTGGAGATCTTTAAAGCGATCCGAATTAGCCGCTCGACATCGTTGTTGCTCCGGCAACGTGGAGTGATTTGAATTCCTGATGACCGCTTGGAGAATCGAGTCAGCTACTGAGTGCATTCGTTCGACTAAGGTTCTGCGATTACCTGCCCAACGCTGTGGGTCTGTAGTTCCAGGTATTCCGCGTGTCACTCTTCTGGGCGTGGACGAGGCTTGCGACAATTGCATGACGATCAATCCGACAGTCAGCGCGCAACGTTGTTCAACCTGCGGGTACGCACGACCGCCTTGGCTGCCTTTGTACGAGGTAAAAGAAAGCGCAGATATGACGGTGGTCCCAGCTGGGTGGGCTGACAAGCGTTCGTACCAGCGACGCATCACGCGTCGAGGGATCAGTATGCAGGCCTCGGAACTTGCAAGCAACAGTCTCGACGGACGGGACACGTGCCCTCGACGTCCGACGGACTCCCAGGTGCGCGAAGGAGGAGAAAACGTCTAGAGGATTGACGCCGCTGTTAGACAACTGGCAAATGAGGTCGGAGTTACCTGAATCGGTCGCGGGGGTGAGAAAGGTCGATAGAACGAAGCGACCAGCCGGAACCCTTCGGCAAGCCGAGGTCTGACGTTGATAGGTGTATTACGATGGAAGGATACCGTTTACCAATAACCTCGAGAACTTCCTCAGGTCCAGGGCACGGGCTTCGTTCGCCTTATCACATTCTCGACAGACGTCATCGCTGTGGTTCCCTTCCAGCTTGACATTCGACCTATGGATCACCGGCAACGGGGTCGCTGGCGGAACGGCTGAAAGGACGAATCGGTGCTCATCCGCAGCTCCGTATCGTCCAGGACGCGGATATCGCGGTGTGCAGGACACCGGGGACGAGGGGCGTTGGACACGACGTAATATCGCCCCCATCGTCGCGGATTCGGCTCAGTCGGCTCGATCCTTCGATATCGTATTGTATATCTTTTTCGCCTCGATACTTTTGCCTCGGTAGCGGAGCGGAGCGGCCAGTTTGTTATTGTGGAAGGAAGAGGGAAGGCGAGGCTCTAGCCGCGCTGATCTCGAGAGGGCTGAATGTATGGATCGGCGAGAATCTCGAGGACCGCGGGTGGCCGCCAAGCTGCTCCGCGGAACTGACAAACTTCCTATCTCGAGGAAGGAAAGAGAGGGAACAGGGAAAGAATGGGGGTGGGGAAATTCAGGGCAAAGTTTCGTCATTGCGAAATGACACGAGTGGTCTTTATAGCGCGCCGCCGGCTGAGCGGCTCTGTATTGACAAAAGTGTCGGTCGAATGCCTCCGTCGGAGCTGTTCCGTCGCGCCATTCTCCGATATTACCGCCGAGGGTGGCGGCGATGGGGTTTCGGGAGTGCGGCGACGGGGACGGGTGATTGCGACGGAATCATTGCGAGGAATAGAGGAGGTGCCGACGTAGTTGGAAACTTATAAGACGTAAACCGCCTTATACCAACTGAAACAACTCTAATCAAAAAATGAAAAGTCCGGAGGAGCGTAATCTCGCGCTGCAGTCGGAACCTATTGGAGATTCCTTACAACCGTTGTATGCGTGCGTGTGTGTAGCGCAGAATTTTGCCAGAGTTCAATTCGCGACTTTGTTGCACGCTTCGGTATTTTCCAAACCTCTTTGATACCTCGTCCTGCTCGTTCCGTATCCTGCATTGCATAGAGAATCTGAAATTTTCCCTCAGCTGCTCCGTTGGACGAATTGAAATAAGTCGGAAAGAACAGATTATACTTTGAACTACGACGGGTCGATGATATTTCCGAAGCTTAGTTTATTATCGGATCGAAAATCGGAGGTGAGGAATATGTGTAGTGTTTGTTTTATCGACGATGTTAGATCAACTTTAAAACGAATAATAATCAATAGTTATAAACCCTTCAACACGCCTATACGAGAAATGGAAAAATTGCGTAAAGTAGCGTGGAAGTAGTTTTCGGCTTCAATATGGTGGGCGACCTAAAGTTTGAATATTCCGGATATGTATGGACTGGAATGAAACAAACATAGTCGTAAAATCTATTCCAATGACACGGAAACTCCGGAAAACTTTCCGGAACGTATCTACTGAATGTCCGGAACTCAATGATTCAATATCATGTTTGCATCTCATTTTCCACCCACTCCGGAATCTGACAATTTAGATTTTCCCAAAGGAGAAAATTCTCCCAATTTCTTATTACGATCTAAACCAGTTTTGTCGCAAGTAACGCTCGGGTGATTTGAATGATTTATTTAGTGGCACTTTATACGTTTGATATTAAAAAAATCAGTCCCTACTCTTTGCATAGCATCGATCTTCAATAACGCGAAATTGGTATTTTTCGATACTTTTACCGATCAATGATTGGAATTTTTTCATTGCATGAAATTTTTTAAATCCATGTATCTCTGAGATTACAAATACAAATATATTAGAGTATTTGGTCGGGTGAGAAAAAAATATGCATAAAAAATATTGCAGTTTTATCAACATTTGGCTGCAAACTTCAAACTTGGGCTGTATTCAGTGGTAAAAAGAGAAAGAGGAACAGAACTAGAAGGGGGTAAGAAGACGTAAGTTGTCGAACGTAAAAACGTAATCGAAATACGAAGGACATAACGAAAGAAAGATGAGATGAGAGAGAGAGAGAGAGAGAGAGTGGAAAGGGGGTAGTAGTGGATGGGTGGGTAGAAACGGTGTATTTTTTCTCTTTACTACTTTAGGTTCTCTTCTCTTTTTTTTTCCCTCCTTTTTGCAGCCACCTTTCAAGATTTGTTTCAAAAGATTTGGAAAGTCATAAGGTATCGGAAACGCCCGAGAAGGCGCGGCGGAAAGCGCAGGTTCGTATAGAAACCGGGACGGCGGTGGAGAGGCGGGGAGGTTGGGGACCAATTTACGAGTTCCATAAGGTGATGGTGATACGTGACCGTTACCGCATCACGCTCGAAATCTGGGGAAAAATATATACGAGGGTGAAAATGTTGGAGAGGTATGGATTATTAGTATTGGCACTAAGGAGGAAGGTGGATCTTTCTCGAGGGGCGGCTGGAATCGCTCGGGATCGTCCTGCGGGATCGCTCGGGTGGCCAGATCCACCGCGACGCATCGCATCGTATGTAATACACCTACGTGCCCGCCCGAGGGAATGGCATCCTGATCCTGCTTCCTTCGAGCTTCCATACTCGGCCTGCCGCATCGAGGAAATAATATTTTATGCGCCCCGAAGATCACGCCTTCGCTTATCACTTGTCAGTCGCCTGTTGCGGGCCTGCGTGCATTGCGATAGGATGAAATCGCATCTTTGGCTTATTGTGAGTACCGGAAATGAATTAAAACTCATTTCTTTTTCTTTTTTTTTCTTTTGCCTGCTGAGTTTACCTACTTTTTGTTTTTTTGTTTTTTTTTTATATTCTTGACTTCGATATGACGACTTTAATGCGACAGTGAACACTTTGTCGCTTTTTACGGAAGACCGTGACGAGGCGATGATGGTGAAAATCTGGAGTTGCTGGCTCGTGATCCTCGGTTCCAGGTGATTGTGCTACGCTTGTGACCACGGTGCCGCATTCCTTCTCGCTCTGGTAATCCTTCGTTTCAACCCGTCCCTTTCATTCCTTCTGATTCATTCGCTAGTCAACTCTCCGATGATTAAGCAAATAGATAAAATACGAAGTTTAATTAAAAGTTGGACGGCCTGAGTGACATATTTGATTAGCTCAGAGTTCAATTAATCATTCCCTCGAGTGGTTCGATAACTCGCTCAGATTTGTATTCGAAAATTATCTTTTTCTTTCGTCACCTCTCCCTCCACCGTTCTTCTCTTTGCTTTCCTTTAATATCCTCACCCTTTTCCTATTTCTTCCTTGTTATATATTACACGCCCTTCGAAAGTATACATATATAAGGCAGCACAAAGTGCGATGGCTTTCGTTTGCGACGAGCTTAATTAATTCGCAAAATTATTCATTCGGATTTTATCGTGATCGTGAACACACTATTAAAATTGAGGCTGAAGCTCGACTGACTAAGTTTGTAACGCTCGACGGGGACGTTCGTTCATCTCGACGAACGCGCTCGGCAGGTCCGCCATTGAAATCGTACGCCAGCTCACTCTCTCACTCACATTCGTAAATATAGATACACGCACACTTACGAATGACCACGTCCGTCCTGCAGCAGATCCGAACGAAGAGGATTGTAATTAGAGTCTGTAGGTAGGAGTTAATTTTTCTCTAATTTTTTGCCACGCTCCTGCAGCAGCAGGAGCAGCAGCATTCCGTCCGTGTAAAGAAACAAGTTTACGATTGTCGAAGGTGCGCTCTTGAATATTTGTCGGAGGTAAAATAAAGAATGAAAAATCGGCAAGGACGAGAGCAAATAGAAACGCGTACAGAAATAAAGGACTGAAAAAAGATTGAAATAAAAGAACCGGCACTTCATAGCCCATTTGAACCACGGATGAAGGGATCGGGAAAAAGTTTGAAGCCGCGGAGAGTCTTCTCGCATCTCAGCTACCGTTGGATAGTTAATTTCGCTCCGGCTTGTCGCTTAATGCTCACCTTGTCGTACGACGTATTCGATTAGTCGATGACTCTTAAACGGTAAAACATGTGAAAATTAATAAGATACAGCAGCCAGTAGTGTTGCAGTGACTGGAAGCATCGCGTGTCACGTGCGCGCGGTTGAAACGATCAACCCTTCCACGGCAAAATCTGTTAGACGCGTAAGGAAGTTCTTCTTACAGTTTAACGATTCCGAGTCCCGATCGGTTAATGTTCCGTAGACCGTGATTCGCTCACGTTCAATAACTCTTCTGAACTAGGAGTTGCCATGTTTTGCAGTATTTTCCTCCCTTGAACTGCCACAATCGAGGAAAAGGTGCATCCAGAAAATGATCGCTCACTCAACAGAGAAAATCATTTGATTCACCGACTCAACCGTCCGCCCGTAGATCATTCGGTGAAGGAAACCTGTTCATTTTTAATCAACGCACCAAGCCGAGCAGCGTATGAAAATGATGATCATGAGTACGTTGCAGAGACACGATGCAC
Source organism: Neodiprion lecontei (assembly GCF_021901455.1). NCBI lineage: Eukaryota > Metazoa > Arthropoda > Insecta > Hymenoptera > Diprionidae > Neodiprion > Neodiprion lecontei. The sequence continues at coordinate 41,382,470 of NC_060261.1, read as the reverse complement.
TCCGTGCAGCTTCAGCTTCAGCTGCTTCTTGTTCTTTTTATTTATCTTTTTCTTCTTCGTCATCAGCTTCTTATTCTCATATAAGTATGCGCCGCGAAAGGTCGGCTAATCATGTAAAATAATTACGTTTTGTTTTGGCGGCGCGGCGCCATGCAGTTAATAGACACTCACTCGCTCGTCACGCGACCGGTCGCACGGTTCCAGAAGGAACTCGCGAGCCTGGCAGAAGAGGAAGAGAGGTCGCGAAAAAGGAACGCCAGTTCTTGCTGCCGAGGGGTCCGGGGAGAGGAAGAGAGACTCCATCAAGGCCCGTCACGCCGACTCCGGACTCATTCACCCGAAGTGCGCTCCACCAGGTACCCAACCGCACACACTAGAAATTATTCCGATGATCTCTGTAACCCGCGTGAGTTTCTCGTACACATCGCCACGTTCCCTCCTTCCACAAAACACTACCTCGATGCGTCGGCGTTGCGTTGTTGCAACGTAATTCAACCGCAATTACGGATAAGCCAAGAAGACGACGAATAGAAACTGTTGTACCCTGTGACCACGGTCTTTCGGAGCGTATCCGTGATTCGGATCAGCCGGTTCTTTTATTTTTGATCTGTCATATTGGTTCCCCGCTGTTAATGGAAGTTTACCGACGAACAGAAAATTGTCTCTCGTGTTTTTTTATTTCATCTTCCGCAGAGCCTTGACAGAGTGATGAACATCCGAGGGATCGGGATATTTCACCGGTGAAGTGCACCGTTGTAATAATGAACGACCCAGAGGTTGTCCATCACTGTCAATCAACATGAGTGAACTTTGATAGACGCGGAAGATTCAGATCGCGTCAGTCGGTTACGGTGTAATTATTTCCCGAGCGACTTAATTTACTTCTTTTATTTTCATCTTCCACGAGGAATTGGAGACCGTGACCGTTGAAGACTGCAGACCAACGATCATCCGGTCGAAAAATGGTCGAGTCCCTGCTTGTTGATGTTAGAAAAAAAAGTTTTCATCCAAAATCCGGAACGTGTTATCGGTGGTGACAACCCCATCCATTTCCTCCCCTAAACGTGCAATTTTCAAAAAAAGGGACGACGATAAAACTTCTATGCGTTTTATCGGAACCGCCTGAAGGTCTGATCTCAAGAGGTGAATCGGATATTTGAAGGTACAGTCGAGACGGACGACATGCATCGAGAGTTATGGGGGCTGGTCCGAGCTCTCTCACAAGCGGGCAGAAAGGCAGAGGCATTGAGTGAAGCGGTCGGAACCTCTCGACCCGAATCGGTGTTGCAGGCGCTGCTATATCGCAGCTCGAGTAAAGGCACCGCACCGGCATACATATAACTTCAGGTATATCCACTGCCAGTAAATTATACGCAAAGTGTACGCGGAGGCACCCCTTCACCCCTTTTATTCCACCACCCTTTTTCCGCCCCCCGACAACCCTCTGCCCCCCTTCATCGCGCTCAGCCGGTCTCTCCGTCGCGGCCCTCCAGAGGCCGCGCGGCTGCCTCACGTACATCATTATGATTGATCGCTTCACCTTACTTTGTAATTAAAACTAGTTGCCATTGTGCCCGGCAGCGCACTCTCTCTCTCCCCCCCCCCCTCTCCTTCTCTGTCATTCCCTCTCTCTCTATTTTGCCCTCTCGCCGTCGCTCTCCGCGCTTTCTTGCCGGCCCCCCTTCGCCCCGTTAAACGCTCTTTCTCTCACTCTCTCTCTTTCTCTCTCGACATCGCGAGCCGTACCTCGGCCCGCACATTTACATACATACACAGCAACGGCACCAGCAACAGCAGCAGCAACGACAGCGAGTGGCGGCGGCGGCCTATCTCGCGGACCCTCATCCCCCGGACGACCCCCGGCACCACCGGCACCCAGGGCACCCCACCGACCCATTGCGCCGCCCCTGTCTCTTCCCGGAGAGCCATGCGTCATAGTTATCTATGCTTTTTGCTCGAGACTGATTTAGAGCTGTCTAAGGACCGGGCCCTACGAAATTAAATAATTGCTAATTTATGGCGCAGTCCGCTGTAGATCGTGCTCGATGTGCTAGCGCTGAATTTGGAGGAACAACACCGTCGGCGATAAGGCGCATGTCGGATGATTTATTAGTACCGATATTAGTCGTCGTCGATGCCTCATCTCTGCCTTTTGCAATTGCGTTCTCACGCCCCAAAAGTCTCTCATACCTATCGTGGATGTATCTTGTATGTACGTACGTATACTTCGGTAATCTCGTCGCTTCTTGTGTGATTCTTGTCCGTGGAATCTTCATCCCTTCGAACTTACCCACCGTGGAAGGAAATCGAATACATCATTTTATGAACTGGAATAACCGGAGTAAACTGAAATCGAAATCTTAAAAACTGTATGATCCGAAGATACTGGTGAAATCATCGGTCTTTTGAACCGAAATTGAAAACCTTGAAACCGTGTAAATATCGGCGGAAGACGTCGAGTTGATAATTCATTGTAAAAATTAGCCTCGGAATTGTCGAAAATAATATAAATGTAAGGGAATTTCGCCAGTGATCTTGGAAATTGATTCAATTCTTATGGAGATGAAGAATATTTCTTCCAGGTCGTGTTTGTTCAAGGCACTGGCCTGTATGCAGGCAATCGGAAAGCCTGGCAATTTCGCAGTAGATTCACTCATTGGTTTCGATCGGAGAAACGGGGAATACGCAAGCAAGAAGAATCAACGCGTTATCTTCTTTTCCCAAAATTCCCGCCAACCACTGCAGTTTCACAAATGCTTGTCCAGCATTCGCGAATGGCTTGTATAAATTAGAGACAAGATTTATTTATTTTTTTCCCCTGCTCCGAGGTAGCAGCCGGGCAAAACCGTTGAGAACGGAGAGACCAGAACGATCAATTCCTTTTTCACGCGTATATACGCTTCTACGTCCACGCTTGTGTATTTTTATTTTTGCGATTAGGCTCAAGCCAACGACAATTGCTGCATACAGGAAGAAGTGTACACATGCAAAGGTAATGGTGACGCGGTTTAATTCGGCAATAAATAGAGGCTGCCCTTGCACCCGACGCAAGCGGGCCATCACTCACGGTTTCTTTTTGTCACGTCATATACGTACGTGCATACACACGCGCATGCGTACACACACGTACATATACACACCTGGGAAACGCACGGATTTATTTGACGTGCTTCAACGATATTTATGGGTCCGGTTGTATTCCGGACTCGTTGTAGTAGGTCGGTTGGCCCCTGGTTGTTACTTGGCTTTTTCTTCCTGTCTTTCAACGTTTTTATTTCACACAAAACCGCGTCAGCCCAACGTGCATATCCATAACCGAATAGATCACCGCTTTTGCTCTCGTCAATCCGCTTCAAAGGTCACGGATGTACAATGAACAGAAACTGAATTACTATGCATATTTTTAATTTCATACAAATTATCCAATATTATTGACCGGATCGCATTGAAAATTGAACGTAGAAAAAGTTGAGAGAGGATGAGCAGCTTGGATCACGATTTTCCGAGAACAAACGGACCCGATGATCCATGGATCAGGCGCAAGCATCGCGACGGGTTTCCCCTGCACGGTTCGCGATTCATTGTCCCGGATCAATCGGTGTAAAATTCGGTTGACAAATCCCGCGGCGTGGTAATCGGCACCGTGTCAAGTGTGAACGTATAATATCAAAGCCCTGCCGGTTCCGCCTGCAAGAGCAAGTCGACGGGGTCGAGAAGTTCCGCAGCTCTCGACGTATAGGTATTATTATAGGAGCCGTTAGCCCGGCAGTCTGCTAATCCATAAAAAATAAAATTTATTGGGAAAAAGAAAAGAGGCCCACGGATATAAATCTCGGGTATTATAATGGGATCTGTCTATTATTAAAGAATGAGTGATTTAAGGAGGGGTGGAGTTGAGCCGTGCTGGCGTGTGGTGCTCGTGCTCGTGAAGGTCCACGCCGGATCCCCACCCCCCATCCCCCGAAACCCCCCCTCTGCTCGCCTGCCCTCCCACTCTTCACGATCAACGGCGGGGAGGTGAACCTGGTCCTTTTGCCCATGGGGGTGGTGAATATTTTGATACTCGTTCCCCGGGGGGTTTGATGCAACGAGATTTTTCGCAAGTTTCGCCGCACGTGTTGTCGGCTGTCTCTTTTTTACGTCGCGCAAGTTTAACGAATTTTTTACACCGAACGGGAAACTCTGTAATACTCGCATCAAATTTTGTCTAGATCTCGGTATGTACGGTGTATCAGTCATAATTGTAGGACAGACGTGATTTTATAAAGATGATAGAAATATTCATGTATTCACGAAGTTGTTCGGTAGAAATCAACTTGATTATTTAACCGTAAGAAGCCACGCGGCGTTATTATACCGACCGGGTACACCTACTTGTTGAGGAAATGTTGCCGCACAACTTCCACACGTCGTATAACTTGAAAAGGAAATATAGTTATTGACTTGCGAACGAATCGATTAAGCCGTCGACTATAAATATCGTGTTTTACGATGCCGTCCGGTCAGGGACAGGCGAAACACAGCTATCATAATATTTTGTCAACTTTACGATCAACCTCGTGGGCGGATCTCCATCATCATCGAGAATCCTGATCGCATCGCCGATCGCACACGCGTATGCGATACCCGAAAGATAAACTTCCGGATGAAAGTGACGAATACGGACGTGAGATTACGGAGTCGAAGATGTCGCCTAGCGCCTCTCTAATTCGCACCTTCGTCGGCGCCCCGGTAAGGAAGCCGAGATAAGGGCGACGGGGGGAAAAAGCTCGGCAGGTCACATCTACCTGTACCTGTGTTGAATATAATCTCTGCTCGTGCCGAGCGACCAGTCGTGGCAGCGAGTCGTCGTCGGTGTGTAACACCCATACGTCTCGGGATGACGTTATTTATTGGCAGCAGCTGACATTCAGACGGCCCCCCGTAACCCCCCTCGACGACCCCCACCACGCCAGTTTCTCTTCTCTCCCGCTGTCACCAATAAGTCAAAGTTATCCCCGGCGGAGAAAAATGCCAGGCGTTTCCCACCGACCGGAGAAAGGGCAGCTTTCTCGGAAGCGTGATTTGTGGCGACCGCTCGGCTCGTTCACTTGCCGCGCGGCAATGAGTCGGTCAGTCGTAAATATCCGCCGGACGGACGGACGAATGGACGGATGGACGGGGGACCGACAGCTTCCCTTTCCTATTCCCATTCCCGTTCGCATTTCTATGCCCGTTCCACTTCGTTCTACCCCTTCGCCCCTCCGCGCACCAACCGCCAAGGGGATGAAAAAAGGAACGAACCACGAATCGTTCGGCGCATCAACTCGAATAGCTAACGATCTGACCCTTGTAATCGTCCGTCTCGTACTCGCTCGTACACAGAGAACGATAAGGGCTGGTCGGTCAAGTTATGCGTGAGTAACGATTGAACTTGTCTCTTTCCGGAAAGATACCGTTCCTTACCCCCAACAAAGAACCGTGGTGTAACAATAGTACGCAACTTTTCGGTTCGTGCTTTAATCTTGGATCAATTCTTTCATCGTTGTTGATCGTGGATCGAAATTGCGACAGGTGATATTTATCGCGTTCACTAACCGAGGTACTTTCTCGCACGGTTACAGGTACTCGAGACATTGTCTGGTTGTACGATTCATTGTTCGATCGGCCGACAATGAGACCCAATAATTCAAATCCAAACGAGCGGCCTCAGGTGAGTGACACTGATGACGGTGTGCCAGCGGTTCCAAAGTTCCGAAACAGTGGCCTAAGTACCTTCCTGCAATATAACATAGGATGAATCGGTTCGTAAAGTGGTAAAATTTTCCATAACAGAATGAACGAACGGACCGACGAGACTCGTTGGTATCCCTTCCTTCGTTCTGGGATCAACTAATTGCGGGTAAGTGGAGCAGTTACTCTGCTTCGGAAATGATTGAAAAGGTGGTCGATTACGATCGCGGTTAATTAATGAACCAGCTAGACAGAGCGGTAACGACGGCTAGGCGAGTATAATGCGCGGTGGCCTAACCGATCCCGGTCGGTCGAGGTGAGCTGAGGTATCGCTCGAAGTATGGGTTCGTACGGCATAGACGTCCCAGCGCGGCTACCTGCAGTAATAACTCACCGGCTCGCTATCTGCGGGTGAACATGTTAAAATAAGTGAGGTATCGTGGGAAAGCTTTCACCCAGTCCGAACCTAATTGGCACGACGCGACGAGACCAGGACCATGACGGTGAGTGAGTCCTGCCAAGGACCTCTAGGACATTTTCATCGTGTGCGGATGGCTTCGAGTCGATTTCGAATGATTCGCAAAACCTGGAAACCCGAAGAGCCGGGACGTTCAGAGTCACTTTTGCCGCCTTGATCGGTTGACTTCTTTTGTAATTTCCTTGAAATCGGACCAACTAACAAAGCAGATGTTCGGCATTGCACTGTCCTTGAGCAATGTTGTAAACGCGTGTGTGTGTAAACTCTTAAGATTCACTATGAAGCTGACGTGTCTACCTGAATGTGAAAGAATCTTGTAGATCGGCCCGACGGAACATCTCGCGAGAAAGGCAGAACGCCCTAATGAGAAACCAAAAAAGACGATTCGATTGCCGCATTTTTCCAAGCCCTCATTAAACTACCATAAAATGGTCACAGCGTTCTGAAGCGTCAGAAGTGCCGGAGAAAATTCAATCGGTCATGGGGGCTATAATTTTTAATCAAAGCTTGGAACTTTTATTATTTTCGTCTCCATCTTTTTACTATTTTTTCTTTTCTTCCGAGCATCGTTTCAGCTTATGGGAAATGCTTTGAATGATCAATAATCGCAGTTTGTATTTTGGTGCGTTCGGTTCTTGTTATCATTGTATACTAACGAATCGGAGTCCGCTGATCAGGCAACTATCAAGCGAGATTTCTTTTCACGGAACAAAGTCGGGATCGCGTGAAAATCATCGAATATTTTTGCGTAAAATTCGCGAAACGCTTTGGTGCCGAGGCTGCAGAAGCGAGTGTTGGCGATGGTTGGCATCGCATAAATCACTGCAGTATCTTCGGGTGCGGCGGGCCGCTCATCACGCCGAAGTTCTTGTCGTGCCTTAATAACGCTCGCGGTCTCTTCCCCCCTTGCCACCCCCCCCCCCCCCCCTCACCGCTGTTCCTTTCCACCTCCCCCGCCCCATTCTCCCATCTCCAATTCCTACTCCACCCGCTCGCTCGCTGCGCTACAAATCCTGATTATACTCTGCAAGTGACGTTATACCGTAGGGGTGCGATGGCGGGTTGAAGTCTGGTTTTTGTTGCCCTCACCCCCGCCGCCGGTTACTACGCCTCCTCCACCATCGCCAGGACCGGGGTCTACCGGCTCTCGAGCGCGCTTCTCTCATCTTTACCCGACCGACTGACAGCCTGGACGGCGTAAATCAATTTTCAATTACAGCTTTAGTATGTAGTAGGTCGTCGGGGCTGGGGCGAGGGCGGGGAGAAGGGTCAGGGCGCGGCGGGGCCGAGGGGAGCAGCTCGACTCGTTCGCTGGTGTGTTTCCGTGCCGTGTGGGTGAAGGCGTGTGTGAGTGTTGTGTACGACGTGCCCGCTGCTGCGAATGTGTTTGCGTGCGCACGTACGTACATCCGAAGGTGGCGCGGGTAGGAGGCGAAGGTAGGTAGGTAGGTAGGTGGGATAGGTAGGTGTACGTATTATTATACTTCGCTACAGTCATATTTATAAATCAGCGATATAGCACAGCGTGCCGCGGAGACGAAGAGGGATGCAATTTATAGCCACGCTCTCTTCCTCGACCCCCGTTCCAGCACCCTTCCTGCAAACCTCGCCGACGTCGACGTCGACTACGACGACGAGGCGACGCACGGAGAGTGCGCGGGCACCAAACTGCCGGCCTCGTACACATGAGCTTAGGTCGACATTTTCCGTCCTCTTTGGCAATAAATCTGCGAGTCTTTTGAGTCGGGCGGGGGTCCCGGTTCCCGGGTCCCGAGGTTCCGAGCCTCCCGGTCCCGTCGGCCGCCTCCGGCGAGGGGCAGGGCGGGGGGCGCCTCGCCTCGTCTCGTCCGTTCGCCGCTTGCCCGCGCGTCACGGGAATGTATATAATTAGCAGCATTGTGCTTCCACGGACAGATTTACGGGTCGTATCGCTACCGCGGCTGCATGCATAAGCGCGGTAAATAAGTATTTATCCCTCCCGGGAGGGGCGCGCGGTTCGCCCCCGGCCGCTCCGTGACGGATAGATAGAGAGACGCCGACGCCCCCCCCCCCCCCCACCCCCACCCCCACCCCCGCACCCCACACCCTCTGCCCCGGGGAACTTCGTCCGCCAGGTGGGGCGCGATCGTCCGCCACCTGAAAAATAAAGTCGAGGAGAACAATGGGATGGTGCGGCGCCGGGTGCCGGGTGCCGGGTGCCAGGCTGCATCCATCAGCGCCCGATCGCACCATTTATCAGTCGACTGCCGCGTTGTGTCGATGTCACGCGCCGCGCCTCGGATAAAGCGGCGCCCACAATGACCCGCCGACTCTGACACCCGCACGCGCCTCGACGGGGGCCCGGCCCCCGGGCTACCGGATCTCGCCGAGAGGGAGGCGTCGCGGGATTCCTTGACAGGACTCAAAAGGCTGACGGATGGTCGCTACGGGACGGAAAGACAACGCGCTCGGATCCATCATGTCTCTCTTCCTCTTTTTCTTCTTCCGACGACCCGACCACCCGATGTAACGCCAGACTCTCTCCCACTATTCTCGCTTCTCGTACGACGCTTCAGGTACGTACGGACCTCTGTCCCTCGGGGTTGAGGAGATTTTATAACCCCGTTCTTGAATCACGTCTCTGTTTCGTACTCTTTTGATCAAATGTCTTTTACCAACTTGGACAAGTTTTCTGCAGATACAATTTTACTCTGATATGTAAGTTCTGACGAATGGATTAATTTTTTGTTTTTTTTTTCGTAATATTCAATTTCGACAGTGTAAAAGGGTTTGTAAAAACAATTGAATGTCATTTTTTTTTCTCGTCCTTCATCCCTAAAAACTGATTATTACGGTGTGAGATCATCTACCTGCTCGTGTTTGACGATCTAGAACTTTCAAAGATTATTAATTCAAGCTATTCACACTATCCTTTCCTTATCGGCGTATAATAAAAATCTCATCGCACCGTTTCTTCATCTCAGACGCACCTCGAGTCAGAAGTGATGAAGAAACAGCCGAGTTTCAGAGTATTCTGCAGAGTACGCGAAGGACGGTGACACATATCGTCGGGCTCTCCTCGTGTTTGGTGCAGAGTATATATAAAGAGACGGTCTGGATCGGCGGGAGCGCGGTTCGGGTCTTCATCCGGGTCTCAAGTCGAACTTCCATCAGTTTGTCTCATTTCCGGAATCCAATCTCTCGGCTCGGCTGCGCATCCCCGGCAGCTCGACACCGGGACGAGCACTTTACCGTTCCAGAGTCTGGACGAGCGACCTGGTCCAACGGCGTTATCCTTATCCAGCCCGAAGCCGCGGGTCGGACGGGAGAAACCCAGGCGGGGAATGTATCGTTCGAGTTTATGCGAGCAGGTTCCAAGGCGGACAGGCTTGACGAGGAAAACTTTGTCCATTTCCATCCTGCGGGAACCTGCGGGGCACCCGGACACGTTGATCCCCTGCACCGTCTTCCGGGGGGGGGGCCGAAAACCACGTCGACGAGTTACGCGGAGACAACCGAGCGTCTGGATTTCCTCCGGGTGAAAAAATACTACGATGATCGAAGAGCTCTTACGCAATCGCGAGTAGGTATATAGATGTTATATTATTATGTAGATTCCTGTTAAAAATTTATTGTGCTTCGCCACACGTTTTGAGAAGTATGCAAAAGTATTGGTACGCTACGCAGGCATGCACATATCGTGTAAATTAAAATGGTGCAGGGGATCGTTATACTACACTGCTGCAGTTGTCTGCGATCGTGAAAGTTTTGAATAAATAAAACGAAATGTTCATTAGAGCGTGGCGCGAAGGGAGCGGAGGGTGGTAAATGTGTACCTCTGTGATACTAATCAGCGGAATTTCCGTGCAATAAATAATTGAAACGCGAAATGTGTGGCACGTGGATTGTGCACGGCTAATATTGATATGACGTTGCACGGCTACCGAGTTTTGCGTTTATGGTAAACCGACGCGTGCGTCGACTGTATACACTTGTATTCGGCTCCCCTCGTAAATCGGTGGAATTTTTCGCCGAATTAAAAGTTCATCGATCAATAAACAAATCCCCGTATTTCTGCCCCCTACCCCCCAACGATCTCTCTCTCTATCGCACGGTGTTTAAAACATTTTCGAGAGCGAGTGAGAGCCTGCAGAAACAGACCGATAAAGCAGCCCCCTATTTTCCCAAGCGTGCCGGGCCGAGTTAATGAATGCACACGCAACTCATTACAACCTTTGAACCCCCCGCGGCAAACGGCATCGAATGACAGTGTAAAAAATTGGACTTTATCGCAGGGTATTTTTTTTTTTTTTCCGAAAAATTAGCCACGGCCTTCTAATTCGCGGTGAATCGCATAATCGCAATATCGCCAGCGATTTCACGAATTCGTGATCGTCGACGTTTCGCCCCAGGCCGGTGATAAAATACTACGAAGAAGGAAAAGAGAGCAACGGAAAAAAAGCGACAGAGCGGCGTCTCCGCAAGATATGCGAAATAATTGGCAAAATCGAAATCACGACCGTATTTATACCTACACTCGCGGAAGGAGCGAGACGTCCGCGATTGATAAGGACATTGGTTAACAAGACGGGACCGTTTCGTTCCTGGCGCGATGCTGTCAGTTGTCTAATTGCACGCTGGACGGTCGGTCGGTCTTCCCGCCGAAAGTAATGAATGTAACGAGCCGCGAGACTCTTATCTCTTTGCTAGTATCTCCGCCAGTGTTCAGGCGTCTCGGTACCTGCGCTGAGATCCGCGGCTCGAGCTGGCATTATTTGATATTGTACGAAATATTATCGGGCCCCGCAACAACAATACATTGGAATACGCTCGTCACGGGGTCGTGGACCCGATGCTCCCCCCTCGATATCCTCTCTCGATCACTCGTGCGTGACTCGTCGTGGTTCGTCTTCTGTCTCAACTGTCTTTCGAATGTCGCAGCTCTCACGCGCCGCGACAGAATCCAGGGCCGCCTGCGCGGGCAGTAAGGCCCAAAGGGGGCGTACGGCCGGGGACCGGCTAGCGCGCCGCCTCGTAAACTCGTCGGAGTATCGCAAGAGTGAATTATGGCTTCGCGGCGTTCAACGATCGCGGTGCGCAAAATCCTGAGGTAGTTGGATTTCCGCGCGATCGGCGCAGAACGGGCCTTCGGGGCCCGAGGACGCGCAGCCCTGTGGGTCCGAGCTTTGCTCGTTCGGCGCGGCTGGATCGAGCGGCGGCTTTGTGGCCCCGTTGATTGTTCTTTGAAATGAAATATATTGATTACCGTCAGTCAATGAGCACATCGCGTCTCGACGTCCGTCGATGATCGGAGGCCGTATCTCTCGGAACGGATCTTATTATTTTATTTATACCGCTTAGGGATGACTTGCAACGATCATCTGTTTCGGTCTATCCCCGTGCAGACGGAGCTTATTGATGTCGCCGCTTATTCTCCGATCTCCCCTATCACCCCGCTCCCTCGAATCACGCATCGGTGATCCTCGATGCGCCCGGACCACCGACTACAAAGCGGGCCCACAGGCCCAAATACGCGGCCCGCACGTGGCGGAGGAAAGCTGAGATAAAAAAAATCTCCGGTCAAATAATTCGTGGAAGCTGGAAAACAAACCAAGGACCGGAAACCGCGAACGAAACATGCGGTCATTGGGGTTGGAGGTGCAGCAATCGAGCCGTTATTGCGCTTCCGGATCACGACGGATCGGATAAAAACCGCTGATACTCGCCCGCCCCGCGAATCTGTATGTATGTACGTACGTATGTATGTACAGGAGCGTGGTGTGGTTTGACACCGTGTTCAGCGTTGTGCCGCCGCTGGCGGAGGGCCCGCTTTTTTCCGGGCCAACTAATAGACTCCGCGTGCCGCGTACCACCTACACCCTCGTGGACTCGGTGTTAGCGGCTCGCTCCTCTACCCTCGTTCTCCCTTCTCCCTCCAACCACCCCCGAGCTCTCTCTTGCGCAAATAAAAGTTTGCCATGACCCGGCGACACCTGTTGAACCGGTGCCCACCCGGCCTCGTCGAACCCCACGCCTGAAAAAAATCAGCAATTAGCTTATGATATCCTTCACCCACTCTGTTCGCCAAAACTCCGATTTTACGTATAGCCGCGTCAGCCTGAACGCGAAAACAAATTCTCGGCTGTTACTTTTCGGTCACGGGGACGTCGACGCTCTTCGGTCTTTGAGTTTTTGGTTCGAACTGATGAGAAGTTCAATTTTTTTTTAATTAGTCTTAATTTGGATCCACATTCGTCACGGTAGATTGATATCTAGATGTTTACCTTCAGTCACGAGAAATTGTTTTCTTTTTCATGGGTAATTTCATCGAATTCTATGAGATAAAATTCAGAAAACCGGGACAAAAAATCCAATTGATCTTAGCGAGGAGATTTTTCTCATCTTTCACGAAATATTGCGAATTATAGGTACGTGATAGAAATTTTTGGCGCATTATGAACGCTTCTAGCGACGCAGTTCCTGCAACGGAAGCCAGCAGCGTTGGACAACGCGGAGTGACGGACAACTCTGGATGATTGACGGAAAAGCGTGCTATATATTCATGGAGTAAACTGAAGCGGTGACGAATTGCTCTCGACCGTTTCGCGTCGCGTCTGTGTTACGGCTATAGCGACGTCCGTAAAACCAGGAGCGTTGTAATCGGAAATGAAATAGACAGGTGGTTTTATCTCGTTCCGATATGCGTGCTATTTTGAAAATAATAATTCCACCGTATGCGGGCGCGGGTATTCACAGTACACAATTTGCATTTTTTGACGAGCGTTACGCATCGCGTCCGTGTCGAAACGGACGAAGTTATTTGACGCGCGTATAATAGGTGTAGGTACGCGGTTTCTGGTCGATTCTAAATCCTGGTATTATTTAAACGTAGGAATTTATAGGTGGAGTGGAATTAAACATACCGTTCAATCGCGTGTTTCGAACGCACGGTGCGTTGTCGTTCTTCGGTCGATTGGTGTAATTCCGTGGCGAAACGTATAATTACGGAGAGCCGGCTACCGGTTTATGAAGATCCGAAAGTCTTTCGGTGCCTAATGTAATCGTTCACGTTTGAGGTTTAGGCGATGAATCTTTGATTTTTTTTTTTTTTATTTTCGATTTAAAAAACATTTTATTACATTTTTTCTGCCTGATTTTATCTTCCATTTTCATAACCTGGCAGCGGTGTGTGTTTGATATATTAACAGTTTTGAAGTTGTTCGAGAGAACGGTTCGAAACGTATCGTAGATTCCTTCGTGCGTGAATATTCATGTCCGACATAAATCATATCGACTTTCACACTTACGCTGCAGTCCCGCCTCTCTTCGTGTAATGGGGTAGTTAGACAATTTTGATAGAATGTGGTTTTTTTTAAAATGATTTTTATTTTCATTCCCCAATGTCAGAGTAACGACTTCTTCGTGATAATTATGAAGAATGGATAGCACTGTAATTACGCTCTCGCTGAACCATCGAATGTCGTGACGTCAAACCAGGCGGAAAGCGTGAGAGTGACCTCAATCGATTTTGAGAAATCGTCATAAAATGGCAAAATATTACGCGAAACGCGGAATGCGAGAGAATTTCAATTGAGAAACCTAAAATCGAGTACAGCGGTAACGTTGAACAGTAATTGCTGGGATTTTCCGCGATAGGCGTCGTGATCGACGTGACGTCATCTGCACGAAGCGAGTCGCAGACCGTTCTATGAAAGTTGCGGAGAATGATGAAAAATTGATAATCGGTGAAGTTTAACGAGGAAATTATGCGACGAAAGAAGACTCTCGTTAACGAAGGAATCTGTATAACCGATGAACAAGAATCTTCCAAGCTCATTTCGCGCCAATTCGTGCTAGTTATTTTTGTTTCCTGGAAAACGATCTCTCAGCGTTTTTTAAGCCGAAGACAAATGAATCAATTTCTGTCGGACGGGGGCACGGATGAAAAAAGGACTGGAAAAAAAAAAGAATCAAAGAGAGAAGAAACGTGTCTCGTGCGTCCTGACCACACGCGATAAAAACATCGTTTAAGGATAGCGGGGACAAGAAGGCCGACGCGGCGTCGCGGCGAGCCAAAGGACGGGCTGACAGATTGCGCGACGGAGATGCAGGGAGCGTCGCGACGCTGCAGAACTTCCCCAGGCCGAGCTGGCGGCGGGGTTGGGGTCGGATTCGGGGGGCGGGGGCGGGGGTATGTTTATTGCTGGGAGCTATCTCTTCTGGCGAGAGGGCGATGCCGAGGGTGGGTCGCCGCGTCCTCTGCGTCCTCCACGCGTCACACGGAGTCATTTTCATAATTCGGCCGTTCGTATTCTCGTCCGCCGGTCGGGCCGAATCGAACAACAGGCCGGAGGCCGCGGCAGCGCTGCGCGAGGACGCCACCCCCCCCCTCCGCCCCCGACCTCCTCCTCCTCCTCTTCCTCCTCTTCCTCCTCCTCCTCCTCCTCCTCCTCCTCCTCCTCCTCCTCTTCCCCATCCTTCCCCTGCCGCCGTCTAGTTCTTCTTCCGTCTGTCTTTCGCTCTCCGGCGCTGCCACGTCGCCTCGCAGGGTCCAAACGCTCTCTTCGTTCCGTGGCAGCTCACCTCGACGCTCGTCGTCCTCCGCCTCCGTAGGAGCGCGGCTTCCAGCATGGCGTCACCGTCTCCGCTGATCTATTGCCGTCCGAGTTCACGGATCGATGTCGGCCAATCAACCGCCGCCGCACTCGTCGATGGCCGTTCCTGACCACCATTTCACCTCCAGCTTCACGGATCCTTCGGTGAACTCAAAACCTCGAGCCTTGTTCACCGAGGAAACGGTCTTCTGTACCAGACCACCACTCGGACCTCTTCCACTTGGACTTGGTCCTTATACGATCTTAACTTTGGATCGAGTGGATCATATTTCTCAACCTGTAACCGTGTTCAAATTTATTCCAGATAACTGTACAACGACCGACGATCAAACTGGATCAAAGATATCTACTGGCTTCATTGGTGACCTAGAGTTCTCTGTACACCTTGACATGTTCCATAGAGTAATATTCAGCCTGAGAAGATAAAATATTCGTTATCGATCACAGAACAGTGATTCGGTATTGAAATTTTATTTCAGATAAATCTGGAAGATTTTATATACCCCACTACCGACTCGATTTCATGTACTGGTCAACTATTGAATCCGTTCATTTTTGGGCAGATTGAAGGTGTACTTACAAGGAAGGATAGAAACCGACTTGGATGTATCCCGGAAATTTTTAGGATCTAAGGAATATGCTGCTTCTTTCAAGTGATGATGGTTATAACGAACACTGTGGTGCATGGTTTGTTCAAAGAAACCCTCGTTTTTTCATCCACCCAGGGTGCCGTCGTGACTGAGGACGCCGTTGGCTGCAGGTACGACCACGGTGAAGAGAATGAGAGAGAATGAGAGTGTCCTCGTTCCCTGGCAATTCCCTCCTTAAAGCTCCTTTCCTCTTTTCGCTTTTCGACAGTTTCATGGGCTCTGGGAACCCGGAAGGTGGTTTAGTTGAGGCGGGGGGCTCACGCCGCAGTCAGAGTTAACTGGCAACGTCAACTTTGTCTCAGGGCGAGCCCCTCCACTATATTAACCCTAATGGCTCGCGCGGATATAAAGCACAGCCCGCGCATACACTAACTCGTTATTATTGCGGCATAAATAACGCGATAATCCCGCAACCCGGGCGACAGTGGGAAGAGGAGGCAGGGATACGGAGTTCTACTCGCTTCCGCGTCGAAACCCCCGCACCTACCTACCCCAAAACTTATCCCCTGCCCCGCCCCGGGCTCCACATCCTCTTCCCCGAAACCCTGCCAGTATAGATATCTACCCCTTAATCCATACAACCGACTTACACCCCCGTAATAGGTGCTTGGATCTCAAAATCCACCCCATTTCCACTATACCGAAAACAGAGATCGCCCTTCTGTTCTTACTCAGTACAAATTGACAAAAATTATCGTAGTAGTGAAGTACGAGGAATTAAAATCGTTGACGTTTTTATCCTTGGAATGATAATTGTCGTACCTGAGACAATTTCTGTTCCAATATATTTCTTTCTTCTTCTTTTTCTTTGGATCCCGAATGTATCGCTACAGTGATTACGATCGAAGGAAATAATTATTTCCAATCTTAAATCGTGACAATGGTTTCAAGGCGTAATACGGAAGAGAAATAAAACAAGTGTGACCATTTGGCTGTACACACCGAATCTGACCATATCCTGGCAGCTTCGGCGTCTGGCTCGTTATTAGCAGCCGTCTCGTTTCCGGAACGGTCGGTATCACGAAGCGTTGCCGTTTCCACTATTTTGGCCGCGCGTGGGGGGTTCAAAGTGCGAACACGTTTCGATAGTAAAGTTTGTATTCCGTAGTTTGCTCCGCATGTCGGAAAGAATGTAGAATATTGTAGTTGAACCCTGCCGCCCTAGATGTGAAGAACAAAAACAAAAAAATCCCAAAAATTCAACCCCTCCTCAGCAGATAAACGATATCAAAGTTTTTTTATTTTTTTACATACCTACCTGCTTCTCACAATATTGCACGTCGTCCGATCGAACCCATTCGATCGAAGGTTTCCACCTGTATTTTGTCCGATGGATGATCACCCTCACCTACGACGCTGCTGCGTCAGGTTTGACGATGGCCGAAAGCGAGGCTGAATAAGTGAACGAAACTGGTCCGCTTATACCGAGACGACTACGTCGCATTTCGCGAGACTCGCCCCTTCCACCCACCCTCGGACCTATAGGTTGGTACAGGGGGGGTGGAAGGGAGCGGGGCTGACTCTCCCGGCTCGTTTGAAAAACGTAGAGGCTTTTCCCGAGGAGGTATCGCGTTAGCGGGCTCGCGTCAGCATCGGTGACGACCAAGGTGGTACCCAGGGGTGCGACCCCGGCAGTTCAAGGGATGGAAGACGCCCGGGGAGGAGGGCTCGCGTCAATAAGCGTCCATCAGCCGTAATAGCAGGCACCGCCACCACGGATGCATTTAGATGGCTGTTTAGCCTCGCTTGTCTCGGTGTGGCTCCCGCCCCTTTACTTCCCCCCGCCACCCTCTGCGGATGCTGTATCTCTCCTCTCGCCGTCCCGCTCCTCGTTCCGTTCGTTCCGTTCCGTTCCGTGCCCTCTATATCTTCTCCCACGTACAGCGTTATAGTTTCACCCGTTTCTCCCGCAGCCTTCTCTTCGTCCGTTCTTACACCACTTCGAGACCCTGCCCTCCTCCTCCTCCCCCCGTAAAAAACTCATCCCCACCAGCGAGTCCCGTTCGTTCCTTTGCAGCCGCTGATGGGGGCGCCTGTAACGTCGAGTGGTAATTAGACAGACTCCGGTCCCATTTTACTGCCTTTTAATTAATTTGTATAAATTGTCTCGGTAGCACCAATTTATACTCTATATCTTCGCTGCATCTCGACGCTCCTGCTGTTACCCTTATTTTCAACAAAAGATAAGAAAAAAAAAAATAAACAAATAAAAGAAAGAATGGAAAAGACCGTCCACTTTGACGCTGGTACTTAAAAATACTGGAACGACTTGCCGCCTTCGTCTACTAGCGCCGGAACGAGATACGGGACGACCAATTTGCGCCGCAGCGCTTGTCGTAGGCGAACGCTGCTTTGAGCACTCCGAATCCTCGCTCTTCGTAGCAATACCTGTGAAGTCTGCATTTGCACTCATTTTTCTCAGTCTGAAGGTGGTTTTTAAAGTGTGGAAGCGACCAGAAGCCTAAATCGAATTCTCGAAATTGACAATCGTCAAATAATTTTTTTTATCGAAAAAGGTTCGATTGATCAACGTTCAAGCTTTCGATAATCGTGCGGGATAAATGATCAGAAGTTGATCTGACATCTGCGGACGGACGATCTTCGTTTACCGGCCATCCGACTCTAATCCGAAGCCGGTGCACCGAGTTTAGCGAAACGCTCAGCGTGCCGGACTCGACGGAGGATTAAGAATCGCGGTTTAAAGGTATGCGCGTTATTAGCTTCGACGTGGGTCCGACTGACGGTTTAAGGAGCGGAGGATCGAGTACCTACGTTTCGATGGAAAGTGAGAGCCCCGATACACGGGTTTGCTCTCGTCGAACTGGCGGCTCTACTTATGGCGGTACAGGAATGCTCGGTGATAAATACCCGGAGGATCGGGTGAGTCGGGGGGCCGGTTAAGGACATTTAAATAAAATAAGCATTTTACGTTAGGACCTTGGTGGATTGAAGCCGATCGTACGTGTTCGGAGCAGACGGGTGGACACCGGACAGCCGTGGCACCTAATGGTAATGATCCGTTCGATCGGGGCGACTCGTCGGTATTTACATTTACTAGAAATCAATGGGGAATACGAAAACACAATTATAAATCACGCGGGAGGGTCCCTTCGGGCCCCTGACTCTCTCTCTTTCTCTCTCTCTCTATCTCTCTCTCTCTCGCTCGCTCTCTACCTCTCTCCGGGATAGGACGAGATAAGGCCGAGGCTAATGAATGCTGACGTCCACTCGGCCCCTCGACCAGGGTGAACTCCTGAGTGCGAGTGCGATCGGTGCGAGTGCATGCACGCGTTTTACACGGAGACGGGATAAAGCGGGTAAATTCGTTCGCTCCGAGAATTCCTCGGTCCATTCGTCTGTCGACCGGGCACCAATACCTGCGGCTTCGACAAGTTCTCCTCACCGACGCCACCCACCGATCTTCGTCCTCCGCGGGGCCCGGTTCCCTGAATGTGGGTCGTAATGTATTCCGTTGACACGGCCGCCCTGCGCGACGCCGTCGCCAACACTAAACAATCCGATGGACCGCGATATCCTGCCACCGCCACACGTCACATCGGCTATTTCTATAATGGGGTGTATAAGGACGCCTGCATACGGAGTGCCGACTCACCTTCGTCGACGGAACTCATTCCACTCCACCTTTCCAGGGTTCTGATCGCTGATTTATTAATCGAGAATTTACACGTCGTGCCTGTACGGGTATATTTTTCGAGGATCAATTCTTGGGTACTACGAACCGGGGTGATCGGGCAGGTCTGGAGATTTGGGAAATGTTGGGAATCGGTTACGATTGCGTTTTTCTTGTTGGAATCTTTAACGAGAAATTTAAGAACCAGCTTTTTCAATCATGCAATATAAATGTGGCTGACGGCAATTAATCGAAATCCATTAAACGCGAATGACGGTTCTTCGATGCTGTGAAAATTTGAAACAGTTACACGGAGCCCACATTTTACAACCGATGACTCGTACCGTAACAAAACAAATTTTCCTCAGCTCAAATTTCCCGGATACACATCTCGTGATACATTGCTGGATCTGATGAATTTGCAGGTATGACGGTGAAACTGAAATTACGTCATTTTGCTCGGAATTCATCACCGAGTATACTGTCGAGTTAATTTTTGATGCCGGTGGTAAATTCAATCCGGTAAAAATACCGGTAATCAATTTACGATCATGATAAACATAAAACCATAAGGTGACTGCAGTTCAGGATTCTTGGTCACATTTACTGTACGATACGATAAAAGGGACGATCATCGTTGGATTTAATTAACTAACCGACAAGGCATAATTAATATCCGGCACCGATTCAAAGTGCGGCGGAAACGTCGAGGGTAATTGAAGTACAGCCACCGTTTTACTTATCTGTCCCTTAATCTGTCACCCTTGGTATCGCTTCTCGATATCAGAAACACTCAAATCACTGGGTTCAGCTTCTCGAATTTTAAGGTTGAAACATTGGGTCGGTGGACAGCGGAGATTGGAAACCGACTGTCGAGAAAGGAAATATTAACCTGCGAATTTCTGGCGCGAGTATGTGGAAGTCACGGGGAAAAGGAAAGGCACCTTGTATTAACGGCGTGAGAGTCGAATAGAACCGAGTTGTGGCTACAACGATGATTTACCCGCAGTTTTAATGGAGCTATAAATACTGGCTTTTCAATATATCTCCAGAGCACGGGATACGGAGGCACGGTCAAGTCCTGGCGAGCGAAGGATTCGCCGTCCCTTGCGTGCCAAGGATCACAGGAGCGAAGTTGGACGGTGATTTTTACAAGTGTGGAGGGAAAAAAAAGGTCTGAAGAAATTTCTGCGCTGCACGAAATCCGAAATCCTTATCCCTACGTCATTTACTCTGGAGTTTCTGGGGGGCTGGTAAATCGAATTGATCAATTCAAACCGCTCGGTGATGTAACTCGCGATCGCTTCGCGCAGAACTCGAACGACTGTCTCAATGTTTCGGAAAATGATAAAATACGGCGAGATAGATGCCGTGTGTATCTGCACACATCGAGGCGGGGAATAACATTGATTTGTGAAAGTGTGCTCTGGCGAGATTATACGGATTGAATCGAGCGAGAAATTGTCAATAAATATGCTCCGCACCCACGCGACTTGTCAGATGGATTGGGATAAACTGGCGGAGACACTACGGCTCGATACTGAAGATACAAGCTGCAATTGCTGTTGCTTATTCGAACCCGAGAGCCATGAGTGGCACGAACATTCCCCCATCCTACCCAGGTGAAAAGCGAACAAAAAATCGTCCGATTGGTCACCGTTGAACATTGCTCAGCATAAAACGTGGCTTTTGAGCTCAGCATAAACGGCTTCCAACGATGTTCGGTAATGTTCACAAATTCGTTCGAAAGAGGTAAGAGGGACTGTTTCGATGACTGTGAGTGATTCGTTACCGTGCCGAGTTCGGGAACTACTACTTTACAACCGGCAAGGATCGGTGAGGAAGTATTGTTTTCCTTTTTTTTTTTTTTTTCTCAGTTTCTCAAAACTATTGCCGTACTGATTCAAGAAGTCGTTCAAACTTTCTTTCCTTCGGTCCAGAGCGATTTCTCGGAGAGGATCCGAGCCGTTGGGAGTTGATACAGCCAACATTTGGGGAGCGTCACGTCCGACGAAGACATACGAATAAGTCACGTCGAATCGAAGTTGTACCTACCAAAAACGAGAAGGTTTGAAAATGGCTGTCCGCATGGATGGTCGGCCAGACAACGGGGAGCGAGAGAGAGAGAGGGGGGGGGGAGGGAGGGGGAGGGGGGGCGATAGAGAGACTGGTATCACAGGACGCGACCCTCCCGCGGCGCTGCACCAACACAAACATTCACACTTATCTTAACGCCCGTAAATATTGCTCATAGAATATTACAGGGCCATAGATCGTCGGGCCGCGCGGCACCCTCGGGCTGCATCGCGGTTCGGGGTACCTTTATCAAATAAACGGCTTGTATAATCACCTCTCTCCTTTTGTGTGACATTCGTGAGTCGATAAATCGATTTCAACCCCCGCCGCGATTCGACGCGCTTTACACCGCTCCAGTTTAAGCCCTCACCGCCAGTTTCGCGATATGTTTCCGTTGAAACAGCTCACCACGGTCACCGTCACCCCGTCTCCCCAAACGTTTTCGGAAAACTCCTTATCGATCAGGATTCGACGGAAGAACGCAGCCTGGGATCGAGATCGAGAAGCTGCGGCTTAATTTCTCGGAAGCCGAGAACGGCCTAGACGGCGGAAATCGTCCGCTTCGGATCTCCGTTAGGAGACCGGATCTCTTCCTCGAGGCTCCCTCGTAACGTCGGCTCCGGGATAAGACGGGCCAAAGTCCGCGGGCTCTTGGAGCGCCTGCGTCCCTGGGACCCGGGCCAGCGCGCTATCGGCTCTATTTAAATACATGTCCACCGAGTGAGTTATAGGACGGTGCGCGTGATTTGTGACGAGCTCGCTCTCCCATTAATTACCGCAGCATCTTTCTTCGCCCTTCCTTTCCGAGCCTCGCCACCCTGCCTCCCTCCGGCTTCGACCCCCGCCTCTCGCCTCGCCGCAGCTCTTCGTAGCTCTTCGTACGTACTCGCGCACATCTACAAGGATATGGTGTGTGAAGAAGGAACGGTCCGCGCACCGCGTTCTCGTCGTCGTCACATGTGTAGAGCTGCGCTCGGCTCTTTCTCCGGGTTTTTAATCTCTCCATTAATTGCTGCCCTTGTGCGTCCGTTCGCCGGGCCCCCAGCCTCTGGAACAGATTGGAAACGCGTCTGTGGATGATGGACCGCGTTCGTCCGACGCGGACTTGCGATCAACCGAAGCGCCGCGTGTCAATGCAGGTGCGGGGAAGCGATTTGTTGAGAGGAATTATTCTTATCGAGGAATTCATCGCGTCGAGGCTGATAATTAGGGTGAAATAATTATAACTCCGTTTCAGTGATCCTCCTCTTCGATTCCATGTTCCAATTGTTTATTCCCTTCACGCCCTTTTCTCGGATTGTGAACAACGCGCGGAAATCCGAGAGCCGGTTCGAGTCGAAATTGACGGTTTCTTATTTTCAGCGCAAAGCTATGCGAATCGGGATTTGAGCTCGGTGCCATTCAGGCGAACGGCGCGGCTCAGAGAAGCTCTGATAAGTTGAACAAAGGCGCCGGTGCGCGCTGTAATTTTGAACGTCAACGACGCTTTTCATTTTCTCCATGATTTATCAAGCCGAGCTATACATGCCCGCACTGTGTACAGCTTTCGATCCAATCACAAATATCTTGCTACAATCCCGATGAAAGTCTCGTATTCGAGACGCGCGCGAAAGCTCCTCACGACGAATAGGACCTCCATACTGTACAAGGGTTTCATCCCTCGATCAAACTCCGGGAGTGGCGTGAAATTGAGCGAGTAAACTTTTACAAAGAGCTACTTGATACTCGGTAATTGCGTAACCGTACGAGACATACCGTGAACGGGAAACGAGATACTCTGGGAAAAAATAATTGTTGTCAGGATGAAAGACGTGCGATGACGGGGAATCCGGAAGGTGCGGTAAATGAGAAGTAAAGAAGAAACATCCACATGGCGGAACGAGTATGGTCGGTAATTTGATACGTACGGTGTGGAGAATCGGCAAAATTATGCACAGTGATATACATGCAAAGAGGGATAATTATTTTACTTTACATTCTGCTTGAACAATTTTTCTTCATTTTTTTCCCCATGCCTCCTATCTTACTCTTCTCTCAAAATAACGAACGTAATTGATGTTCGAGTGATTCGAGGGATCAGGCGCGTTGTCCATCTCTGCCTGGGTCTGCAGGCCTTGCCACTTTTATACATACGTAGTAGGCGTGTATGCACGGTGCTGCATGGTTACTGTAAACACAAAATGTTTATTTCTCTGCTTGGCACTCTCCGACAGGCCTGCCTGCGCCGCGGCCACGTTGTATATCAATCAAGGTTCGTGTAATTTACATCCTGGTTCGCGCCCGGAGCCTCGACCATGCTGCATAATTTGTCTTTTTCACCGATCATCGTTTCACCGAAATTCGGCACTGCATGTTTATGAACAGGAATTCCACGATTCACTCAAATTCATGACAGTTGAATGGAAAAAAAAAAGAAGAATCACCCCTCAAAGCGTTTTCTTGCTCCCTCGTAATCAGTTATTTATTATAAAACAACTTCATTTCTCACCTAACTCTTCGATTCCATTCATGACCAGTCCATATTTTAATCATTCCGGAGGAGGGTGAACGACAATTTCTCTCGCCCGTTGCAGCTGTTGCAGACGGTTGAAAATTCCTGACATTACATAACGAGTCCTGTTGATGCCGATCGTGATAGGGTCGGTAATAATTAGTTCGGTTCGAATCGAGGTTGTGTGCTTCGTAAGATAGTCAAAGAGACCGTGAACCGTAGGCGTGCAGCGGCGACGCCCGATCCGCTCATCCATCCTCCGGGGTGTGTAATTATCCCCTAGATTCTCGGCGAGCACTCGCGTTTCCTGTATCCGATGCCACGAACTCGCCTTATGCGAAGGTCAAGGGGTCGCGACCTGTTCTGCACCCCCGCGGAAGGCACCGCGACGCGTTTCCGGATTAAGTACCAGCGCTGATTGCGAACTGGGGAAAAAGTTGGCACGCGTCGATCGCACCTGCAGCTTTGACATTTACTTTCGCCCCTTATATATACGCCTTGGTGACATCGGGAATATCTCGAATCGCGCGGACTTCGTCAATTAATGAAAGTGTCGACCGGCTTCGGCCCGGCTCAACCTTCCCGGCTAATTACTGACGAGCTGCAAAAGGAGGAAACGGGGAGAAAAGACCGGCTGATTGTCAAAGTTCCGGAAGTCACTCAGTCATCTGCTCGAATAATCACGCTTTTATAATTAGCCAGCTTGGTGACTCGCCCCCCGTTTTGTTCCAATTCACGTCGTTCAACGGTGCTGAACGTCGTTTATACCTACGAGGCGCTGGTGAGTGGACGGAAAAATAATTATCAACGTATAAACTGATTTTAATTCGGAATTGCTGGAGGTACAAATCTGTGCGAGTCAACCGAAAATTCACCGATATCGGTATGTCATCATCGTTGATAAAAGATATCGATCACTGAGACATAAAATTATTTCGGTATCTCCAAAATCGTTCGAGACCCGAAAGTATCGGTTTTTGATAATCAGTCACGAGTTGTCGGATGAAAAAATAATTGCCGTGATTTTACTCGTTTTGTACCACGCGCACGAAGATTCGACCCCATGTTAACAAATGAAAAAGGAACGTTTTGGAAAAATCCGTACCGATAATCACAACAATTGCGCACGACTCGGAAATCATCCGAGGTCCAGTGCGAAGGTTTACCAGGCGTCACTTCGTTGCACGATGACGGGTCGGATGATATAGAATAAGATCGTTGCACTGTGTCTATTAGATTCGCCGGTATCGATCAGCCCTCTTTCCCGTTGCCCGTAGCTTCAATGCCGGTGTGTATATATAATAAAGTTTCCGCTTCACCGCTGGACCATTGTATTCCGGATGCGTTTGAAGGAACCGCAGCGACCGTTAATCTCGGTTTGAATCTACTTGTCAAGTACAACACAGAGAAATAGACAGATCTAATTGTCTGAAATTAAGATGTCCGAGATACAACGATAAGGAGACGGCTTCGATTCGATCCTCAATCTATTCCCTACGACACTCACAATCAGTCCTCTCGCGATCACTCCCGCGAATTGATCCCCGCTAGGCTGTACCTACGAAAATTCGCCCAAGCTTTTGCACGATTTATTGATTCTGCCTCAAGATGTTAAGAATCGTTTCGCTCAGGACCTGTTATGTTAAAATCAAAATTTACATTTAAAAAAAAAAAAATTGAGAAGCGATATTCATAGAAATTTTCGATTTTTTGTGTAAATTTTGACGACGCGTCGTCAGCAAATATCTTACGACGATAGGTACGGGATACACGAAGAGTTTTAACGGCCGCCGGTTTAATTCCTCGTATATGGTTAGTAACTGTGAAGAAACAGGGATTATCGTTGTTATTAATATTGTTATTATTTTTGACAAAGTGCTTGTCGGCGCAACGAAACTGTCCAATGAATACATGCATGTAGATATTAGTCGTTGGAGTGAGTATGAGATGTATTGTAGTCGTGTTAAGACGAAATTTTTGGTAGGTTGGCGGCACGTGACGATGTTTATAACGATGATTTAACGTGATAATTATTCCAAATGAAGTCGCGAGTTGAAAAAGGAATGGATGGACACACGGTGCGTTTTACGATAAAAATCTTCCTTCGCGCACACCGTAAGTTTATGCGTAGGTGTGTACGTATCTGTATGTATATGTACCTAGATGCGATCGTCTCTCCATGGCGGGAATGTTAACGTCAACCGCGGCATTTGAACTCGCCGGTTTGTCATATCGGTTACGTCAAATTAACGGCATTTATCTTCACCACTTGGCAATTTTTTATTCAAAGACGATATTTTTCTCTGTTATCGCTTCGTGCCGCGGCTTCTTGACGATGCAATTTCTTAATTTAGATCCTCATTTCCGATGCGCGAGTTATTATACGCGTAGACGCAAGCTGTGCGTAAATTCTAAGTTTTCGCGTAAGGTTAGTTTTTTTTTTTTTTTTGTTTCTTGTTAGAAACCCAACGAAAGAGTAAAATGACAGACAATATAAACCATTGTCAAATTGTTATACAGGATTCTGAACCAAGAGGAAAAAGAAGAAGAGGAGAAAAAAAATTGGGTATAAATAAATGAGACGCTCGACTATTTCGGTTGCGCGGTGCGAATGTTTATTGCTTTTTAACGGAGATGTTAATAATTTATAAATATTTATCGGACGCGAGTTGCGTAGATTTATTAATCCGAGATTTACCACCATTTGAAATATAAATCTTCGGCTAATTTTCTACCGCTCACCTTTTCACCTTCTCACACCAGGCGCCATCTCTTCGCCCACGGCGAAACCAACCAACAGCCTTAAACTCGCGTCCCACCTGCAATCAATGCGTTACGTATAGGCGAACAGAGCGCGCCTCTTCGTCTTGGCACATTTCTATGCGTATAAAAGTGTTTTCCCATTCATCCCGGTATTCCCGGTGCGTAAAGTGACGAGACGAGTCGACGGACGTGGGAAAAGCGCACGCGCGGAAACATCGTCGCATCAACGCATTGGCAAAAATAATTTGCAATGTTTCGCACGAATGTCGGCGTAGCTGCTGCAGTGGAGAAATAATTTCAATAATAAATTACTAATTAGCGGAGAGTGACGCGTTCGTTACGATTTTCCTACCCCCCCCCCCCCATTTTATCATTCGCGTCGGGTATCTATAGATATAGAGAAAAATATCGGTTCAATATTTAAATAAATAAAACACGTTACGCAAAATCCGCAGCGTGTACGTACCTACGTCATTGATTATTCAATATTTATCGGCGGCGCCCCCGCGGCCTGCACAAACGCGAGTTTCAATCAGTGCATGAATTTGTCCAATCGTTCGATGATCGTGCTGATTAAAAGCCGCACGAAAATATATAACCTGAGTGTATTCAACGTATATTTCTACGATTTCTAAATGTGCCTGGAAACCAGTTTCTCCCGATAGTTTATGGTACCTGTAACAGACAAGCTCAAGTTTCAGTCTCTCACATTGAATCTGATTATAAGAAAACCTATCAATCGGTCTGTAGCTGCGGAATCCAAAGTTCTGGCAAATAAACTAATTCAATCACGAAGATGAGGCAGAAGCAAAACAAGAAGATATCGGAGAAAAACGAAAGCAAATGAAAAATTACAGTTGTTTTAAAAGATACGTTACAAAGGCGAGAAGGATTGATTTATGGGGTGAATTGGGACCCGAGTCGAACGGTTGTTGCCGGTTCGAATCTAAAAATAGCAAAAATCAATTCGTCTTTTAGAGTGCATTCGTCAAGCCGGTGTTCATAGTTAATTGCAGCGAATGCGACAGCTGAATCCGAGCGTGTAATTACGCGACAAATCGCGTTTAAATTTCCCGCGCTTCTGAGGCTACTAGTATCGCGCGTATCCTCGACTCTCTCGGTGCCTTTTTGAATTCCAGAGATTTTCTGTAAGTGTATTAACTTTTCCTTTAGCTTGTTTTTTTTTTTTCCCTTCTAGTCGTTCCCCGGCATTCTCTTCCCGACCGCGCGAGCCGCGCACGGTTTCCGTGATTCACGACGATCCGGTATAACCGGGACTCTCGGTGGCGCCGACCTCTGGGCCGCAGGTCCACGATGGGTCAGTGGGATAAGGACTAGGTCAGGTAAATACCGCTACGTCGTCGAGGTTATAGTTATATTAGCTGGAACTATCTCGAGTCCCGCTTCTGTCGGCGCGCCTAACGAGCCCGTCGACGATACGCCGTCCACAAATAGCGTGTAATTATCACTGGGCCGGGGAGCTACGCGGCATCCGTGTTGGGAAGAAGGAGCGTGTCACGGACGCTCGAATCCCAGGCTAACAACAAGTGTATCGGAAAATCCCGCGTCGCAGAGGAGGTGCGACGGTGGAAATCCGCGGCCGTTGCAAAGATCGAAACAGCGCAGCTGCAATTTGTCCGCGATGCGTATCTTCCGTCAGCGTTTACAACGCCTGCATCCCGCGCCTCGCGAGAGCTGCTTAATGTCCGCCATCCTTCATCCCTCATCTGCTTCGGCCTCAGACAACGGTCCGACTTCCTTGATCGACGACGCGCATCACGAGCTGTCGTCAAACCAGACCCTGCAGACGACGAGACGAAGACGTCGGCCACCTCTCGGCGACAGCCGACATCCCGATGGAAGGATATTGGCACCCCGGCGTCGAGGTGACGAGGTCGGACTTTTACATCGACGGCAAATCGGAGGACGAGGACCGAAGAGAGGAAGCTCGGTTTTCATCTCCAGAATCTTATCGGGTACTGACTTCGCGTTATACTCTAGGCAAGGTGGACAGATTTTCATAGTTGAGAGTTAATCTTTTTTTTAACGGGGACTAAAATTCTTCGCATAGATGTAACGAGAACTCGAGAGATCCAGGATCTTGACAAGGTTTCGTGAGGATACCAATTCGAACGGCAACTGCTTCTACCTTCTCAGCTTCATCCGCGACTGGGACTGTTGACCTCTTAGATATGAATACTGAATTCCATTTGATTATACTCAAAAGACCGACGGTCAACTGCTGTAGCGGAGGATCCTGTTGGAATAAACCCTAATGAGGTACATTAAGTAAATATGATAGCTAGAAGTAGCCGCGGGTTTTAAGATCGTGGATAGTTCAACAACGGGAATAAAGAGTCGAGTTTACACGGATTTTGAAAAGAGTGTTTTGAACTGTGAACTCACAGTAGAAAATAAAAAAAAAACAGAAACGCGTATAAAGTCATTCTTGGATAGTTCTCCCCGAGCACCGTGCGGTACGATCGCTTGGTCAAGTGGTAACTGTAGGTGGAACTGAGAGAAACGTTTTTCGAGTACAAGACAATTGAGACTTCCGGCTTGACTCGTGTAACCTGCCAAAGATAACGACGTCGTAAAGCAAGGAGGAGCAGTGCATTCTTAACGACCACGCGTCAAGCCGATCCCTGAACTCCTCTGCCGTTCAGGAAGATCCCGGTTCCTCGAAGACCTAGGTCAACCGTAGAAGGCAGCGAAGCGCAGCAGTATCGCGGGGGCGTCCGGCGATCCGATCGGAGTGAATTCGGGAAGGATAGAGGCGTTTGGGGGGCGTGACGGGGGCCCGATGGCGTTGCGTCGCATCAAGGACACTCGTCAAAGGGTCCCAGGATCCCGGGGTCCGTATCCACCTCCGTGGAACCGCGGATATGTGTAATAAAGAGCGCGATGTAGTGGGCATAAAGTAGCGTTGGCGACGGTGGCGAAGAGGCCCCGCCGGTGACGCCCGCGGTCGGTGTTGCATTCCGACGCTCCCACGGGGACGAACACGCCGTCATCCTCTCACTCACCGCGGGCCGAGACAAGCCCTTACTAATGGAGGAAATAAATTCCGGATTAAATCGTACCCCGGCTACTTTATAAGGCTGCCCGGCCGGTCCCGACATCGCTGCAGCGTACGCTGCACGTGTGACCGGCGGTACCGCCGCTGCGTTTTCTTTCCGTCGGTCTCCGCGTCTCTGGTAAGTCGAAGATACAGGGGGGGTCCTGACTGCCATGCCGGTTCGGAGGACCGGGACGTATCTCAGTCTACGAAGAGTCGGGATGAGAGTACGCCGAAGAGACGGGGGCGGGGAGAGACGTGCCGCGAGGTGGGGGGGGGGGGGGAAGCTTCGAGGAGAGGAGAGCAGAGGAGAGAGGAGCAAGGTGGAGCGGAGGAGGCGGAGGGACCACGCTGCGCTGTCCCCCATAAATCTATCAACCGTGGTTGTATAAATACGACTCAATGAGGCGGCCGTGAATCACCGTGACGGGCTTCATAAGTCCCGGGAGTTTATTAAACTGGTGAGCATTTCTCATGTCTGGGATAAGATCAATACGGCCGCCATCCTTCCAGCCTAGCGGACCTAAATAATAACGTAAATAATACCAAATAATCGTACCAGCTCGGCAATACCCCCGGTGCAGGATCCGAGGTCGTTCCCAAGCTCCGTTCGCCTCCGTCTGCAACTATCCTGCGAATCCATCTCTGTTCAGCCCAGATGCACCAGAGTGTCATCGACACCTTGGACAGCCGACTCTTGCAGCTCGATCCTTCTTGGTCGTACCACTGCAGCCGACCTCTTGATCGCTGCTCTTTCCTTTACACCTTTGTACACTATGCTTATAATTCTGAAACCTGGTGAACGAGAAACGCGGCGAAGGCAATGTTGCAGATATTTTGCAACGTCAAGCCCATTGAACCTTACGCCTTTAAATCGGTTACGTGACGATGCGAAGCTCAGTCATCTTTGGCAGTTAACTGAGTTCAAAGATTCTTCTCAAGTACCTACTTGGATCTCCGAAGAGTGATTTACTAGAACCTTTTGAGCTTTGTTTAATAATAGCGTACATGAGGAGTGCTTTTCAGACCACATTACATGATATGAAAAAAAAAAAAAAAATCCTTTTTCGGCAACTGTTGACAAGTCGAGTGTGTCGTTGAAATTAGGAAACTTGGAGGTCTCGCTTCACGCCGATGAAAACTCCTTAGAGACGTTAATTTCACTTCTCCCTTCCCACTCGGTGAATATCGAAAATTGAAATTTCCTCAACTTCCAGCCGGACATCGTCCACACGGAGCGGTGAGATACCGTTCCGAAAGCAAAGCATTCACCCGGACGAAGGAGGCCTTAACCGATGCTGGAGTTGGCGGTCACGTGGGTGCGAGGGATCCTCGGTGCGGTCATTAGTCAAGAAGTAAGAGCGTGCTCCAGGCAAGCAAGTCTCTCGGCCCGGTGTGAATGTCTCCATTACTTGGCCCCCGTCTGATCCGCGCACCGTTGCAGGCGGCACCAGGGATAGTGCATCGGTGCGCTGCGTGCGCGAAGCGTCTGTGAATCCACTCACGGTTAAGGCCTCGTTATAACGTAGACAGCGGTGCACGTGGGTGGCTGTGTGCGGGATTATTGGTCCAACGGGTTGCGACTACGCGATCCTGCCGTCCGTGTGTGAGTTGATTATCAGTACCTGCCGCGTTCTGCGCGAGATTCATAAACTATGCAAGGTTAGTCACGGCGCTCGCGTCCTCGCGATTCGGATTATGGCAATTGAAATTCTCTTTCGACGCGATATTCTCCCGACCGTGCAGGTATTCTCTCCGATATATATCCCCGTGCACCGCGCTTAAGCTTGTTGCGCTATTTTTGGAAACACCGCGGAATAAGCCCGAGGTATATATGCGATAATTTTGCGAATTAAAGCTTTTCTCCCGCAGTATTTCCTCGACTTAATCAACGGGGTAAGGTCTGGTATTACCGCGATCTTAGGTGAAGGGTCGTAGGTACGTGTTTTACTGCCCTTCTGACAGAATTGCAATGTCTCCGTTTCACTATCTTCGGCTGGATTTCATCAGCGAGTATAATTCCGTCGCATGTAGCGATTTTTGAAAATTGTTCATTTGTTTTACATGAAAGCATAATATCTGCGACCCTTAAGGTAGAAAAAAGTTTCTATGGTCATAAATTTCAAGTTTTCCGAACTGGACCTTTCCGTCACTCTTTCCAGACTGATGAATACCGGGCATGAGAGAAGAGAAATAAGAATATCATATGTTACATTCCGTTTTCGAATATATCCAACGATAAAAATCACACCCCCATCTCTTCAACTTGTCGTCTCGAGTAATATTTTCAAGTTTATTGTCTTTTGGGGAAATATATTCTGTATGTATAGCAATTGAGAATCGTGTTCAACCTTTCTTTAAAAAAAATTACAACACAACGTAAAAATTAACTGCAACTCTAAATCGACTTTCATAATCAGCGGTATACAAAGAACGAAAACCGTTGGTTACAAATTTCATGGAACGTAAGACTCAGAGCTACGTTCAAGGGACTCTGGTGCTCGATAGGGTCAGAAGTTCGAACGGCAATTAAATGCCTTGGAGAGTCAATTAAGCCGAGATTTATTACGTGGTTGAGTGGTGTAGGGTATGTTGGTCCTTCGTGAGGGGTTCCGGCTTTTGGAAGTCGTCACGCGTGTACAAAGAAAGAAGAAAGAACGACGTGCTGATGCAACGGCAATAAAAAAAATTATTTCCGTGTACAAACCTGCGAAATATTAATTTCAGACAAACAGACTTGGTTCGATTGGAATGAATAACTCATGCTGATCAAACGAAAGTATTTTTTTTTTTTTATATCTAAAACGCATGCATCTGTGTTTCGATGCTACTGATTTTTCGTATCGGGTGACTGCGTATCTGGTGACGTTACAGGGATTCAAACTCACCCGTATGAAATTTCGAATATTTTAATTTCGTCGTAGCATGTACACAACGTACGTACGCTCATAGGTATACATTAGGTATACATATATATCACCATGCAGGGTTACTTCGTCCCCGATTATCTACTAGGCCGCATCAGTAAAGTTATATGATTTAGTATTTTCCGTGTCGTTAATTTATTGCCAAGCCTACCACGTTACGGTTAAACATAGTTCATTACCGCAAGCTGTAATTAAAGCATATAATAACAAGTCGTAACCCTTGGGCCCTCCAGTCTTGTAAATCTTCCAGCCGACAACCCCGCTCTCTCCCTCCCCCTTTCCTCCTCCTCTCTCCCAAACTAAAACGTCTTCAAAATCTACCGTGCTGCAATTTGACGTATACATCATGTTTACCGCCGTATCCGCGTAGCCGCATTTGCAGCTCGTCTTTTCCCCCTGAACCAGCTCCTCACATCGACTGGAACTCACCCCCGTATCTGGAAAAAACTTCGCGATCGGAACGGATGCAATTAGGGGTAGTATTTAGTCGGGTACTCACAGTGTCTGCACTCTCGATGCGATAGGTGCGTCTCGCAAAAAGACTTTCAGCGGGGTGGTGGTGAGGAGGGTGATGGGGAGAGGAAAACGGAGGGGAGGTTTCAAGACTCGATGGAAGAGGTTGAATGTTTCTTCTAGCAGGCCGCTGCTTCGCGCGATTTATGGAGCGAAGTGACGGGAGGTGTTTATTGTGTTTATTGTGCAGCATCTGTTGGGTTACTTCGCTCCGCTGCCTGTCTTGCCGCCCCGCTCGCTCCTCGCGCTTCTTCATCTTCCTCCGCGTCCTCCTCCTCTTCCTCTTCTTCTTCTTCTTCTTCTTCTTCTTCTTCTTCTTCTTCTCCTTCTACTCCAGTACCAGACTCGTCCAAGAACCAGCCCCGACGCCATCATACATACAACAGATGCCCCCGATTTATAGTTTTGAATTAGACGGAGTGAGAAAGGTCTTGCGCTATCGCTGCCGTTGGGTTTTATAAATTCTCACCTCTCCCTCCCCACAACGGGGGGGAATCCGGTGGCACGAAGAAGCCCGGCGAAGACGGTTTTGCTCCCGTCTTCCGCGACGGGGCTCGAAAATGAAGGTGTAAATCCGCGGTACGTCGGCGAGGCGTCTGTTGCCTGGTTTCGCAGGATTCTCTCCCCCTCATCCTCTCATATCTCAAGGAACCTGACTCAATCTCCGTGCAAGATCCTACGGAACGCGCGACAAAAATTGTCCCAAGAAATCAAAGACCCGCTTGAATCTCATCGACCGAACGATTCGACTCTCCTCAGCGTTGCCGACGGTTCGAAATTAGTTCGCTGGTTTATTTTGGCGCCAGGACACCGAAGATGAGGGCGACGCGACGCGCAGTGTCAAGTGCAGCCCGCGTTGCACGGTGACGTCAGCGACTGCCAACAAAGACTGCGGACTCGTGAACGCGGTGAGCCAGAGGACGTCAGTCACTCATTCGCCCTCCCACCCCGTCCCAGGAACGCGTAGGACCTTTTATGTTCCCAGAGCCGCACCCACACCCGCAAACGGGTAACGCAGGCGAGCGAGTTTATACACCGGGAGCTTGCGTCGACCCGAGGCACATAAGCCTGTCAGTCTCTTGTCACGCGCAGCGCAGTCAGTCACTGTCGCCGGCAGGCCGACTGCCACCCTGTGTAACAACCGTATGTCTGGATGGCTAGCTATCGTCGTGTAACCCTCCGCCACCCTCTCACCCCGTCACTGTGCTCTGTACTCGCTGATGTACTTTACTCGCTGAGCTCTCTCCTTTACGCTCAACTTCGTTTTACATCCAGACTTTGCTCGTTTTATTATTACCACGAACGTTATTTATTACACTTTAATTTAACGCTCCTCTTGATTTATTTAGTCAAGTTTGCTCTCGTCGCGATCGTAAGGGTCATTTTGTTATCGGGACTTTAAAAGATCGGTGACTCGCTATACCGACGATTTTCCGTAGTTGAAGCAGCTTGTTCAGCCAGAGCTGAAATTGCTTCTCCGGCAAGGATGGTTATGTTTTTTTGTATTTCAAGGCTTTCCATGTCATCGATTTTTCTTTGATTTTATCACCGCTGCGCGAATTCGTGTTCGATTGCTTTAGAAATTAACAGGTATACGGTTTTACTTTCAACTCTCACAATTAGACAAATTGGTGAACATTATCACGCAATCGTGTTGATTAGCATTTGTATACTCATAAAGTTGCGGTGAAGTAATCTTAATACGACATGCAACGGTGAAAATTACGAATAAATAAATACAATTTCCTACCCGAGGATGAAGTTGTATAATTTTATACAACCTGACATGGACCGATCGCGTACGAACCGTAAAGTTTGGTAGGTGTGAAATCTCGCACGCAGCCCTCGACTCCCGCACGATCGGAAGATCGATTTTGACTGGCAACGTGTGGGGGTAAGCCATCAAATCCGTCGAATGCGGGTGCTTTTCGAGGGTGTACAATAAATTCCACCCTATATTCCAGTATTCCTGGCCTTATCTGAAAACTACGAGAGAGAGAGAGAGAGAGAGAGAGAGAGAGAGAACGAAGAGAA
This sequence comes from Neodiprion lecontei, assembly GCF_021901455.1. Lineage (NCBI taxonomy): Eukaryota > Metazoa > Arthropoda > Insecta > Hymenoptera > Diprionidae > Neodiprion > Neodiprion lecontei. The sequence continues at coordinate 41,347,543 of NC_060261.1, read as the reverse complement.
AAAGACGGCGGAGGGCTGCCGGACTCTCTTTCAACACTTTCGAATCGAGTCTTAATATCCTCGGATTAGATCGATCGGAGGATTTACGAGACTATTGGCTGCGAAAGCGGGAAGACGCTTTTCTTCGCTCGGTTAAAAGCGCAACGCGCACATCTCGAAGGAATTATTTTCCGCTTGCCACGCTTCTGCGGTACGTTTCGACCGGCGAATTCAAATCGAGTCAGGTGTCGCCAGAAAAATAATCAGCAATGACGCGGCACGTTCAGACTTTGTTTGGCTCTACTGGCGATAAATTATCCGGCTTTACGGCTCCCCGAGAATCGAAGGGTAACCGCTTTGGTTGACCAATGGTCAGGCGGTTATTACTTCTCCGAGTCCTGCGGGGGTCGCGATATCTTCCTCGGGAGGCTCCGCGTGCCTTCGTGTGTCTGGCTATACATACATATATAACGCACGTGTAATATTCTAGGTGAATTATTGAATTAGCCGGAGTCCTCGGCGCGGTTGGGGGCTGACAGTTTCATCCCGAAGCGCGGAATAAAGTGGAACAAAAACTGCACGCCCCGCCAGAAGCACCCTCGGATGTTACGTGATCCGGATGTGTATGCGAAGGTCCTTTCCGAGGGGCGGGAGGGCGGCGAGGGGGGGGGGGGGGGGAGAGGGAGGAGAGCCGAGCCGCGTGAGATATGAAAATGAGAACGAGAGCAATAAAAGTGATGTAGGGGGCTCCTCAGAGTCGTTTCTGAAGGCGCCACAAGTCACTCGTCAGGTTTATGCGAAGATGTCCGTCATCCTCTTGCCCGGCTTCGCGGCTCTGCCTCCGGCACTACGATCCGACTCCGACGCTTTCAGAGGGGATCAGGTCCTTGGCCCTCCGTCTCCTTCTCCTTCTCTCCCTCTCCTCGTCCCTCAAGTCTCGGCCGACAAAAGGCCAGGACTCAACTCCGGTTACATCCTGGTTTATGCGTGTTGATTTGCTGCAAAGAAATTCGAGACCTGCATGACGGTAATACGCGCTCGCAGGATTTTTACTACTTGTTGTAAATCAGATATTACGCTTTTAATCTGCCACTTTTTTCAACCCGTCACCGTGTAACGTTATCTAGTTGAATTTTGAACTCTGTTCGCTGACAAAGAGCCTCGTTGTCATACGTTTGATTGTTTTCTGCCTCACCATTTTTCTCCACGAGTTATACAGGCTTTAAATTTCGGTTCCTGGAGCTGCAAACGCAGACTGGCAGTAAAATACCCAGCGCGAATGTTCGCTGAACTTTTTCCACGCATTACCGATTGCGACTTTTCGCCGTTTATTTATAACGCGAAAAAAGAGCTCTGAATTATGATAATAACTCAGCTGGTTTGACCCCGTGGTTTGGAACACGGATTTTGGTATTACACTCGTCGTCGGTAGCGTACGAATAAATTGGAAGAGCGAAAAAACATCTTTTAACGTGTATGACATTTTTTTTTTTTAGATATCCTCCAGTCTGTTTGATAATAGATTAATTAATACACGTGAGTAATAAATCGACCGAAGATCATTTTTCAGAGTTTGTAATACAACGCAAAGAAGAGAAGTGATCAAAAATTTATTTACGACTTTGAACATCTTCCGTGCACGGTCGATCGATTAACCGAATCGGAAGCTCAGACGTCTACAAGTGTTAAAATGAGCGTGCAATTAATCTCGGCCTAGGGGGTGGGGGAGGAGGCGGGGAGCAAAGAGACGTCGAAATAATAAAACGGATCGTTTGAAGGGATCAAGGGGTTCTGGGTTTACTCCGGTTTATTGCGCAATTAAAACAGAATTCAAAATTGTTAACAGATGTAGGTATATAAGAAGCATCGGCCGGGATGTAGTTCTGACGCTAACGATAAATCGCCACCAGTTTGTCCGCGGGAAAGACCAGAAGCGGGCCGCAGCTTTCTTTAGGCCGCTCTCTGCCGGGATAAATCGAGTTCCCGGCGTTACGAAGCGTCGCGGAAGCTCCGGGATTCGGCTCGACGGTGTGAACGCCGCTTCGTCTTGCGGACGCGAAAAGTTAAGTAGAGATATGCAAGCCTGACTTACGTGAGCGGACGGCGCGAGGTGACTGCTTGATGGACAGGGAAGCCAGTGACCCGAGACTCGGTTCTCCGACTCTTTTTGGTCTCGTAGTCGGTTTCCTGCTGCCTTTGCACGCGCGCATCTCGGCCGGCCGGGAGACGACGTTTCTTCATCTTAATATCGAGGTGAAGACGCGAAGAGGCCATGGACGTAATTTCCTACATCGAATGACTCGGTCATTTTCAGTCAGTGGAATTCGTAAGAGGAAATCTTTCTTTATTACACTTTTTCTACTTAATTCATTAGACCTTTCCAGCACTGATGATGTACATTTTTTCATGAAACTTGTAAAAACTTTGTAAGGAAAATACAGTTGCCATAACGGAGATGAGTTTCAGCATTTGAAACTAACCCGAGAAAATGATACAAAATTTATAACGAATGAACGAAAAAGCGATTTTGGTTTTATATTGAAATCGGGAAACTTGTCAATTTGTGAAAAGTTCAAAGTGTCACAATTTATCGATCAAACGTGAGGAGGGGATTTGAAAACTGTTACGGCAGATTCTACAGCAAAAACTTGATGCGGATCGATCGATTCGTTCTTAGGCATATTATTGCTGTAAGGTTCGGAAATATACACGATGAAAGAAACCTGTCAACGAATTAAAAAATAAAATCAATTCTTATTCGAAGCTATGAATGAGTACAGATGCTTTTGCAGGCGGGAAACGAGGCACTCCGTTCCATTTCGAGACGGTTTTCCCAAACAGAGTAAGGGTAAGGTCTGAAAGGATGAAAGGGATGAAAGGATCGAGATGTCGGCAGCAGCCTCACACTCATCGGGCGGTAATGACCGAACTTAGGTAAGCGCGGTAAAGTCAAAGTGGAGAAAGATAAAAGAAGACAAGAGAATAAAAGTGTAGCATAAGGTAGGAAAAAAAGGTAAAAGAAATTCCTCGCTAATTATACAGGCGAAAATGACCGGGGGTATCCGCATTGCGCTCTCGTCTCCCCGAATGCGCTTATAAACCGAGGTAATTAGGGGAGTAAAGTTATCAGCGCAGCGAACCACGGGTGCGGCTAAAATGATCAAGAGCTTAGTGACACACTTAGTGGCTCCCTGTCGCTGCCCTGCGAATTTTGATCGCGCGCCCGTCGCTTTGTGCCTTTCTGCCTCTACTCGACGGCCGCAAACTCCGACGAGAAGCCGCGGAAGTATTTTCGCAAACCGTAGGGACAAGTCGACGCCGGTAGGTCGGTACGTCGGTGAAACGAACGGCACGAAAATCCGTGGATGCGGAGACTCGGCGACAATCCGAAACGCGACAGTTCGACGCGGCCACTTGTCTCTATATCGCGTTGCAAAACGTAAAATTGCGCGAGGATGCCGCCGCCGGAGGCTGGAGCGTGTGCTTCACCTAGAGGAGAGCGACGTCTCGGGGAGCCCTGGTATATTTACCGCCTTCTGTCGCCGAGTGGATCTTGTTTGTATCACACCGCTAGTCATCCGCCCCCGCTCTCTCCTCCCCAGACCTCTTCTTCGCCGCTCCTTTCCTTCCGTCCGTTCGTTCTCTCTTCGATAACTCTCCCATCTCTCTCTCTCTCTATCCCTCTCTCCCTCTCTCTCTCTCAGTCCCCTTGCCGACCCGTAGCACCGTCTCGCCCACCCCCCCCTGCCTCCCCCCGAAATGTGTCGCGACTGCTGAATTTATGTTTCCTCCGCCGGCGGATTGATCCCTTTTTGTTGTCGGGACGATGCGGTGCCCCGCTCCGAACACGGAGCAGCGTTTAAACAGTATCTCCTACATCCAGACTCTCGATCCTTTCATTTTTCTTGTACCTACCCACTTCTTCTTTTTCACCCGCCTCTTCTTCTCGCACCTCTCTATTATCGACGTCGCTTGCCGTGAATTATACGACCTTTGCAGCTTTCCTCGACCGCTCTCGCGCAACGTCGAGACAATGATTACGATCCTGCACTTCTTGATTGTTACAACGCCAAATCGTTTCGACTGTGATTGAAATATTTCTCCGTTTTTCATTATAAGCTCCGGCCTCGTGAACTTCTCAATGAGGGAATTATGCGCGAGCAATTGAAACGAATCGCCATCGGCGCGAGCCGTCTATTGAGGACGATTAATGAAGAATAGGTTCAGTGGCTCTGAGAGGAAGAACCCAACCCTCCGCCTGACTGCCGCCACTTTGGACAGCCACTAAATTTTGTCGTCTTCATTGAAACGTTTAGGCCGATGCACGAGCTGCTGGAGCCCTAAAGACGTTTTTCATCGGAGACGTGCAGTTTATTTTTTCTTCAAGCGAGAGCGCGTCCATCCCCAGCTTGCTCGCCCCGTAACTTTCCGCTCGCTAACTTCCCGCCTACGTGTGCAAGAAGTCCAAGCGTGCAAAAAAAAAAAAAAAACACTACTTCAAGAAACTTGTCGTAAGCGGGATTCGATGCAAAGTGACCGATTGCACGGTAAGTCGAGTCGGGGAATCGTCTTCCTGCGGGAACGGAGGCCGTACGCCTTTGAATCGTCTCGAACCCTCGGTGCCGAATTGTGGAGCGGCAATCCACCGGCATTTGCACGCCCGGCACGTTCGGCTTTTAAACCTATCTACACGACACGCAGATCGCGCGGGCAGCCGGACGGGCAGGCCTGCACTTTCGAGTTACGACCGTGGCAGTTTCGATAAATGCTAAACACGAACATGTGAGCTTTCTCGTTCGGCTTTACACTTTATTGCGGTTCGCTGTCGCCCGCGTCAAACGCACTGATATAGGTGCCCACGTCCTTTCCTTTGCAGGATAGCGCGTTATACGCACCTTGCGCTAACGTGTTCGTTATTTTAGCCGATTTATTACATTCGGGTCAAAGTCGACTCTGCGAGTATCCTCCATCTCCTCCTCAACTCGAACTCTTACTCATGTTTATTAATCCTGAAGCTCGGGCTGCCTGCATCCGTAATATCCTTCCATCTTGCGGCGCGGTACTGCACGGCTCTCAAGTACGCGATAGAAGTATATCATTTCACGAACGATCTTTATCTTCGACACACACACACACACACACACACACACACACACACACACACATATATATATATATATATATATATATATATATATATATAATGTTCCTTTTTTAACTTTGTCGAAGCTGCGATGAGTTTCTCTGTAAATGGAGTTTATTGTTTCGTATACTATTACATTACATTACTTTTCTTTACATTACGTACTTATATTCTATGTTTAATAAAAATAATATTACCTGTAAATGGAGAAACGACATTTACAGCTTATTTTCCTCTCGTTCTGACGTTTCCACGTGCGATTCCGCTGATAATAGCTTACGTACTAATCTGTCATAATGCCCTCGGCATTCTATTGTCTCTATTCGCTCATATTTACACGTATGTACTATTGACCGTGAAACTGCCAAAGGCGCTTATTGTTGTGCGGTGAAATTTCAAATTTGGGAGTGAGGAAGAAATATGATGAGGTGAATATAGGCCTCTTCATATTTGTTTACATATATATATACTCGTATACACACTGTCGTTGTTTGGTGTAGGCTAGACTGTATCAAAAATATGGATCATTTTTTTCGAAACTCAAGTCGAGTATGTTATTTCAAGGGACGAAAAGAAGTTTCAGATCTCAGTATCAATATTCAGAGGTGCCTCATCGCGATTTTCTATTTCCCGTTTAAATAACTTGCGAAATTTTTGTTTTTTCAGCTTTGGAATTTTATAACTCATCAATGCATTCGTCTACTGATAAGATTAAAACATATTTCCGCAGGAAATTGAACGCTCCACACTAAAGATTTCTTATCATTTTATGATAAATCTACTCTTTCAAAAGTTATTTAAGGACCTTTTTTAAAGTTATTAAATAACTTTTGAACGAGTAGATTCGTTAAAAAATCTTTTTTGTAAAGCGTTCAATTCCCTACAAAAATACATTCTGGTCATATCGCTACACGAATGCATTGACGAGTTATAAAAATCCAAAGTTTGAAAAAATTTTTTCCCACGTTAGTTAAATGAGAAATAGAAAATTGCGATGAAGCACCTCTAAATATTAATATTGAGAGCTGAGACTTGGACAGTATCTTTTTATCGTTATTTGGAACAATATTTGCGAGTTGAATTTTGAAAAAAACAGTCGATTTTTTGATACATTTTACTGTACACATATACACAGGTATGACCATGCCGCTGAATGTGAGCTTCGAAGGATACGGTCGTTTTTGTTCCTTTGGCATCACTTTTCATGCAACTTGTAACCAGCTACTCAGAGATCAGACTTGTGATCGCTGTCTGCGGTTCTCGTCTAATTAACAAGTAGATCTGGTTCGACAACTAAGTACGCGTGCTCGGTGGTGCGTGGATCGACAATTTTTTCCTCACCGATACGTCGTCCAGGTTCTTCGATTTTCGTCGCGACACAAGTCGGAGGCTTGGAACAGGGGTCGAAATTCTGAAATCAAACTTTCAAAACGCGGTCGGACACCGATTGCGATTGTCACAACGCCTGGCAGACTGCAACTCCGTTGTTGTTGGTGCATCGGGCTTGCAGCCAGTTGACTGACTGCGACGTGCATGTACGGCTACAATCTTGAGATCGGAGAATGGGGATTGCGTAAATCGTTTTACCACAAGGTAGGAGGAGCGGTTCTTAAGCGCATGTTCCTCTCACGCGAGTCGAGTCGAGCAAAAGCGAAGTGGCCTAGCGGCTTGCATGACGTCGTGTTTCCTCGTATACCTACTGACAAGAAACACGTGTCATCGATTGCGCGCCTGATTTCATTAGAATGTAACATTATACAGGTGGGCTGCGCAAGCGTAGATCTGGCTGTTAATCACTGAATTCGGAGTAAGAAGTTCCCGGAATGCGATTGTTGCACGCGTGGTTCACCGCCGATGGAGCAAGAGGGGGAAAAAACACCCTGAAGTAGCGAAGAAACGATTATTTTTACCCGCGTAGATCTCGGCGCCAGGTGAGAGGAGGCGGTAGTCATCCGGAACGAGATCGCGGACCGTTCAGGATTACCGTTATTTTAAATGTACAATAAATTAATCTCTCGCGTCGGAGACTCCGCCACGGTTTATGAAACCAACCGCTGGTGCTTCGCTGAGCGTGAGTTGTGACAGCGAGCGTGTTAAGAGATCGGCCTTTGATACGATCGCGCTATTTTCCCTCCGCGAGTCCCGTCGTGACGGTAACGTCGACGCTGTGTGATCCAATTTATGATAATGAATCTCCCAATTTATAACCCTCTTATAATATAGATACAAGATTATGGAACCGCTCTCTAGCCAGCGCGATAAATTTAGACCTCTCCGCATGTCCAAAGTGCCCGACGTTATTCACTCTGAAGCTGGACGCCGGGTGACAAACGCAATTAGGGGCGCAAGCGAGTGCTGATAATTATCCTTTGAATACCTGCAAGGTTACCGCGATCCAAGTGCCTGGTTCGAATTGAAACTATTCGCGAAAGATTCTACCGTGTTAGAAAATTTACCTACCTAGAACCGACTGTCGATATCGATTGCGAAATTGATGAGCTTCAACGGATTCGGGAAGAGGTAGTGAAAGGAAATTCAATTTTGGCCAATTTGTGTCCAAAGCTTATTTTATGGCTCCCCACCGGATGCAAAAGCGCACCGAGTGTGAAACAATCGATTTTAACACCCGTTGCAGCAGTAATCTCCACGGCTTGTGTACGTTTTCAATCTAACAATAAGTATGTACACCGCGAATTCTTTAGGACAAATACACCCGTCTATCGATTGGGATTAAAGAAAATTCATTTAATTATTATTCTATTAAGAAATACGTCAAATCATAGAAAACGAGGCTACGCAAACAACATATCAGGCTTTATTGATCCGTGTATTTTTCAATTGGTCAAATTTCAAGTGTTTTATATTATCTTACGTATTCTAAACTGAGGTTACTCTGAGTAAAAAACAGTTCGATCCAAATTAATATTTATTCGGAAAAAAATTCTTCACCGTCAATTTATTGCTCTGAAAATAAGAATTTGTTTTAATAAATTAAAAATAATTTCGCTTCTTCTAAGTTTGTCTCATTCCAAGTAGGCAGATAAACATTTCAAACGGTTAAATATCCGTCAAGAAAGCTGTTGAAATAAATGTGTTCCAACGACTTTTTTTCAACGAACATGGGGGCTGAAAAAATATGTGGGTATAAATCGTTACGTCTTATTTTGATTCTCGACTAGATGAAAAATAGAAAAATCTGCACGTCGCTCAAGGAATGATAATAAAATTTGTAAATTAGCATAATAATCAACCTTTCATGAATGATTGCCACAACCCTTGCTCGTTTCGCAAAACTGATCAATGAATCACAGTTAGGCCAAAGCTGCTCGCGGATTCCGCTAACCAGATATCGAGGCACCAGATAGCGAACCATGTAACGCATCTCAAGGTAGCCAAATACTCCAGTATACAGCGTCGGCTAATCTTGGAGAAACTTCGCACTTAAGTAATCGGGGATGCAGGTCGTAGTTATAGGTAAGCAGTTAATGCGGGCCTGTCGGAAGGCGAGGGGCTCTGGTTGTCGGCCGGTGGCGGCGGACAGCGTCGACAGGGTGCTTCGAGGAAGAGTCTATCCGGCCCCACTCAAGTCCCGAGTCTCCTCACCCTGCAGCACGACCACCGAGGAACGGGAGCCGATCCATACCTGCTCCTCCTCTATAGCTGCGGCTAGTTGGCCGTCACCTCTGTGTCGGCGGTCCCTTGTCTCTTCGACTGATTCAATTTGCCCCGCTCGTGGCTGTTTAATTACTGGCCCGCCGGAGTGGACGCCCGGCGTCGGCCGCGTCCGGCCGCGGTCCCGCTAAGACACTAACGGAATAACGGAATAACGCCGGGGGCGCGAATGGTGGTGGAGATTGTTGTTGATGCCGAAGTAACGGGCAGCCCTCTGGGGCCGCCGCCTCCGCCTCCGGACGCGGGGAAAGCCGGGCGTCGCCGAGCTACCTACGTGTCTTGTGAACCAAGTGACCGCCGCCCCCAACTCCCGTCTCTCTTAGACGCGACACTCTCAACCACTGCCGACGTTCCGAACCCGGCAATCGATATGCCAAACAAGGGTGCACACCTGACAAGTTCATTTCTTCAACCCTAGATACGCAAAAACATAGCTTTGAAGCAATGAAGGCCAAAAATCCAACAAGTCCGAATTGCCGAACCCGTTCAAATTGCCAAAAGATCAAAATTTCAATTTTTAACTACGCATGACCTTGCTCAATTCGGGTTATAATAATCATTAGAAACTTGTATACTTCGGACTGACAATGAGGTCATTCAACGTTGTGATTTCGGTGTCTGAATATTGATCAACAGAAATTTCGACCCACGCCAAATCCTTCACTCCGCGGTGTAACGTTGAAGTGAGTTGGCGGCTATTTTTTTCAATAATGACAACTTGTCACTTTTTGAGTGATCGAAACGACTTTAACGATCTTACGATTAGCTTGTCCTTGACTGCTTTGATCGTTTAAATAGCTGTCGAAAATTCGGAGAATCGATTGGTGTGACCAAATGTCCTTGTGTGTCCGGGTGAATTGAGCAGACATTTGATGCTTGACGAGCGTCCAAGAATCATTTACCAGAAGTCTAGACGGTACGACAGTTATTTTGAGTAGTCTTCTTCCAGCTCGACTAATACGGGTTCTTCTGCTTTTTATACCGGTGTCAAGATAACCGGAACACTGATAATCGAACCGGGTAGCGACATCGGCTCAAACGCGGCTCGGAACAAGTTCGTCATAACGTGTTTGGCTGGCCAAGTCGAAGCCTGCCACGAGGTGATGGATTGATATTGATGGTTTGGCATGCAACAAAATGTTTCGACCAAGCATACCTAGACTCGATAGAGGTGGCAGACATGGAACAAAAAATCTTTCAAAAGCAGGAAAGCTACCGTATACATGTGCATGTGGTGTATAAACGCTACGTGAAATGTCATTTGAATATCAACGCTGATTAACAGACGCATTAATTGGAGCTGACGCGTCAATATGCTAATTGCTTCGAAACTTGTTCTTGGATTGTTTTTTTTTTTTCTTATTCCTTCTCACAACGAATGGTCACCGCGACGGCAAGACGGCGATCGACGTATAGACAAACTAGTCCGATGGCATATGCATAGAGGATTTCCTTCCTCTCGGTTTCCTATTACTCGGGATTCATTCAGGGCTTCCTCGTTACCTAGGTCTAATGAGAATATAACAGCTGCTTCTATGCTTCGTTCGGAGTTTGTCTGGCAGCCTTCTGCCGCATCAACCTGACACATAAACTCTTATTATACTACACATTACGAAACGGGGGCTGGGGGTGCTAATGGAGCCACAAGTCAGCGCCGTATCGCGGTAAGCCCCCACCACCCGCACCCTTCGCTCTTTCGCGGCCCGCCGGTGCACCCGTCTCTTATTTTATATTTAACCGTTGTAAAGAACGAGCTACTTACTGGATGGAAGGATATTTAATAATTTTACCCCTAGTCTCTTATGCCGTAAACGAGAGTCGAGAATAACAAGAAGCAAAGAAATTTCACAGAAAACTGAAAGAATCGTTCCCAAATCTCATTTCCCGGTGGCTCCGGCTGAAAAAACAAACTTACGTACCGAGGATCTTCATTTCTAATTTTTGTTTCATTTACACTTTTCATATCTCTTGTTCTCAGAATCTTTTCTCGGAACGCTGAATCGCTCGGGATGAGCTCCCATCCAAATTTTCGAGTTACATTCTACTAGCGAAACCTTTTCTACGCTCTTGAGGCGCGCGTACTGGCCGTCCTTAACGGAACTCTACCACTTAAACCGGCTTACTCAGCGACGAGCTGCACGCGTCTCTCACCAATGATGGTCAAATGGAGAGGATATAATTCACACGTTTCCGTTTTGTGGGTAAACTTCGCATTTTCGGGAAGAACATAGTCTAGGCTGCCGGCTGTATTCGGAATTTCAACATTCACGGAATATTGACTTCGCAAAAGTTTGTTCAAGTAATTAAATCGGTGGTGAATATACGATAACGCGCACGAGAACATGCGAGGATATTTCGATTTTGCGGAGGGCTCCGAGATCCTTCTCTGCTCCGTAGAATCATGGGTGTATACATATATGGTGTAGGTGAAGGTGATTATTTCCATCGGATGTAATGCCCCCGAATCGATAATGTGCAAACGTATCCATAAATTTCGCGCGTTATAACTGGGAGGGGAGGGAGTGGCGGCTGGAGGGGGAGGGGCAGGGGGAGGGAGGGGGGCTGTATGAAAATTACAAAGCTATTAATTATTACTACCATAAATTAAACAGGGGGGGCCATTATAGAGCGAGCGGCGGTGAATTGTTGGTAAACTTGGACCGAGTGCGCAACACTGGCCCCCGTAGTCTGCCGTTTCTGGTGGCCGTTTCTGCTCGGCTTGGCTCACCGGCATATAATAATGGTTGGTTAGAATGCTAATATATGTCCGGGCGAGGATGCCGCCGGCCGCCAGGGGACCTTGCATCATCGAGGGACCCAACTGGGCAGCTGGCCGGCCACCTTCTCGCCGGACACCATCTCCGTCCTCGTACACTTACCTACATAATACATGTCGCTCCTCGGCGCACTCACACCCCTGCACCCATCTCCGCGTATAATCGAGGCGTTGGGGTCACGAATAGACCAGCAGTGACGTCCTTGCCTCCTTCAACGCTAAAAGCTTCCGCGGTGGTCCACTCAGCGTTTCCGGCGCCTCGTGCTCGCTGAAAACATAATTAGATGCCCTCGGTTGCAGTACACGAGGTTCCAAGTTCTAACTCCACTCTGGTATACAGGTCAGAGTCTCGGTTTGATCCTTTAATTTTGTTGTCTTCTTGCAAAGACGTCAAGGGTGGAGCATGGCAACGACCGTTCCGTTAAAGAAGACGTCATTGCGGATGTCAAATCATCAATATCCTCTCTTTCGAGGACGCCTCTACTCTCGGTTTTTCGTATTGTATCTACGATTGCAAGTCTGGATGGACTGACGGATGTTTGGAAGTGTCAGGAAGGGCTGGAGGGCTCGTTTCAAGGGCAAGAAGAAGAAGATTCGGTATGCTGTCAGCGGCACACGCTGAACTCGGGATCCAGGACTCGGAATTCAGGAGTCGGTTATACGGCCGTCGCGGACGGGGGTGGTCGACAGGACAATGTCCGACCCCAGGCATCACCCCGGGTCCTGCGGAGTCCAGGACGTCGTTGGGAGAGTGGAGAGGAGGTCACGGGACGCTTTGTGCTCCGGTAGTCCTAAGAACGGCAGGCGACGGTTCGCAAACACGAAACGGCGGCGGTCGTCACCCGTCAACACGACACCTGACACGTCCACCGTTCCGCCCTTCGCGGCCTATTAATTATCCGCAGAAGTTCATCCCCGAGTTTCGCTTCCCTCTCATTCCTCCGTTCTCGCCTGCGAAGGTTCACCTCGAGGTCACCACCTTCCGAAAAAGCATGACCGTAGCTTCTCGTCTTCACCGAATTAACAGGTCACTAGCCAACCACGGGGATTGCATCGGAATCACTGTAGCCCATTATGGTCAGAAACCTTTGTCGATGTTAATGCAGAGACTTTGATACAAAAAAGAACGATGATCCATTTGTATCGTGGTACTGTCGGAAAACAGTACGTCATTGATTTCGGCCTGATGATGGTACCTTTGAAAAGTACTTGGGTATCTGACTTTATCGAAGCTCCAGTAATCACCCGTACAAGTGCATAAAGTGTTTTCATTGGAAGGAAAAAACGAGCACGAATGACCATTTTGCATTGGAAGAAAAGACGATTCCTCATCTTCTCCATGCCAGTTAGGAACTATTCGAACGTTGAGTAAAGTTTTGAACCGTCGTTCCGACTGCAGCGAACGTAAAGGGTTAATCGTGCGGGAGGATCGGGGGTGTCTGGGTATAAGACTAAAAGATTGATGATTAACCGGTGGGAATGATAACCGAAAATGCATGCATCGGTTGCGTGCGGGTGGGACGGTACCAGGCATGCGGATAGCTACGAGGCGAAGCGAGGCGACAGGACGCATAATGTAACGGACGTCCATAAATTCACGTGCCAGTCAACAATGTGCATAAATACTGGCCCTTGTAGTGCTGCCGGGGGCTGACGTGGGGCGGTTGGGAGTCCGGGGGTCTCGCCGCCGCCGTCCCTCGACAGACTTGGGCAACAACTATGCGAGAGAGCTACCTCGCGACGCGGTTCCATACTGCAAGGAGACAGCCTGCGGTCGTGCCTGTCAGGATGCTAAACGCCGCCCACTTCCTTACAGCAGTTAATTCTATACTCGCGAATTTTCTTGCAACCGGGGGGGGGGCTTGTAAGAGCGGACGCCGGATGTGGGACAGAATTCGTTGAGGAAAATAGAGAGAAAGATATAATATTCCGCAGCTTCAATTAGCGCGAGTCGAACGGAGGCTGTTACATCTCGCGAAACTCGGTACGAAGACCGCATGCTGCCTATCGGAACTCGTTTTTAACCCACCGGTGGCTTCAATTAAGGGATTGATAAGCGAGTGACGAACGACCCTCGTTCGCGTCGATGGCTGCACGCACTATCAGGGTTAACGTCGAGTGCAATCCGAAGAGAGGTGGTCAGGCAGTGGATGATGCCCGGTATTACAATGTGTAACCTGCCGCGCTTATCTCACTCGGTCTGTGACTTTTTGCTCTCTTACAGGTGGTCAGGAACACCGGTTGGTCAAGTCGAGCAATCAAGCCTGAGCTTCACCGCGTAACGAGTATAAGATTACAGTTTACAGCCGAAGCTTAACTACACGGGGTGAGAATAACTCACCACTCGACAACGACGCCGCTGCAGAATTCCCTCAAGCAATATCCGGTGCGTTCGTACGTTTCAATTCCGAACGTAATCTAGGACAGGGTGGCCAAGTAGCTACTGGAGGAGGGAGTGGAACGGTATTAGAAAAGTTTCGGTGTAGGTACCGCGTTGCGTCGTTGCGGACGGTTTAGTTCGGATTTGGGGACACGTTAGGCACGCCTGCAACAAGCCATCGTCTCCTGGAATCCCGTTCGGCGTTATTTCAGATGCCGGAACGACGATTACCACCGCTGGACGGGAACCAGGAGGTACGGCCGAGCGGTAGACGCGCGTTACGGGGGCCCCGGGATCCCGGACTCCCCCCGGTGATACTCCGACTGTATCTCAATGTTTTCTAGTTCGGAGATTATCTCGGGCCAAAGGAGCTAGGGCCCACGAGGGACGGACGCCTCGCAATCCTATCCCGTAGGCTGGTCAACGGTCGCCCTGAGGACGAGTCCGGCAAACGTCGCTCCGCAACCTTCTGGGGAACCGAATCGCTGCAGAACTCGTAAATAGTTGAACCAATACCGCGGTGGGCCTCGAAGGATATCGGCTAATATTCCTGGAGACGTGAGCTCGCTCGACTTGTGGGAGCCATCGCTGCCGTACCGCAGATGCCAACCCCTCCCCCACACCCCCAGACCCCGGACGCCGCGACAACTCTACAATATTTATCCCAACTGGACACTCTGAGTAACATGGACATGATTGCAATCCCGTTCATATATCTCTCGCTCTATGGCCGATCCCCCCCGTTCCCGTTACGCCACGCCGGGGACGTATTAACCTGGACATGGCCCTGCCGCTGCGGCTGCTACTCGACGTCTTCGTACTGCTTACCCAACCTGCTGCTTCTTGCTCTTCGATTTGATTGGTACGTTACATATAGAATAGTGTATACGATTTACCGTGGGTTACGAAACAACTTTTCTTATGGAGCTGGTATCGAAATTTAAGCATGACAGAAGTGACATCGGTGTGAGATACCTGCAAAAACATGAAAAGACACCATATTTCGATGCGTAACACGATGAACAGAAGATAGAAAACTAACCGGTATCACTGAAAATTTGTGATAATAAATTTGCATATTCACTCTATTATAAGAGCAAGTCCAAGTGGACATTCCATGAAACTATCGTGTCATTTGTGAAAACAGACCATGCCAGCCAGCCATAAATGAATGACAATTGAGTAATTTTCTTAGATCGAAGACGCATCCGAGTGCAGAGAGGTTCTTGTCTTATTGGAAACTTTACGACTCAGTTCATCGCTGGCTGGAAGTTTATCTCTTTGTTTTCACTGCTGTGGTCGAACGTTCTGCACGCACATAGGTACATTAGAGCAGCGTGTTTCACCGGCAAAGTCTTGCGAGTTTCGATAATACGATCGGTGGAATGTACCGATGTCTCGGGACAAAAGGGGTGCGGTGAATTTTGGGGAGAATAAGAAAGGATAAGGAGAGTATCGGGCGGCCGAGGAGAAGGGTAGGGTGGTAAATGAGCCGGAGCCAATCGTTTCATTGCATCAATAGTCGCGGAGAAGTTATACCAACTTTCATGATAAATCTCGGTTACTTTGCGCCATAACATAACTTTAGAGAATCGGAACCACGGCCATGGAAGAATTGCGATTTGTAACTTTAGATGAGATCCGACTTTAACGGTATTAGACCCCGTAGCGAACCGCCCCTGAGCGCCCAGCTCTGCCTGTACACTTCTGTACTTGCACCATTGGGCACCCCATAATCACCGGGTGACGAAGCAACCCGCGGTCTCGGTTAATCGCCAGTTTGTACGATATTCGGTAATAGAAGGATATTCCTCTAACGGTTGAAATTTCCACCAATCCCGCAGACTCTGGATCTTCTCGGATTTGCCGCGGGTTTGACGCCGCGTGTTTATGGCGATGAGAAGCGTCGGCGGAGATTTCATAAAGACGGAGATAATTACGAGCGGCGTGGTCGTGACAATGCTCGAGCGAATTGAACGCGGCTCTAGCCGATTGGTGGGTGAAGTGCCTCGGCTCAGCTTCTTCCATCTTGAATAAACCACCGCGCGATCCTCGGGAGAGCCAATTTCTCGATCAGTCCGTCCGCTGTCCTCGTCCGTTTGAGGAAAATCCCCGGGAAATTAGCATTCTTTTGAGTTCTCCTCGTGTGAACCGGGCATAGCCTGACGTTACATGCGGCGACGCGACGTAGGGTGAATGAGACCCGGAAACGGGGCAACCTGGCTCCGTTCGTATACCTATATCTGCGGGCACCGCGAAGCCCGATCTCCTCCGGCAAACGATCGCCCTGGCCTCCGTCCTCCGCTCCCTTATAGACACCCTTCACCGTTCTCCCGGTCTGCGTTTCACCGGCAGTAGCAGCATTGTGTGCGACTAATTAGTCGAAGCGCGAGATCGAGCAGCGAACTGCTTTAATTAACATTCCGCGTTCACCCGGCCCGATCCCCCTCCCTGCCCTCCCTCCCTCCCGCCCCGTCGTCCTTTATCTCCCGTTCCTCTCGCCAATTCAGCCACCCACCTTCTCGGAAGAGGCAAATTGAAGGCTGTAAATGTCGGGGAATCACTAAATGGTCGCTTCCAAAATTAGACTTGCTCGTTTCGTTCGTGCTTACTCTCTGCAGCCGCGGGATTCAACGCCCAATTTTTATCCACGTCGGCGGCTCTCGTCCTAACGGAGCTACGACGACCCCCCCCCCCCCCCCCCTTGCGATTTCTAATTTTCCGCCCCTGCTTGAGTGCCGTGACGCTCTGACACTCCGCGGCTACAATGACACCTACCCCTGCATATCGTCCTTCAGCTGCGGTTTTAATTCATATAGAAACTGGCTGCTGGCGGAGAAAAGAAAAACGACGGCGTTCTCCTCGACCCGGAAGAGTCGTGGAAGTGGCGTTGATGATATCCTTGCTTCAGAGGGTAGTGAAAAAAATCCCTGGACTTATTTTCCAACCTGGAAGATTTGACTGCAGATCGGGCCAGATCTGCTGGCTTCCACATTTTGCGATTTGATTTTCATTAGATTGCGGACACTCTGTGACGGTCTGAAAATTTTGCACGATAAAAGCTGTGGCATGGTAAGCGGACGTCATCACGGATAATAGCAGCAAGTTAACCGAGACGAATTATTTTGGCTGAGAGGGCTGAGCAAGTTAAACGGATCAAACGAATCGATCGAGTAAATCAAGCGATGTTAATTTCGGGAGAATAATTGCCTGGGCGATAAGTCGAACGAGGTGGCGAAGGAGAAGACAGTTCGCCGCGGGGTTGGCGCAGAGTCTCGAGCCGTCTGACTCTCATTCGTCTTAGAGTAGCTCTCGGAGATACACCGAGGGCCGTAAGGATCATCGATTTTGGTACGGGGTGCGGTGATGCTAAGGAAAATTAAATGATGCAGACCCCCTTTCCTCCCTCCGTCCTAAGGCGGTTATTTGTCAAGACGCCGCCACGAGCCGCGCGACCCCTCGCCTTCTGATCCCAATGTTTAACCCCGCTGAACCGCTATTTGTTGCGAGTCTATTATCCGCATTGAATCCACCGCCGATGGGGAAAAGGGGCGGGAATTCGTTCCGCGATGAGGGTGTAACAAGACTATATGCGGTGAGAAAATGAAAAGTGTCTTTCCTGCAGGTATTACGCGCGTTCTGTACACGTATGTAATTCATACCCATTGTCAAAAAAGCTCTGACAGAAAGAGCCCGCGTTTTGCAATTAAAAGTATCGTCGATATCGACGAGCTTCAATTAAAATGTGCAACCGTGATAAACTGGTCGGAAAACCCGATTATACCCCCGCTACCGCTCGATGACATGGCTCGGTGCACCGGGACGCGATCGTGTTCCCTGCACGGGTTTCGGGGTGGACGGGGGACTCGAAAGTGGGGCACTCGCTCTGGCGGCATACCGCGACGATAAACAACGACGAGCATCGAGTGAGGGTGTACCTTCCAACTCCACCCCATCCCCCATCCCAACCTCGTGTCATATCTGTTCGAATAAATTCACAACACTTGCGAATAACTGGCGAGCGTTGTTAAATTGATGAGGACATACCCCGGGCTGGCCAAGAACGGATTGCGGAATAACAATTTTTTGAACATTTTTATCGTTTTTATTTATATTCCCTTCCCTCTCCCTCCCTCTCTCTCTCTACCGCTGATTTTCTCCTGCTTCCTCAAATTACAATACATTGTTAGTCCTAAATTAAAGCCACATGGTATTGTCGAAAAGTGGATATAAATTTTTCACATACGTATATTTGAACAAAAAGTAAAAAAGAAAAAAAAAACATTCGTATAACTGACATTTTGATCACTGAATGTTTTTTTTTTTCAACTCGCTCGAGTGAATGACCTCTGTCCTTGACTCTTTAGAAAGAGAAATTTGGAACATTATACTTATACTGACGAAATATCTGCGGTTCGAAAACATGGCGCACGATTGAATATCGTCAATTTCTCAAGACAGCGTCAAACCGAGGCACCCCCTGCACTTTTTTCTTAAACGATGGGTTATCACGCCGCATCGTGAAATGCGCACATCTGGTAAAGGGAACGAAGTGAAAATGGACGAAGGACTCCGCGACTCGGGCGCTGCTCAGATTACGCGGTGGGTACCGGCATTGGTGATGCGGATAGAAAAGAGGAAGACGGCGAAAAATCGGGGAGGGAAAAGTGGATACGAGGTAGAATGAGGCAGGGAGACGACGATGACGCGGATGTTATTGGCAGCGTGGCCATTCGTCGCGATGATGGATGCCTGACAGGCGCTAGCGTTCGCTGTTCGCCGAGGCTCGTTCGCTCGTTCGCTCGTTCACTCGCCAGGCAGTTATAATAAGTAATGGCTTCACTTCCGCCGCCATCGCTGGCTGCCTTCGGTCGGGATCTGAGCTGGCCTGACTGAGGCGAGTGGCCCACTCGTCTTCCACGAGTTCGTAATAACTACAAATCTGTCAAGCATTAATTCTCTGCCCGGCATAAATTCTGCCGAATACCGATGCCGAGCCTCCACCTCCGCCCCTCCGCCCCGCTTCCGAGGCAACGACGACGAAAAAGTTGCCCACCTCTCGCCCGTAGAGATCGCTTCGTCGACGGGTGGACCGGGAAGACATGAAAATCGAAAATCGTAAATATCGTTCGAAAACGGGATGCGGTTAGAGCTGCCGCGATTCGCGTCACTCCCAAGGTGACCGGGGACATAAAATGATGATCGTAAATTAGGGGAAGTCGAGTTTATTACTCAACTTTGAGAAGTGTGCAAGATACATTTTTTAGATTCCACGAAAGAAAAGTTTTAGGAAAATTTCATCCGAGTTGGTATACTTTATACGTACGGAATGTTTTGTACGTTACATTGACAGGCACTTTGCCACACGATTTTCTACCTACAACCTGATAATTTCTCATTAGGCGGACTGAACTGAAGTTCGGTGTTCACGCGACATCGGGTTTTTAACTCGCCTGTGGTAAAGAACAGAGATGAAATCGAGGCGAACCGAGGTGGTGGGTCGGAATTTATGGATCTCGGGTTCAAATTTGGATCCGGTTTTCGAGCATATCTCGAAGCCGGCTTCCGGTGAAATAACGCGGTCTATCCTCAAGCAAAATGGGATCAGGACTCCTGCAGCAGGCTACGTTGCTCGAGCTCGGGGTGGAGGTACGTTATGTAGGTTACGTCAGATATCGGTACTCATAAAATGTTTTGGCTCGGAGATTCCCGTCGTTCGATCGGCGGCAGCGAAGGAGCGAACCAACCCCGGAGAAGCTGGAGCGGGGCGTCGGGTCGTCGTGGACGATGGTGGGTAGTGGCTGTGCCCTGACGGCTGGTGCTCGGTGGCTCCATATCATATACGCGGGGATATTTACGATATCGTAATCCTCGGATTGGGCCAGATAGTGTTTCTGCTGCGGAATATCGACGCTCGGAGTTCCGAGGCCGCGGGAGCTTTCGAATGGAAGCCGGCGGTACGCCCGTTTCCCGTAAATATCCCGCTCGCGTTTCCCCCGCGCATCGCGAGCTGCTTCGTAAGTCACCGATCATTTCTTCGACGCGTAATAAGCTGCGGGTATATATGCGGACACTAATTACGCGCGTCCAGCCGATGTTCACGGCATTCCGATACAACCCAGCATCTCAGACTCCGATTGGAATAACTTGTATCGTTCGGTATAAGTAATAAATCCAAAGCCGTTTTTTTTTTTATCGTCCCGCTGTACGGGAAAATAGCGAACCGTCGTCGTCGCTCAACGGGACTCCGTGGTACCAGACAACTCTATTAATACCCACGGCGTTATCGTCTAATAGTCGACGTTCCACTTCGCCGTCGGCCTTCACGCGTTATTGAGGTAGCTTGACTCTGTAGCTCGGTCTAGACCCGGACCCCATACAAGCCATGGATATTACATTACTTTCATTACAAATACATTAAAAAAAAATGTTAAAAAAGAAATCCCAAGTCTATGTGATCAGTTCAGTGATAGTTCGTCCTAGGGTTGTTTCAACAATTGTCCGTGAAAGGTGATCGATCCAAAATGTTCGTCAAATTCCGACCAAGTGGTTGCGATTCGAGGGATGCGGCTTTGATGAAGCTTATGCAAATCATGTTCCATGGAGAAATAACACGTGCTTACGAGACGCGCCGTTCCTATCTGGCGGAACATTCGGACAGGCGGATGAGTGACTCATGGCGGATTAGAGCGACTGCATGTTTATGGTCATTAACATGGTAGCGGTACCATAATAGCGTTACCTGTAGCCATTGCCGAGTCGGATCGTCGAGTTGTTGGGAGATTGACGGGTGGTACTGGAATGTCCTGGAGGGCGCGAGGATCTACGGCGGTTAAACCAGGAGGAAATTTGGCGTCGGGCTGAACCCCGTTGGCGACGATTCAAGTGGCCAAACACATCTCTCTCTCTCTCGCTCGAGTGAGAGCGAGAGAAAGAGAGAGGCGGCAGCGCGCCCGCGAATGGAACATTCGCCACTAGCTGATCCGGCCTGCAGGAGCATTTAGCCTCCTGATTGATGGAACGGCCTTCCAGAGCTACGACGACCGGCTGCAATTATACAACGCGTGGGTACCGCATTGTCCGGCGATGCACAGATCGACTATATTCTCGCAACGGCCCGGTGGCAGCGCTAATACGAGAACCCCGCGCCATCGGCATCGCCATGCCGGGCCGCACACACCATCAATATCAACCCCTGCTCGGCCCTCTTGATTGCCTCATTGGATCGCATTATGTTACCACCATTATCATAATTCAGGGATTTTTACCGATACGGCGGTTCGCTTGTCCACCTACCGTGCTAACGCCATATCCAACCGCCCCCTACCCCCGGACACCCGGACCTCCGGGCTCACGCCGTGATCTATGTCCTGCCATCCTCGCTTCGAGTAAGAGTCGCGCCTCTCGTACCATCCATAACCGTATCGTGCTGCAGGCGCGAATCTTTTCCACTACTTATTTCACTCTGACCCTGTGTCAACCATGCATCGCAATTGGTACTGAAAAGTTTTATTACCTCTCGGGTATAGTCATGGAAAGACCGTTTCGAAAGGATCGGTGAACGCTCCGCTCCGAGTATGAATAACCGAATAATCACTCGTAAATAGTGACGATAGTTTATATGTAAATCTGTAGTACCATCAATGAGAAGAGCAACCGTGTTCAATACGTGAATTTGACACAGCACGTCGAATCAGCGTCGTGCACAAGCTAAAAGTCAAGTCGCATTTTACACTGCTCCAATCATGTTACCCTCTAAGAAGAGCAGAGCAGCGATTTCTCCATTGAAATACTATCGATGATTAAATCAGTGTAATCTCGAATGATTACGATGGTGGATCGTGAGTGATTTAAACCGATTTGCAGCAGTATACACGAGCGACTGTTATCCACGATTCTTGAGACCGATTCACATCTTATGTTACAAATATTACCAGCGGGTAACGTTTGTAAAAAATTATGAAATAAAAAATTTGCATTAAATTGCGAGAGTTCGTTTTAATTTCTGAAGAAAAAAAGTTTCCAAACGTAATCAGCAGAAGCGAGCTTCTGGTCGGTGGAAATTGCGACACGCACATGGCCCGAGCTTACCAAGAGTGTATCGAGTGGCGGTTCTCGGGGGGCAAAGAGGGGGATCAAGGGGCGAGGTGGGGAGTCAGGGTAACGTAGTATAATATGATAATAACGCCCACCACGGGTGAACGGGTATAATTGTCGAGCATAACTCAGGGCGGAGCACCCCGCCGGTGGACGGGTGTGATGTACGCCTTCGCAAAGCTAGCTAGCTGGGTTAGATAGCCACTATAGCTGGTCCCGATGTCGGCGTAGGGTTGCCGGTCGTGGGTACGAGAAAGGGCGAACTCAAGGGAACGGGATAAGGCGGGTATACGTACAGACTTGACTCAATTTATTGATACCATTGACTCATGCGGCTTCGTTAAGACCGAGTAATAAGTAATAAGTGGCGCGCTTCTTTAACCGGCTGTACAATAATTAAGGACTGCTTCAAAACTCAAAGCATTGAATGAATACGATGTACCTACAGGTATGCTGCAGAATCGTGATGAACTCCTCGACTCCGCGACGTGTTAAGACGAGGTAACTTAATCACGCAGCTTGAATTTGAACACAGCCACCATCCCGAAGTCCTGTTCCGAAAGCTCCCAAGCAGCGGCTTTTTAGCCGGAACAATGTAATCGAGCAAATGTGACACACATCGGCAGATGTTTATTAATTTTTCAAGTTCCGGCCGGATGTGAGAGGTCAATATGGCCTGCGGACACACAGCTACGGCGAGTCAATCATCCGTGCAGTGCAACGGGGTTGGGACCCGGTCGACACCAGCCGTGGTCGAGGAGGGTGCGCGGACGCTCGGGAGGTAATCACTCGGTGATGTAGTCGCAGCGTCGCGACGCCCCGCGCCGCAACGCGTGAGTATTAGACCGATTGACTGCCGGACGCGGGCCGTACGTGCGGCCCGGCAACACGTGTAACATACTGGCGCCATGCATCTCCCTTCGTTGACGTGTTTGCGCTACGCCGTCTGCACGATCTTCCTCGCCTCTCTTCGCATCGAGCTCGATGCACCCCGTGACGAGGTCCTTGCTTGCCTACAGCTTATTATACGCGTACGTGCGCGATCCAGTTGGGATTCGTATTTGACAGAATGTTTGTTGAAAATTTTCTTTTCTTTTTTTTCGTTGTCGATGTGATGTTAATTTAGTTCTAGGGCCGTGTTTTTTTCCCATATGCCATTGAACGGATGGTGACGAAGAAGATTTGAATCGCTTTGTCTGCATTCAAGAGAAGCGTAAGCAAATGCACTAATTTATCACCGACTGCGCTCGAAACCGATCCCTTCTGTTCGTCGCAGTAGCAGAGATTGTGTTTGTATAACAAATTGAGTATTTCACGTGTAACTAAAAGGAATTATCTACTCCGAAATTGAGTTTGAGATTAACCGCTGTTTATGAGTTCACGACCTTTATTCTTCATTCAAGAATCATATAACCAGCCGTGGCGCAGCCTCAAACAATTCTGCGAACGGAATCTTGTCTTGAGGTACGATGTTGGTCTTGGGATTGGACGATATTGGTTAAGAAATAGGTCAAAGGTTCGGTTATGATACGACAACGCGGAAAATTTGAGAAACACCGCTGTTATAGGATCTCCGTCCGCCAGCGAGGATGACAGTTTCATCGAGACTACACTTCCGGAAACAGGAATTATATTTTTCTAACAGTGTTTCCTCGGCTATTAATATTAGTAATCTTTGGACACCTTCTATTTCTTTGCGAATCACGGCAAACTGAATCTAAACGTCTATTCGATGAAGCTTCTGAGAACCATCTATCGACCATCGGAACGGAAATGTCATACTTCGAGAGTATGTATGATTTGAAATTATTTGAACCATTGAAACGTATTGTGAAAATTTCGAAATACATCTTCATTCGCTTCTTGGCCTCAAAGTAGAGATTCCTTCGACGGACGCAACACGGCCAATAACCTATACCGAGCCAGGAGATTGGTCTTCAATTACCACAACTCCAATACCACGCGGTATGCTATGATTTTAACTCATTCGTTTCCCAAACTTTCTATACTTTCAGACGATAATCAGACATTGGTGATTACTCGTACATCGCGGAATGATATCGCAGTATATGGTTGTGACGCTGTTGGTGATTACGAAACTGATGCAGATTCGAAATACATCACTGTCTCTCGTGGGTCATTCAAGAAATGTTAATATCATTCTCTATGATTTGTTAATACACTAGCGGCTTTTGTCGCTACTGTTTTCACTCACACGGTATATCTGGCATATCAATTTTGACTCCCCGAATGCTTTTGAAAATTTCGAATCCAATACCTTTGATGTGTCGTGTTAAGGAACAGATATGGGCAACGAAAAAGTCAAGTAAAATGATGTGTAATCTAACAAGAAAAAAAAAAAGATAACAACAGCGTGAAATTCACTTCCCACTTTGGTGCAATCTGTGATTGAAATTGATAGCCTATAATCTGAAACCACGTCAGATACATCATTCATATTCGAAGAATTATGCTGATATTAATGGGTTTATAACTGGCCATCCATAGAAACACCGAAATTTGAGCGAGATGATGCCGATACCGGTTTACTACCGGTGAAAGTCAAAATCTCCTCACTGCTGGATGAACGTAGTTACGTTTTAACGGTGTTTCGCAATGCTTCCGGTTACCCTTCTCATAATATCACAAAATGGTACTAAGATGATCGCCCTATTCAAGAAAGTGATGGATTTAAATTTTTTAGTGAGTATGCATTGATACCTCAATGCCAACACGAAAGTATCATGAATTGAATTCAGCGTTGACATTGAAGATCAAGGTTATTGAGTGCAAATATAACTGTCAAAACACTAACAATATTGTACATGCCTAACATTTTTAGTGGATCACAGAGTGTTGGTAATTTCATATTTTTATCCACATGATATTGGCAGATATACCTGCGCAGCTTCCAATCAGTATGAAGGTGATCTAGATACGAAGGAAATATCTGCGCTGAGTCGTGTCACAGATTCATGTGACTTCATCAAACGAGATATCGCAACTAGTCTGCAGTAAATAATAAATCGTGCTATCTTCGCAGAGCAGTTTCCGAATGAGAAATTCATCGTAATAACGGTTAAAGTTGATTATGAAAAATTTACTCACGTAATACGAATGCCATTTTAAAGAGGTCCTCAAATATATACAAGTAAAAATGTTCAAGGCATCTTCCGACGTCAGCATTATTACAAAGGCTGCGTGGTATACGACGTTCGTAAGCCTAGTGTTTGGGTGTATCGGTGAATGATAAATCTGAAGGAGTGTATGCGTAACTGGATTCATTTACAAGAAAAAAAAAAAAAATGTTTCAATAGATTTATGAATTTACGTATTGTTTCAGGGGTAAATTAATAGCGGCATACGAAGTCCCACGGTACAGGCATTATTGATGAGCAGCCAGAGGAATCGTTGAAAGAAAAGTTTCAATTTTCGTACCGCAAATCAGTGCTTGATTTGTTTTAGAATATTCACATTTATTGAACTTCATGTTGAGTTTTCTGCATGTATTAAAGGAACACGGCAATTTTACATTGCTATCGAATAATGAAGCATACTTACGCAGCAATCGAAACTCTGACAAATTTTACACAGGATTAACGTTTTTGACGACAAAATCGGTTCGTTTTCTTCCCTACCGTCCGACAGCACCGCAATATCGCTTCAGCAGAGTAGGTATTTCTACGAATGGAACGGTGCGTGACTTAATTTCGTTCTCACTGCACCGAAGTTTCTGGTTAAGAAAATTTTCCCGGTGTTTTTGTAACGAGGAAAGAACGCCGCGTCGAAAGACAAAGCCGATTCCGATTATGAATTATGTGATGATATCTAAGGGTCGGGGGGGTGGCGCGTGTATGCTCTTCGGGTATATAAGCGGCGGAGAAAGGGGGATACGGAGCCGGCAACTACCTATTTTATAGTGATGCGACAAAAATGTAAATGCGATCGCGATTCCGCGGTATAAATCTTGGGTTAATGTGTAGAGAGACGGGGGCGCGGTGCTGCGGTGCTGCGGGGTTCGTGGAGCGCCGGGCGTTCATTAGGAATCTCTCTCCGGTCGCGTCTCTCTTCTCCGGTGCCACCCCATCCGCCCACCCCTCTCCTCCTCTCCTCCTCGCCTCTCGAAGGAAGCGAAGGATAGGAAGAAGGAGGGAGGGAGGAGAGCGATAGATCACGCGGGCGGCAGCGCTCCTTCGAAAAACATCCATAAAATCCAGTAGGGCGGACTCAGCGACAATAAACTCTACATATAAATCTTGTCGGCTGACGCCGTGATACGCTGATGGCGAGCACGATAATCTCTGAGAATGCGTTTCCCCTTTCGCCTCCCCCGGCCTCGGCTCCTTCCGCTGCGCCCCCCTCGCCCTTCCCCCATCACCCTCGGCTACGGCCTAGCCTCGGCCCTCCTTTCACAGCCCTCGAAACTCCGAACGAAACGGCGACAGGACTTTCGGTATTAGCATTCGGCATCCTCGAAATACTATCGACTCGTCAAAAACTCGAATCCTCTTTATCCTTGAAAAACGTAGAGAAATAGTCCAACGGGGGATCGAGGTAAACGGTATTGCGGTAATCGGAAATACCGACGTTTCACTAAATTCAATCGATTTTTATTTTTATGTTATACAAGGACAACTTCACTCGAGACTATAAATATTCGAGTATATGTGTATAAATACGATTACACTTATCTCGTCGTTAGAATAAGCCGGTACACGGTGAACTTATTATTTCACTGCCCGTAGAGAAAATCGAGTATCGAGCTGATTGAACATTCTTCTCTGTCCTAATCCCGCGCCCCCCTGCACACGATTCTCTGAATGCCATCCGCAGCTGCAGGAGAAGTTATGGCGGTTGATACGGCGAGACGTGAAACGCATCAGGAGTTGATTAATCTCGTTCAAGTGTAGTGGAATCAGAGTCGGTTTGGGTCAGGGAGAGGCGCGTGGAGGAACTGCGGTAAGGTGTAGCTGGAATTAAAGTCTCAGTTCGGGCCGCCCTCCGTCGGCTCGATCTCCCGGTATCTCGAACAGTAATTCACCGCCCCATGGCCGTCCGCCTGCCTGCCTTGCCTTGCCTGCTTCCTAAATGCTCCTAACTCCTATTCCTCGGCTGGATTGAACAATGGCGCGTGAAATTTCAACTTTGAACCCGAGCTGGGCCCCGTGGGGGCTCTGGGTCGCGTAATTTAATTATTCACTCGAAAGCCAAGACGCAGCCAAGATCTTTGGCTGAGCCGGTGTACCCTACCCTACACCAGTCTTTATTCTCGGATCGCGGTAGCGTTTTTCGTCTTGACACGATTCGAAGTATCCATCCGAGAAATCCATCGCAGACTTGTACATGTACTTGAATCCTGAACCCGTTTCTCGTTCCTTGATTATAAACCGGAGCCATCGATTTCGAACCCTTAATTTTCTCGACAAAAACGTCCATTCAAAGCATCTGACTTTAAATCTGTTGTTTCCCTCGTCGTTCATGAACGTTGGTTGGGTTTTATTCGTTCGACCGAATTGCATAATAATCCGAGGCTGAGGCGGATCGGTGTATTCCGGAGGCAGAGGGGATAGTGATACTTGGTCTTCGAATTCGAATTCCAAGGTGTTTATCGACGCAGGCAGCGGATTTGTCATACATCGCTGTCAGTTAGTCGACAAAGCGGTGAGCGTCGGGAAGCATCGCTAACTAGACAGAGCAGCACTCAATTATTACCGTCAGACTTCGTGTAGTTTAGTCCGTACCACAGTGTGATCCCTCCTGCACGATGCGCAGGGCTCGCACTCGACACTTGGCACACCCTCGTGCAGCCGAAGCCGGCTCTCCATCCCCAATCCTCAACCCCCGAACTAAACACTTTACGAGCAGGTTGCCTGTACGTCACCCGGTATGAGTGTCAACGATGCAACCTGCTTATCCAAAATGTCATCCCATTAACGCGCGCCGTTAAGATGAGGCGATGCGATGCGAACGATGCAGCCGGTGCTTAATTGGAGAAGCCCTCCACGAGGACGACGACGACGACGACGACGACGACCCGACGTACGCCGCGGGCGCCACTTTTATCAGGGGAAGAAACGCAGGATTTTCAAACCGTCCGGGTATTCGACGAGGCCTCTCGATCTCACCGGATTAGAAACAGCTAGAGTCGCGGAATTTCATCTCGCGGGACAGAGACGCATGCCTGAAACTTTTTCACCCTCAACGCCCTCGATGCCGTACTATAATACAAATTTCTTATAACCGATGGATGATGTAACGCGGTGAAGATTTCTCCAAGGAACAACGTTGCGGAGCGTTGGCACCTGCAGGATAGACGCCTCGATCTAACAACTATCGATATTCGTACACCCTCCGCTTCGCTGCAGAGATCAGAAGAAAATTGGATGCTGTATTGGATAACGTTTCTCCAGCAGACGAGTCTCGAGACGCACAGTTCGCGTAAACCGCCTCCAAGGACCACGTCGCACGTTTGCGGTCGGAAACAATTGCACTTGGTCAGTTTAATGGACGACACTTAGCCGTTATTAAGGGCGCTTAACACACCGGGCGTCGTTTGTTTCGCTGTAAAGAAACGGGCTTCCAAGTACCGCGGTCTTGAGTTAGCGAAATTATTACCTCGCGCGTTACCGAAGTCGCAGACTCCGAATAACCGCCCGTCCTGCATAAACTGATCATAAAATCCGACTTCCGGTTTCCGGGCTTCTTGCTACCGTTCGGCAATTAGCGCGCAAGTTCGGTGAACTGGCCCCAGGCACTCGTGTAGGCACCGTTTGATCTCGAAGAGATATCAAATCAATAAACAACGATCCGATTGCGATCTGAGACGCCTCTATTCGCGACTGGCCACAGTAATCATGGTACGTGCCTCCCAACCTTCGAGCAACTCGTAGGTCGATGGTGTTCCCCTTGTAACAAGGACACGTGTGTTTAGCCTCTATCTCCGAGCCTGAGCTTTCCGTGCAGTGTCTCCGGAATTTAATTAATCGACACCCTGTGTAATTGGACCCTCGATTAGCTCGCACGATGCCGGTCGGGCTCCGCTCTTCAATGGTTTTCATTTTGTTTTGCATTGATGTTGCGCAGCGGCCCGAAATACCTCACTGACACTGTGCCCGGAAGAGGAACGCTTCGGGACAGCGAGAAAAATATCGAAGATGAATATTCACGATTCGGCAGTCGTCGGTGGCGAATGTTAATATTCGAAAAGCACGTCTTCGCTGTTCATCGTGAGTTGCCGGGGTGATTTTTCTCAAAGAAACGGAGTGTATTGCGCCAGAAGGGAAACGGGGAACTACAGGGTCCGTTTTTACCTCAGTGCCACTCGTTTTCCATACTACCGTGCTGCCCTTTCGTACGTTTATCCGTGTCTGTGTATTAACGTGTATTCCGAGACTCCGATACGGACCGTGGAGCTGAAGAAGAGAGCAAGCGAAGAAGAAACGTCTAGCGGGAGCGAGAAAGATGGAAATAAAGGAGAGATTTCTTCCAGGCGAAGAAACGGCCGGGAATAAAGAGGGCACGGATTAAGAATGCTTCCTCGGAGACGAGTTATAGTCGCTTCCTTCCCGTAGTTGGAATTAATCGGCCATTCCGGAGGCGATGCATTAACAGAGACAGAGGGTGAGCCTGCCAGCCACCCCCTTTCAACCCCCGCGATTTCGCCCGCTCGGAGCGAGACCAGGATTCCGAACCCCCGCTCCTTTCAGCTATACCGTATAATAACCTACGTGTCTGCCAGTCGTCACGTTCCCAAGTCGATATCAACGAGCAAAAAGTTTCCCGAGATTCTGCAAAGCGACTGCTGCAGTGTACATACTTCCCCTTTCAAACGGTATGCGAGCTGCGCGCAAGGAAAGAAGCACGAGAAATTCATTTTTCACCAGAGAAAACTGCTCGCTCCCGAAATCGCGAAGGCGCCCCGCAGACCCAGCCACCTAATTCCACCTCCGTACACCGTTTCGCATTCTTTGTCCTCCCCCGCGTCGAGAGAGGCTTAAAGCGAGTGAATTCGGTATGCCTTCTTCGTCGGAGCGCCGCTCGTCACCATCACATAATCAAGAACGAGAGCAGCGGGATCCGGCCGTTGTACTAATCTGGAAATTAGAATTTCCGGCCTGGAAAATCGCCGGCCTATAGCGTTAAGAATCCTGCACATTGTACGCGCAGAGAGATGTGGGTACGAAGGTATATGACCTGTACCAGGTATAACGTTGAGGGGAATCGGTATCTCTGGCGTATGTTTCACCAGCATTGCCGCGAGCTTGGGGATTATAAAAATGAGAAACTCGGGGCTTCCTCGAAGCCCGCGCAAAACTCGAAACTCGAAAACTGGAAGGCGGTCGTTACCGCGTGGCGCATACAATGGCGAATTTTGATACGTGCTAGGCATTTCGAGCGCCCCTTGTGTGTATTCGGTTCACCTTGCGTCTGGGGGGGCGGTGGGTAAGGGGAGGGGTAAATGGAGGGGAATGCAAATACGCCGAGCGCCAAAACTTGGAGAGAGAGCTAATTACAATCTTGACTTCACCCCGGAGCTTCATAACCCGGAACGGCCACCACCCGGTAGCTAACTTTTTGGCTTATTGTCTTTACATACTGTCCACTAGGGATATCTTACCCCAGGAACGCAGCCCCGTCCGTATCGGTGTGCGTAGCTGTACCGTACATGTACAGGGAAAAACCGCAAGTCGAGGATATCTCGCCTCAAAGTTGAAACTCTCGTCCGTACCCATCGCGGACGGTTATCCTGCATTTGTAACGACCCCGGCTGGCTCTTGAAAAAAAGCTCGAGAGTCCTGCTGCACCGTAGAATTATGCATAGATACCGTCGATAATTTATTCCGGTGAAAAAAAAAAAAAAAAACAACGCCGTGGATTTTTTATAATACAGAAATCGAGGCTTGTTATACGGTTTTGTTGAAAATAATTATTAAAAAAAAGAAAAGACACAATTTAAATCCCGCTATACGTATTTTTCACATGTAATTTGGTCGAGTGAAAAGAGTACTTTAATCTAATTACACAGTGAGATATCTGTGATTGAAAAATGTAAACATTTTTATTGACGAAGAATCAGTTTGATCTGAAGAATAGTAATTAATGATAAACTATTACTAAAATGGAGCGATATATCCCCTAAAAAATATCGTATCACGCAATGATAATGTAAGTGTAAAATTTCAGAGAAAACAAAAGGATTATTTAAGTAACATACGACAAAACGAGAATGAAATTTGATTCAATCGTAAACGAGCCTATCAATATAATTCGTATGGCTTCTCTAGTAATTTGTTAACATTAAACGAATAAACAGTATATCTTTTTTCGAATTTGGGCATTTCACACTAATCTACCTAACAATCGATGTAATTACGTTACTTCTTTGACAAAGAAAAAAAGTAATAACCATAGAAGAGAAAAACGTTGATGAATAACCCTGACATAGAAAATAACGCGCAGGCGCCAGGTTTAAGTGGCGTCTGTCCAGGACAAGACGAGACGAAAGGTACGTCTGACGGTTATGGGGACACAGGGTCCGGTTAATCGATACACGCTGCACCATCTCCCACGACGTCACGAGTCTAAGACCTGACCGAAATCGAGGTTAGATTTGATCAATGCAGGTATATCTGTTATTAAAGTTTGTTGTCCGAGGAGAAATTTTAAATTGCCATTTCAAATCATGCGAGTAATCGACATATAATCATGACCCAATCACGATGAACTCGACTTCGCATTGCGATTTTACGACGTAATTCAAAACCATTAAACATTCATTTTTCGTTCATTAATTTCATTTTCTCTTTGCATTAAAACTACGGTGTTTAATTCTAGGTGATTCATAACGCTGTAATTGCGAGCCAGATCGCAGGCAGGATCACAGACAATGATGATAGGTCGACTTTCGCAGGACTGCGAATGCACGTCAGGATTTCCCGCGCCTCCCAGACATCTTGCGCATTATTATTCTGAGTGATTATACACGCAACTTGAGTGTACTAATTATCCGCAATCATGATTGATCATTTCCGTGCTGCAGGCACGCACCCGCGCAATTCTCAGTTATTTCCATTACGCTAGGTGCAGATTATCGCCACAATTAATACCTACTTCTCCGAGGGGTGACGCGAAAATGCTAATTTGAAGGCCATCGAGGCTTCGCTATCTGTTTACTTTTATTCATTAAAAAATCAACCGGCCTGAATGAAACTTATCTCAGCCTCGTTCTGGAAGAAATTATTTGCCCAAACCACTCGCATCGGATGAACCATGTATCCATATATCCGCCTGTATGCCAGCACAGGAAATTCGCTCCGAGTGTCTGACCCCGGGGGGATTTTGTGCTGTACTAATTGACGATGATTAGGTATATATAAATTTGCGCGAAGTTGGTATTTCTTGTTGACTCACGTGTTAATATTTCCGACGACGCCGCAGATAATTCGGATGAAATACTTGAGGTAGATCCATTCGTGTGCTTACAACGCAGTTCGGGATTTCATTTGATTTCCGATTTTGCGGAGTTTGGTGAAAGAAGGATTTTTGTAAATTTCTTACAGAATTTAATTATTTAAAGTTTGTAGAGCTTTCATTCCCAATTTATGTGGATAATTTTTATAACTATACATTGTTTAACATTTGTTCAATATTCCACTCAAATTTCACTATAGTAATTATTTGTGAACATTTGTTCAAATTTTCGGATTTGATAAAAAAAAAAAAAAAACAACTTTTACACGACTATTTCGTTGAAGACAAGTTTCTATTTTTCTCAAACTTTACTGAGCCGCTAATGCTCAACCAATGTCTAAACATCGCAAAATCTGTCATTAGCCTTTCGGTAAGCAGGTTGAAGTCTTGCCGCGTTGAAAGAGAAGCGAGAAAAAGGCGGTGACAACACGACACGTACATGATAAGTATAAGAGTCACGAGTCCGAAGAGGGCTAAATATAATGCAGAAATAAGCCGAGAATAATCAACACGTGCAATTTGGCAGCATCTGTCGGCGGGAATTCGGTTGGGTTAGATAATTGTCAGCGAAGAAAGTCACAAGTAGGCAGTCATCTGCAGATCGAGGCGAGGAATAAGCTGCGCTTCGTCAACCGGGTAAAAAAAAAAAAAAAAAAAAAAATTACACGTATCCAGGGAAGAGTGGGAATAGCTGCGGTTTAGCGCTAGCGACTGGATGGGAGTAAATCAGGCTGCAAGCTCGTGTCAAACAAGATAATTTATCCGCCTATTCGCGTGCGGTTGAGACGGCTGCGCGCAGGCAGCAAAAGATTTTTGAGAAGAGCGAGTATCGAATATCAAAAGTTGTGCTTGTAAAAGCGTGTATTTTTTACAGGCGTTTCCTGCGACGAGGATAGAGTCGGGAATTATGCGACCTGTCATGTACCCGATTCCTCACCGGTCTCACCTCGCGCCCTCCTAAGTGTCGCGATATTTTTCGTTGTCAGAGGAGTGCGACTATTTGAGGGACTTGCGTCAGTTGGGATTTGATTCGTCGAGAGCGGGGGCAGGCAGGCGATTCCTCTTTCGCTCCGGCTTTGATCTGTTGTCCGTCCTCGTGTGCCATCGTATGACTGTCTGCTCGCCGCGTCAACATCACCGACGTGATGTCCCGGCCCAATTTATGATAATGAATCCAAAGATTTATCGCGCTCTTCGCCGCCACGGCATTAGGCAATCCGGGACGGAATTAGAATTGGCGGTGCGACGCTTGCGCGGCTTATAAACGTCGTCGCCTTCGTTTCTTCAACTCCTCGCGCGGTCTTACCACCGATGTCTTTCACCACTTCGGGAAGAGCTCTCCTTGTCTTATTGTCACCCGGCATCCGCGGAGATACATCCTCTACGAATTCTCTCCCGATTCTATCTTCCTCGGCTTTCCAATCGGAATGCAAAGCTTCGACTAACGCGACCTCTAGACCAACGTTTTATCGCCTATTGGCTGCTGTTACCCCGCCAGCGTTTAACTTCTCGCGAAAAACAACTCGTACTTTATTTCTGTCCGCGTAAAACTTTTCCCAGACTTCAACATCGCATACATACGTATATATACATACCTAAATCGAAAATACTCTAATTATTGACAGTTTTATTCCGATGTCGATGAAGATTCTCGGCTTTGGATTCGAAAAACTTTGGCATTTTCATAAAAGTAAGGCTTACTTCTTCTACACATTTTTTCAACTCACAAACCTTTTCCCCACAAAGGAACGCAACGATTGTTTTCTCGAGGGTTGGGTAACCCATTAATGACATGAAAAAGTTGTTTCAGGATAACAGTGTAGTGCAGAATTTGGAGCTCGAGATTTTTTACCGCGTTCAAATTGTAGCGTGTAAAATCTTTCGGGTCATAGAAACAACACGTTTCACTTCAATAACCAATTGTGTCTAATGCAGAGGAAGAACCGCCAATTGGAATGCCGATGCCTCCACGGCTGAGTGGACGGTCGTGAACGGCTGTGGCCGCGGTCAAATTGTGGTGAACCAAAACAAGATCCCTCCCGGGTTACATCCGGAGAGCCGAAGACAGAATCGATGCCGTCGAACGACTCGAGTATTTAATAATTCAGAGCACAAATAGCGCTCAGTCGATAGCGCTGATGTCTGCAGTACATTGAGCTCGTCGAATCCGTTATTAGAACTGGCAAAATGAAAAGTGAAAATAGCCCAAAGGTATGAAGCCGAAAATTCACCAATTACTGCCATTTACTTGCCAATATCGAGAATTGAAATCGACTGATAGGAACAAGTTGAAAAACGATGACAAGGCTTGAAAGCTCGAGGTCACAATGGATCGACTCGATGGTTTTAGGGGTAAAGAGATCTGGTGAAACGGCGAGGGATAGAAAGGGAGAGAGTAGAGGGTGGGTGAGCATTATGAGCAGTGGCTGCGGGGTCGTTTTGCCAAAGTAGAAAATTTCGTTGCCGTGTTTTCCGTGCAATCGCTTTGTAGACACAGCAGGTATGAGGTTCTAAAGAGAAACGATACGTTATAAGGAACTCGCGTAGTTCCCATTCGGCTCTACGCTAATGAAACGTAGTAGAAATATCTCGGTCGTTTAATTAGAAGCAATAAACGGGAAGGAGTTCAATTGCCTGGTGTATCCGAGCCGTGCCATCGCATCGCCCCTGCAGAGTCGTTTACCGTCTGGCGAATACCATACCTACCCTTCTGCAGGAGATTCGAATCACCGCCTCACTCGGCGAGGGAGCTTCGACGGCCACCGACTCGCTGTATAATTCCAACTTTGTAACTCTAATATTTAAGCCAGCCGCCGTTTCTTTCGAGGGAATACCCCTGCGGGCGAAGAAAACGAGGAGAATCTCCCGCCGGCAGGCGCATTCGATGAGCTGCACGTGTATGGCGACGGGAGAGGGAGAAAGAGAGAAAGAGAAAGAGCAAAAGGGTGTTAACATTTCACGAGTTCACCGCGGCCTCAGCGTGGCAGTCGGTTATTTCGTATGCACAGACAGCCGTGTGACAAGACTCCGTTACTGTCCCCCAAAGGCCGACGCAGCCCCTTGCCATGCAAGCTATCGCGCTAGCGAAGAAGCAGCTAACGCGAAATCGGCGCCTCTGAGACGCCGGAACCCCTGAGGACCTGCATTCTTAACGAATAGATTTCCGCAGCGGTTAATCCACCGAGGATCGGCCGCGCTCTGCACGCCGTTGCGATAATCGAGTCGCTAGGTTCGCCGCTTCCGAGCTAACCTCATCAGCCTCGCTCCGTCTTCGCGGAGCGAAAACTTGACCGGGATGAGTCGGAGTCGTCGAACGATTCCGGCAATTTTTCTCATCGGTTATGTGTTTTATCTGGCGCTTGGTGGCTTGGCACTGGTTTCGGACCGTCGCACCGCCGCGGCGGTAGAACGTGAGGTAGTTGATGATCATGAAGGGAGGAGAACCGCCCTGAGGAGACAATGAACGTGTCCGGCGAACCAAGTGCCCTGCACTGCCCGGTCCTCGGCCGACAATCTCAGGAATCAATATAGGTCCTCTAGGACCATTGAGATCCGCGCGGGGAATCCGTTTCGAGACGTTTCTCCGCGAGGCTCGTAATTAAACCTCCTCTAATGTCCTCCGCTGACCCCCGATTGTATCCCGCTTCCCACTTCCGACGCTCACCGGGGAAGAACGAGAATTACATCGCTTCTGGAGAAAATTTCATACAGCGAGCTGGAAGAAGGAGACAGCGATGCAGGAACCTCGGAGTGAAGCAATTTTGGAACTGGGGGGTCGTGAATGTGGTCTGTGATTATGGACCGGAGCCCGAAGTCGCAACTTTTTCTAGCACCGCCGCAGGATCCGTTCTCACTCGATTACAGTAAACTTCGGGATCGTTACGCGTTGCCCTTCTGCAGCATAAAATAGGAAAAATCGACTCTCTGCATCCGAAACGCGTGGAAAGGATGGAATTAAACTTTATTAGGTCCGAGGATCGGGGGACAACAGACTGCAGGATGTGTTCCGGGACTGGCAGGCTTCAATTGGAATGGAAGTGGATTAGATTTGACGGGGCGGAATTCCGCGGGTATAAAAAAGACGATCATGATCGCGGTGCGGAATTCTTTGGAGGAAACGAGGAGGAGAAGAAGGAGGGGGAGAATATGGGTTAGAAATAAATCGGAGGGGGAGAAAACAGCGGCGATGTAACGTAGAAAGTTACGATGCAAGATTCGGACCAGAAAGACAAGACGCATTCTATGAATAATGGATCGACGAGGCTCATTATGCGGGTTGGAGGTCAAGGGCAGTTTTATGTGGAAACATGCCGGCAGAGTAGCCGCGGCGAAATCTCCGGCCCTCGAGCTGCAGTCCGCGAGCTGGCGAACCTGCAAACGTTCCAGGCTCGTAAATATCTGAACGCCGCGCGATGCTAATCTGAATGCAGATGCGCCCTCGACCTGTCCACCGGCAATCCATGTGAAGGGCATTAAACGCGCTGCTACCGGTCCGCAGAGACGACAATGGCACCGTCGGCTTCCATTTTCCACGCTGTTGACCGCCCCTACATCCATTACATCCATACACTCTGTGGATACACACCTGGGCACACACGTCCACCGCATAAGTTAATTACAAGGCACACTTTACACGCTGCACCTCTCTCGGCACCTACGGCGATTGGTTGCATTCCCCACACGCCGGAAGTGCAGACGAGTCAGCCATTTTCCTCACCTCGAGCGCATCGACGAAAACGCGGGTAACCGAACGAAAACTAATCCTGGACGTTTTTCTTTTACACCATTTGGTACGGATTTCGATACAATGTCGGAAACATTTGATGATACGTATATAATGCACAATGGCGTAAAACGTAATCCGTGACGGAGTGACGTCACATTTATGGTCCTGTTACAAAAATTTCGTTAAAGATATTATTGAACAGAAAAACTCAGCGACGTGAACATCTTATTCTAAACACCGAAGACGGTTTGAGATAATTTGTTCAATACAAAAATTTTGACTGTACAAAGAGAGTTGACGTGTAGAATCAAAACCAAATATATGCCGTGAATTAGTTGAATAGCTCTATTACAATGAATTTCAATTAGTCTAGCAGCTGTGACAATGGACGTCGTTTTCATAAATTTTCATCAAAAGAAGCTTTTTCACTAAATATTTTGAATAGCTCTATCACAATAAATTTCAATCAGTCTATCAGCTGTCACAATGGACGCCGTATCCATGAATTTCCGTGGAGAGAAGCTTGAAATCCTCCAAGCGTCGATCAGCTGTCATCGGTTGATCAAATTTGC
Source organism: Neodiprion lecontei (assembly GCF_021901455.1). NCBI lineage: Eukaryota > Metazoa > Arthropoda > Insecta > Hymenoptera > Diprionidae > Neodiprion > Neodiprion lecontei. Next base: position 41,309,728 of record NC_060261.1, on the reverse strand, counting down.
CGAATTTCAAAGTCCAGCAGTGTTTCTCAACCAGTCGCATCGAGTTAATTTGACTGGAAAAAGATCAACACTATACACGATCACCAGCGAACGTTTCGCGAACTTTTCCAATGATCGGAAAAACCAGCTATCCAGATAAGGAACGTCTATCGAGAGGGAATCGAATCCGAAGAAAAGTACCCGGCAACCTCTGAACCCGGGAATTTCACCTGGCGTGCGATTATCGCCACGTGGAAGCGGCGGCCACAGGATCGTCATGGCAGGGCGGGGGGGTATAATTAAGCAGAGCGTCGGGGGGATCGGGGAAGCCCGCTCTAGATCACCGGACGTCTAGCGGCAGCAGAGCTGTGAGCACAGATAAGGGCCGCCCCGGCGACGGCCAAGATGGACGGCCGACCGGCTTCAGCGGCGTCGCCTCCGCCGGTTTCCCGGCTGCGGAACCTTCCTTCTCCGCTCGGTTCCTCGGCGTTGGTGGTGGTGGTGGTGGTGGTGTTGGTGGTGGTGGTGGTGGTGGCCCAGGGTTACCCCGGGCGATCCTTATTTATACGCCGTCGCCGAGACTAGCGCCCATTGTCCCATTTCACCCGCGGTAATCTGGCGGACGCAAATCTTAGGCTTGATCCTGCGGGCTCTACGGGAAATCTATGATGCCTTTAATTCGGCCGCGTTTAAGCCGCGAAAAGTTTGTCTTAACTGCTACTTCGGGCTTTCCTGGTTCCTCGGGTCAGAGGTCGCTCGTAGCCAAATTCCCCGACTAATATCGGTCAATTTCTCCCCCTTCTCCGCCTTTTTCTTCGCCCGTCTTCCAGGAGATTCGTGAAACCCGTTTGCGAAGGGTCGAAGAAATTGATGCCGGGTGTTAAAGAACGTTTCAAGTCTAATTATTGTTTGCTCTCTCTCTCTCTCTCTCAAAGTTGTTAATTGAAAATACCCGCTTTGTCGCCACTTTGTTTCCCCCCGGCCGCGTTCAACGGAGGAGAAGGGAATTGTTCCCTTGTTTCGTCCTCCTCCGACTTCGTGCAGGACTCGTCTCAACCTCGATGCTAATTTTCCAGGCCCGCGGATCTCCTTTTTGACGCCGATCGAGAAGCGCGAGTCGAAATGTAATTCGTTTCACATGCTGCAGAGTTGTCCTTTAATAAGCGCGAAATCGATCGCTGCGCTCCGAGTTTTCGGGGCGCCTTGATAAGGATGAACGAAGGGTTGCGCTCGTACTTTCTCACTTAAAATCCTCCCGAAATACCGAGTCAAATATTAACGCCATCCTCGATAATTGCGAAGTAAATTGTCCGGGGCTCGCAGGCTGAGGAGCGAAGCGATGTTCTGCAGGACGAAGCAAAGGTTCGAGAGGCGGCAAGGACGAGGAGGAGGAGAAGGAGGAGAGAAGGACGAGAGCGGGGCTGGCGGATGATAGCATCTCGCCATGTCCATAAATATGTCGCGGCGGGCTTAACCCCCTTGCCTATCTGCGCGGCGGCGAAGTAGGGGAGTTTTCGGAGGAAGATGGGGCTGCTGAGGGAGACGAGGCTAGGTGGAGCTGCGGTGGGGGGGGGGGGGGGGGGGGGGGGGATGGGGAATGGGGAACGGAGAACGGGGAGGCATTAACGTCAAACCGAGATGGAAGTTATGGCTCCCCCGTCAATTCCCAATGAATTCGACGTTTTCGGATGGGAATCAATACGTTTCGTGGCACCGCTCCGCGCCCCGTAGCTTTCGTCAGATTGCTCTCCGAGTCTTAAACTCAAGGCGTGAGCTTCCCAAAAGATCGGATTAAGTTTCCGCTACGTGACGGTAGCGGATTGAAACCTTTCCGAAAGTGTTAGTCGTCCACCTCGGTGCCGTTCTCTGATCCACTTTCACACTCTGGCTGAACTACGCGACGCGGATTTCTCGATCAATCCGAACACCGCGTACCAAATCATTCGGGGGCAATTATTGCGATTCATACTTGAACGAATCGACTGTCAATTCGAAGAGCGTTAGCCATGAGGTAGTAGAGCGACCGAAAACCAGCAGCTTTTGTGAAAGAAAATGGAAACGCGTGCCGATCGACCCTTTGGTCACGAGTGAACAATCCGGCAGATATGACGGTAGAAATGAATCGTGGCTGGGTCGTGGATGCCGGGCTAAATTCGACCCTGATCGACCCAACCCACTTGTCACTTGATCTTACACTGTTCCATCACTGTCGAGCGACGTCAATCGGTCTTCTGCTTGTGACACGCGAGTTCCGTTCTTCGAAACAGACCGCCGAGTGATTGATGATTATTGATCGACATTTATTAAGCGACCGTTCCTTTAACTCTTACCAATACCCGCATCGCGTGCTCCCTGGTCCGATTCTAACGAGTTATCAATCGATTTATGCGAAATATAAGTATACAACAAAACACCCTTCGGTCGAACAAACCCAGCCCGCTTGCTGTTGCTATTATAGAAGCTCAACAGTTCTTATTCCCATTTTATTTTTCAGTCACAATATAAAGTGCGAGGAACAAAATTATACTGGCAATAATAAAACTCTCCGCAATAACGAGAAGGGCGAGTCGAGTACGAATTTTCCAGCTCTTTATTATTCCGCTGTATCGTTGTTTTCTCCACATTTTTTTTTTTTTTGTATTATCTCTTCACTTGTTCACGTTACAAGCGTTTACCATGATACCGTGAGTACAGGTATACACGCAAGCTCGTGTAGATTTAACCTACTCGTCGAAAGGGTGAAACGTTTTCCCAAAAGGTTGAGACTTGAAATGAAAATAAAATAAACACGAACGAGGGGAGGGAGGGAGAGAGAGAGAGAGAGAGAACAGCGCCGGTGGGTAATTCGAGACCGTGCAAGTGGTTACACCGTTTTACAGCAACGCAGCAGCGGCAACAGCAGCAGCGGGTGATACAAATAATATAATCAGTATGCAGAGCTCATGCATATTTTAAAGATGACTGGCTGCTGGGCCGGTGGTTGACGGCGCGGGGTGAGTCGGGGGTCGGTTTTGGAAGGGGGTTGGCAGCCGCTAAGAAGGGTTTATGACGGGGCTTCAAGCCAGGATTGGCGTCAAACCGCACCAGGCTACCCCGGGTATCGACCTGCTGGGGCCGGGCGGAACAGTCCAGACCTCTTAACTCCTGCAAACTCATTACGATAAATCAAGCTTTGTTCTTCGACGATTCGAGCCAGCGGGTGAATTTCGCGGGGTAGGTGAAAGCGCGCCCCTCCGCCGGGGGATTTCGCTGGATCCTATTTATTAAACCCTTTCGAGCGAGACGCGGGCGTTCCGCTCTTCGTTCCCCGCGACGATTAAGCCGTAGCCGTGCTTTTTCCACTTTTCGTTGAGGAGCTTTGCGGTCGCGGCCTCCGCGGCGTGCTTCGTAAGTTGAGCCTCCTCCAGTCGGTGGCAGCACTCTGCAACGCGTCCTCCGTTCTGCGAGCCGCGTCTAACTTGGGACTCTGACTAATGACGAACACGTGTTTGAATCAGTACCGCTGATCCACGCCCGGCTGAATCCCGTCTTAACTTGTCCACGGCAGTCACTCCGCTCTTTTCGCTGGACCATAGAGCGCAGACACGAAAGTCCAGGTGCACCTCAATCATTGTACATCGATTTTCAAACACGAGGAACCACGCTTACGCTTTTGACGTTCGTACCACTTCCGACTCGTTGTAATATATAATTGAACGTCCAGTGCATCCCGTCATTGCACCACTTGACCAGAGTGATGGTCCAAATTTCAAATTCCCAAATTCAGATTCACCGTAGTATGTCAAATCTCGTCAGCCCGAGTGGGCAAATAGGCAAATTCCGAATGATTTTCATTTGCATAAGACCGTTTCTACCTGGACATGTCAAAAATCAGAACCATCCGGGTTTTTAATAAACTTTTTCTATTTCGTTCATGTAGCCAGCCTTGATTATCCAAACTCCGTATTCTCAATTAAGAATCGATATGAAAGAATCAGAATGCATTTATAGTAGTTTTCGAGAACATTTCAATTTTCTCTTCAAAATACCAGTCTTAACAACCAACGAACAGTGAAACGATGAGCAATCATCCAAAAATGAGTAATACATGACGACATTACTTTGGACGCTGTGCATCGCGTTTTGCGTCTGAGATTTCGGTCAGCGAAAGTGGAAGGAATCTGAATTTTCGTTTTTCGTTCCTTTTCTATCTACTCTACCTTTTTTGCAAAACAAACGGAGGTAACGCGAACAGAAGGATAAACCGAGGAAGCAGATGGTGCGGCGTTAGCTAGCGAAGCTGGCTTCACGTGCCACAAGCGTCGACATTGACTAATGATGGCGAGGTTGAACCGGGGGCGAGGAGAACGAGGAGCGATGGGGGGAAAGGAGGGGGAGGTGGGCGCACCCTGGAACAGAAAATTCAGCCAAGTTCACGAGACCTGTTGCACCCCCTAGCTCACCGTTTAACCTATAACCCACTCGCCAAACATAGGTTTAACCTCGGTTTATCGCGTTATCAGCCGTGTCGCGCTTCAGTTGCGTTTCAAGGAGAAAAAACCGCGTTTGGATTATTCAGGCAGCAAAGCAGAGTCTTCGTTGCCGGTTCTCTTACCGCCTAACCTTCGAATCAATTAACAGCCTTCCGAATCAATTAGCAGCACTCTTGCAGATCGTCTTGTATTACAAGTAGAGAAAATATACGGATCGTTTTTGGGTCACCGTTTAATTAGTGGACACGGGATGACCGTGCGGAGGTTAAATACTTACCATTACTCTTTCTCTCCTAATTTTCGTCTCGAATCCTCGTAGTGAAGATGAAAATTTCATTACTTCGTAATTCAAACATAGGTATAGCGCAATTCCGGTTATTGCGATTAATTAACTAATTTGTGGAGGGACGGTCAATGAATTTATTAATTCCGCGGAGGGATCGATCGGTCGTGCATGTGCATCCAGCCGAAGACCCGGCGGTCTCGACATCAGGAGTTGGACACGCCTCCTCCGTGCCTTTCCTTATTGCCCATCATTCTCGCGGTAGATTTATCTGCCCAATTACCGCAGCTGTGTAACTGGCTCCGATGAAATCGGCTGACCCATACCGACGATTCCATGCGATCTATCGATCCAGGATCCACCACGTACTTGGCTAAATGAAAACACTCAATCCCCACGTTGTACTTCGCGGCTCTCGCGTTTGTACCCGCAAAAAGCAAAGAAGGCAATCGTCGTCTCAGAAGTCAAACGATTCTGAAAAACAGACTCTCTCACTTATGTGTCAATGAAGAAAGAGATTAACTTCTGATTCTGTGAATCGATGAAACGAAAAGAGACGAGTGAAACAAAAATAAATAAATTAAAAAATTAAAAAATTGCATCCCCGTGAAAAGCGTTGTGTCGAACTTGGTGGTGGAGTGCGAAGCTGGTTGGAAGAGGCAGCCAGAGGGTGTGAGGTCTACACCGACCTACCGCTGAACCAGACCATCAACAATTTCATTCTACTTCGTGCGGGGCGATGTGTAGGTAGGTGGGTAGGTAAATGTTAAAATGGTTTCATGAATATTTATGCTGGTATATTATAACATTTTTGAGCCACTGCTTAGCTAATCCTCTGAACTCATTTATCGTCGAGGCAAGGACAGCTATAATTCTTGAAAATGTTCCAAGGTATTATTATGCGAATAAATACTGAGGGATTAAGTAATGCTATGAGTCCAGCCCCTATGAACCATACTGCCGTTACCGTTCCGACGTTCAGAAATATATAATACAGGTGCGTGCCTCTCGAATGCCGCTTACATATAGGCAACTGTGGTGCTGCTGCTTCGTCAATTTTGCATCATCTGCAAATTCCGAAAGGATGAAAAGAAATCCATTGTGTAACGTGTCAGAATTCGTCTACGTTATTCACATAGTTTCATCAATTTATTCCCCGATTGGCAAAAAGATGAGCATGCGCGGAGCAAAACAGCGCTCCACTATTTCTGCCGGACCACGGCTGGTAGCACCGAGCTTTTGTCCCGTGAACAAATTAGCATATTATTATAAATAACTAGGGCTTAATTAATCGATCAAATCAACGAATCAGATCTGATCATGCATATTGAAGTGGCGCATCGTCGATCATACTTCGGTCTTTCGGCCTGCATGTCGAACCCTTCGATACTACGACGTATGTCTGTGTCTAACCATCCGATAGTGGAGGCTTCCAATTAATTATCCTTGTAGCAACCATCCGACAGCGGAGGTTGATTCTTTATCCTCACATGTACGAGTATAACCATCCGGAAGTGGAGGTTCTCTATTATCAATCCTCGTCTAACTATCTGACAACGGAAGTTTATCGATTATCTTTATTGTTTTCCGATAGCGGAAATGACGTTATTTCACACAGTCTCCTTTTTCAAGTACACTTTAATTGTGCCAGCTCCTAAAAACCCAACACCATCACTCCTACCATATACATTTCTTGTTATTCTGTTAATTTGCTGGATAAACAAATAATAATTTCCCATCACATAATAATTCCCTGCCTTGTCTTGTGGATCATTTATTGCCTACGCTCATTTAACTAACCTGAGGTTTATTCACAGCCCATGGTATGGTCCAAACATCCTGAGAAGGATCTTGTCGCTCTCCGATTCTGTATTTCCGTTTTAGCACTGAATAGTGTCGTGACCTCGGGAATTGAGCGGTTACAAAAAATTACCGTCAATTTCACAAAAGACTAAACGATGTTCTAGCTTCCTATGACTGGGAGGAAGTTAAATTTGGTCCAGCATCGGGATGAGAAAGTTTCGGATGATCAGCGAAGCATATATACAACGGGTTTCTTCGTTCAGGATATCCCGTAACGATCTCGGTCTCCTGCACTAGGCCTTGGAGATTATAATAATCTCATTTTACGCAGCACTTTCCACCACTTGGCTAATTTGAGTGGGGAAACTTCAGGGTGCAGGATCGTAACTACGGTGAAGTGACTCCGCGGTGTTGCTAGAGTCTGAGTCAAGTAAGCTACCGCTTACGTCACTCGGTTTAATCTCGCCTAAGCTTGAAATTCGCTCTGTAACTTCATTGTCATCTGAGATCCGAATAGCGCGGGCACTTTCCGAATCCGAGAATTTCTTCTTTGCTATTATTTCACCCATACACATACGTATAACCGATTCTGCACGAGTCACAGAGTGGAATCATATTAAATTGTACGTGAGTTTATCGAACTCGGTACCTACAACGGAGGCCAAGATATCTGCAGCGAGCAATCAATTAATCTTAACGCTCGTATAAGGGATGAATTGTTCGTCTGGCGTTGCAGTCGAGATGTGAAAACGGCGTCACTCGGCGTCTTTGTCCCCTGAAGCTCGGACTCAGCCAACGAGGGCCCTCATAATAATTTGAAGAAACTCAAACAAAAGATCGGTAAATAATGGAAGACGCGGATATCAAAGGCCGGGGACTTACGAGTTTAATTCACTAATTGAAGGAGGCGGGGAGGGCGACCGGGGATAATAACTCCGGGTACCGACAGCACGGTATGGCGCAAAGTTGCGAATACTTTCAATTCACTCGAGGCCAAAGAAGTTTTTAGAGACAAAGCTCCGCCGCTTCGCTCTTCTCGGCAGCCCGGCATCTCGCGTTGTTGAGGCGAAAGTGCATCGTGCGCCTTTATAAACAACCCGTCTGTACACATCAGACGGCTAACGCCTATTATCGTCATCGCGCCGCTCACAAAGGATTTTAACCTACCCGCGATGAAAGTGGACATGGTCCTCCGCGAGGCGCAGCGCCGCGGAAATGGAGTATTTATCCCCAACCCGAGGGGGATGAAAGCGCGATTCAAACGGCGGTCCTACTCGAAGGAAGAAAATTCCCGATCCGCTGCAGCGCCCGCGCCCTGCAAGCCGCGGGAAGTACTTTTAGTCGGCGGAGATCACTCATTCTTTGGCGTACCTCGAGCACCGCCGACTCGCTATCGCGAAACTTTTAGAATTTCAAATCGCACTCGGTGACGAGACTTTCCTGTTTTTCCTCACCCGGCACGCTGGTCGGAGGTAAAGTATTCCAGGAACGGCGGCGGGGCGAGAGGGAGCTTCGATCTGGATCCCGGCAAAGGGAGAAACGGAGGAAAGGCATCTTACGGTCCATTGAGTCGACAGAATGACACAAGTCCGGGACACACATCCCCGAGCTTGCCGTACGGGCCATTCATTCCCGTGCGACGTACGATGATCTATGATAAAGTCCCGAGTTTTAGGTTTCTTATCCCACCCCATTTCTAACAGCATCTCGGTGCTGGACTCTGATTCATTGTCTTCGTTTCAATAGTTTAGAATTTTCTACTTGCTTCGTACAGCTGCCGTTATCAGAAATCAGCTAACAGAATCGTATCGTGCATGTGTGTTCGTTAAATAAGAGTAGCTTTTTCGAAGGCTGCTCGTCGGACGAGTCACCTGCCACACATCAAGCCTGCAGAGGTGTGAATTGTGCGGTAAACGTCGAGTCGTGAAGCTTGAGGCAAGTTTAACCCAGCGTGGCTGGTGGCAAGAGTACAGCGAGATGATATGTGTCAGGTCCATAATGTTCCCGACTCAGAGCTAAGCAAATGCTACTTCCGCTTATGCATAATTGTGCGATGCGGAGGCACAGGCGTTGTGACGCATGATCTCTGTGCCCCGATCCTCGAACAGACAAACGTACACTCGTGACGAAATTGTGTAATAATCGTAGACACGTCGGGAGGATCACTTACGACGGCTTTTGTCACCGGCGCGATTCAACGCCGATCGACAATTTTGAGAAATGTCTGAGAAACTTCCCGTCAATGATGGGCGAATAATTTGGAATTACGAATGGAGAAACTATGGGGAAATTTCTGAGTCGTTTACCGGAATCGCCGTAAGATCGATGCCGAAGCGTTGAACGCGAGCGATGAAAATGCGAACGCGGTAATTATTTTCGATGGATTGAATGAAGGGTGAGTGGAGAGAGAGAAAGAGGAAGAGGGGGGAAGGAGAAAACAGGAATGGAGATTAACAGGTGTACTTGCTGTTTAGAGGCAGCAAAGTCGTAATCATCTGCAGATGAAAGAGCTGCCAGCCGAGTCGAGCGGAAAGGCCTGCTTCACCACCATCAGGAAGCTTTGCCGGCACACCGAAAGCCACCGCAGAAGCTAACGTGCCGTCGAGCTTGCGTGTGTGGATTCGTTCACACAAGCGAAAGCGAGCCACTCGACGCTTTGCGAGCAGCAGCCAACGTCCCAGAAGCCCCCAAACCGTTTCTCCTCCGACCGCGGGCCTCCAAATTAACCGATCAATCCGCGAGCTTTCAACATTTCACCGACTTCAAACACACGTCACTCAACTCTTGTATAATTAATTATTAATCTTTTGTACGGAGGAGCGAAGGGGGAAGTCTCCTCTTGTTCTGCCGCGCGATTATTGACAGACTGACGAACCGGCTTTTCTTGCCTGTTCTACTCGTTTTTTCACAAGAGCTGCCACCTTTTTTTCTCGTTTAGTTTTCTGCTCTCTCGGTTTTCTGCTGGTTATTTGCTCACGCCGTTTTTCCACCCGTTGCTTCGTATCGGATCGTTGACTAACTTTTCCCGGGAGTTCAAAGCGCACGTTGTCTTCGTTACCGAAAGTTCTATCAACATTCACAATCCAATTATCTGACCAGCGTACTCTCACGGTTGTTACCTTTACGTACGTAGCGCAAAATTCACCCCTATAATCCATAATGAACGTACGCGAACACCGCGTCCTTACAATTAGTGTCGGTAAGTTTAAAACTTTCAAGAATAAGTGATCGGAAACCAAGAAATTGCAAAATACGGTTAATAATTGTGAACAATTTTCAAAGCCGGTCATAAAAAATACTGTAAATTGAAAGAGAAAATTAATGCCAAACTGGATGAGAGAACTAATTCACGCGGTGAGTAAGATTACCTTCTCCAAGGACGAAAATTCGTGAACAAGTATATTACACAACACCCTCAGCGTTACCCCTGATTGTTATTGCTATAATTATTGACGGGAGCGCAAGATCGGATTTGTAATTATTCCGCAGGTAGGCAAGCGAGCTTTTAGGTGGTCTAGACAAGGCGTTAGGTTATAATGGCTGTCCGGCTTGTGGTTCCGTAGGAGGTGAGGCGCAACGAGTCGTGTTTGCCGGGTAATCCTGCAGGTTTGGAGAATGTCGACGGTCGAGCAGCCAGGGTGACAGCCAAGGTGTTCCTGGAGGGAAGTAGCTGAGTATAGAAGGCACCTTAACGCCTGACGCCTCAAACAGAATCATCAAAGCCGATTCCCTCGGCCCGTGAGAGACGGAACTCGGAGAATCGGCGACGATCCTTGCGGCCAGCGGCAATTTCCACGCCTCAAGTAGTTCGAGTCCGGTTATGGTCAGACGAGACAAAGCAAGGCCCGTGCGTTCAAAGGCGGATTTGCGCAAGATTGTCCGATGTTTGTGCTCGATGTTCGGTGAAACTTGTGCGACTTTTTGTGCGCGGATGTGTGTGTCTTTTGTTTTTATCTCATCGTTTCCGCAAACGTACTCATTGGCAAGCAGAGCGGTTTACCCGGGGTGATTTGTTTATTTATTCGGTCAAGTGTTGATTCGGTGAACACACAGGAACGATAATGACGCCTCGTCCTTTTGACCACATTAGTCGGATCACTCTTAATCCCACTACGAAGTGCTGCGTAGAGGATCGTTGGTTGGGTATGTAGATGGACTTTGTTCGTTATGCGCACATTATACATGTGTGCGAAATACTTTGAGATGTGGGAATTGTGAGCAAAGCCTGCGACATGGATTATTTCAGAGGCAGAATTAAACTGTAGGACGGGTTAGATCGAGACACGAGATTTACGCCTAGTTACGAAGATGATGTGTACCTACCGCAAATTTTTGATTCTTAACAAAAAAATAAGGTCTGACGCTCGTCTAGAGATTGTACTCGATGTTTATAAACACAGCACGACGAATTTATGGAAATACGATTGCATGGAAAGTAGGGTTCCATTAAGGGGTGAAAATCCAAACTTGTTTCCTACGATGCCTTTTGAGAAACCAAAGTTTTGGAGGAATGTAGTTTATTCCGACATGATGACGTTTATATATGATCCCGTCAGCTTTTGTGATTTTTGTTCGTTCATCAAGAAAGTCAACTTTGAAATCACGTACAATTAGTTTGTTAGAATTCAAGCTTTCCAATATTTATCGGAAACTTTGATTACCGTTGTTATATTTGTAGTTTTAAGAAACTATGTGCCCATTTTTCATATTCAGAACCGGAGTAAAATCGGACGATTCTCAAATAGGTCTCTGTTTTATGTTGATTCTTATTCTCACGATAAAAGTCGCACGGCGTGACACATCCATTCGATAATTTACTATCAAAAACGATAAAATCTTAATTTTGAGAAAATTTTCACCACTTCGACCCACTTATATACCCGATTTGCAAAAATCCATCAAAGACATCTATGAGCTTCGGGTAAATCCTGGAACTTGCAAACCTTGTCAACTTGTATATAATATATCGTCGCTACATCTGCGCATTGTGTACAGCAGGTATACAATACATGCGCGATACGTTTATTATTTAATAAAAATGTTATTGTGGGAAATGGGAGAGGACACAAATCGGACAATAACGCCGAGCCGGGGCAAACTAAGATTGGCGTCGGTATCAGGGACGAGTCGAGTCGAGGGTGAGCGCCGGGTCGTCGTCGGGGGTCGAGGGTCGGGGGTTGGGGGGGTGGGGGGGTCGGTCCGGACGAACAGACGAGCACATATTGGGTCCGTCTCATCGGCGGGGCGGCGGCGAGATGGCCCGTGTGTAGATATCCATATCCGTGCGTGTTCGTGGCCCCAGATGGCAGCGGTGCCCATTCCGGGAGACGCTTACCCGGGTATATGGAGAGGCGAAAGAGACGGGCGACACGTACGGCCGGCTTATTCGTACGCGGAAATGCGGGACGGAGGGAGAGGACGAGGGCCAGCGTCGCCTGCCTCGCGGGTATCGGGGATCGGGGGTGCGGATGGGGTTATTGGCGGGGAGCGTGTCAAGCGAGCGTATCGCGATGCCCGCCCCGAAAAACCCCGACCCCTCTTCCCGCTTCCTCGACCTACGACGATCCCCAACCCATAACCTGATCCACCCAGGACGATATATTATTTTAATGTTTTAATATCGTGTCGCTGTAGTCGTTCTGCCAACGCGGTGTTCCTCCCAGCTTTTACCGAGGATACTGCCATTCTCTTCCAAAGCTTCGTCCCCGGCACTTCATCCCCTCGGTATCTTCCGCCCTGCGCTCTCGCCGACTTCCAGTGTCCAAATTTTGTCCACTTGTCAAACTTCTATTGAGTTCTACGCACCCCCACCTCAGGGTAACGGGATTCGAGGAGGTCCACATTCGGTGAAAGGGAATTTACACTCTGCTTTACTATTTGTAATGCTATTGATTTTACACCGCAAGTATCTCAAGTTGTCAAAATTATTGTCTGATGATTTGAGACTAAATGGAAGCGACCTTTCTCACGCATGGCGTTTAATTTCCCTTCTTTTTATTTCGTTTTTCTTCAAGGTACGAAACTTCAAGGATGTAAAATCAGTACTTCGAAAATCATCGTGTAAGCTTGAAAATATATTACAATGATAAATATTCAATTTTCAACTATCTCGTAATTAAATTGACAAAAATAGAGATCTTTTTGAACGAGAATTGAATACGAATGATGTATAATCCATACGATAAGACCGGAACTGATTATTTGCTTTGAAAATAACTAGACTCTGATCGGAATACCGTCATACGAATTTTTAAGCCTAATTTATCACATGCGACTGTGGTGCGAGGGGAAGTGATAGGTACAGAATAGGTAGCAGAAAAAAATTCCATGAACATAGAGAGGCCGCACACCTTACCATGTCGGTGTGAAATTAATACGGAATAATGCGAGGGTATAAATCAGGAAGCATCGAAACGAGCCTGCAGAGTTTGAAATCAATAATAATGGGCATGAGCCATTAGTAAAATGAATAAATTATGCCTCACATTATGTGTATTGTAGTGAGGTGGGCAGTAATAAGTCATGAATCATATTAGTGAATAATCCACATCAACGGACGAGCGGAGTTCGAAGCAAATTCCGCGTTTCGCGCGCACAACGCGCACACATCGTCGAAAATATCAATTGCAAAAACGGAACAACCTCGCCGCGATCCCGATAAATTCACCGTTATCATAACTTGGAATATAATAAACAAAACTCATTGCAGAGCCCCGCCTCGAGTCGGTATATACGCGGGGGTTTCGAGCCGATTAAAGTGGCTCGTAATCCAGGGGAACAGTGGGTTTGCCGCTGGCACATCAACGTTGCCCGTCTCGTCTCGGAGGAAAAAAAGTAGGCGTACTATGAATGCCGTTCCCGAAAATTGCAAATCGTTAGCCTTATTCGTTTTGGCTCAGATGCTGCAGACGCATAAATTGAAAGGCAGACGCTGCAAGCTCTCTTCGCTTGTATGCGCTGTTGGTGTTGAGAAAGGCCCGATAAATAACAGCACAACACCCCGCGTCTCTCTGGGGTTCACACACGCTCGCCATATTCGTATACCACTTCTGTTAGTATTATTATTTCTTATACTCGTACGAAGTACGCCACGATCTCCACCCTGGGAAACGCGGCCTGGTAATTACCCTAATTAACGCTGCAGCGTATAACGGAAATGCCGCTGTGCTCTGCACAAATGCCAAAACCCTTCGTCTAAGCTCCTCGCCGTCACCAAAACCCACACAGCCACACCAATCCACCGCAGATTCGTCGCCGCGTTATTGTTTCTTTTTCTTTTTTTTTTTTTTGCTTTTTGTTTATTCTCTCTTCCTGCTCAACAAAAATATTGTTTGCGTTTATCTATTTCGAAATCATAAAAAACTCGTTTAATATACGCTTTTTGTCGTTGATTCGATCCACTATTTTTTTTATAGAAATTCTGTGAAACTGAGAGAGATATCGTAGATCTAGAATAAGCGGAAAAGAAAACTATCACTTTTATTCCATTTTACGCCGTCTTTTCAGCGTAAGAAAAATAATTCTTTTATATTTGTGTTTATAAATCGGGAAAAAAATGACTGAGCTTTTTTCAGCACGAGTAGATAAACTACAACCTGACAAATTGTCGTGAGAAAAATAAGCGAAAAAAGTGGCTCCGCAGTTGCCTGATTCCCATCCATCCCATTCGCAACTAATTCATTATTCATTCGTACCGATTGGCAAGTTTTAGCCGAGTGCTGCAACTTTCGACTATACAGACACGGCAGACTCAGGGGCGTCCATATCGACGCGCAGGGGTGCACAGCTTCCCATTACCGGGGCACTTCATGCGGACCGCGTGCAGGACGAACAGGGTTGGTTAGCCGTTCACCTCCCCCGGAGGCGATATCGTATAAATGTGCAGTTAATTACTTACGCCGCGGCCACGACAGCACTGTCTGTGCCGAGTCTCTCTCTCTCCGTCTTCCTCTACATCTTTCTCTATTTCCCTCTTTCTCTTTCCCTTCCGCTCCCGTTCTCGCCGTTCCTCTCGGTCCCGCCGAACTCTTCTCTCTCCATCGGCTCGTCCCTGCGCCATCCGCGTTATGGCGGCGCGTGTTAAGGAAACTAATGTTTATTTGAAAAACTAATTGAACGGGACTCTCGCGTCTACAGCTAGCAATTAAACGAGATTACTGCAGCAGCGCGAGCTCTCGGGGATTAGATAGCTGCCCTGTAAGATATGGTACACGTTATGTTTAACTACGCGGCCAGTTCTGAACCGTCGTCGATAATTAATTGCTCCTGGTCACATGAAATCCTCTCTTTTCAACGTCCTACAACAACCACCTATATCCTCAAACTTCGATTTTTCACACTGCTTTGCAAGCTTTTTTTCTCCATTTTATACACCGACGATAGTAAATCATAGTATTGACATCGTGTAGTGCTTTATCGTGAATATGAGTGTCTCTTTAGTGTTTTTTTCTCGAGTCAATCAGGAACAGACAGCTGCTGTCAACGTCCGAAAAATCATAAGCAAACTATAAATTTTATTTATGGAAAAATGAAACGCATAAAAATAAACGTGATTGAAATCTGTATTCTTGTTTATGTTTCAGATATGCATGTGCTGCGGTACGCTTTGAATAAAAAGGTGGGAATTTTCATCGAAAAGTGGGTCGAATTTTCAATTCCTAATCTTAATATTCGTCGAGGAAATAAGCGTTGAACAATACTTACGTATAATAACATGCTAACATTTCCAACGAACTAACGAAGTACAGAGCCTACGATATATATTCCAGAACACGGGGTTTGCAGGGTGTGCGTAATAAACTTTGAGAAAAGAACCGTGAGTGAGGATTTTTATTTGCCGTCTTCGATTCGGCCGGTGAAACTTTTCGGGGATTAGCTTCTGACAGGGGGTCACGCACTCGCAAGCTCATCCGTTCTCGGTGGGTCTTCGGGTCATTCGAGCTTGGCCAGAGGGTAGCAGGCCTGCAAGCTCGATGGATCGGAGGGTCTCTCTCGCCGTTCTTAATACCGCCTAAATTAAGTCAGCTGTTGGAATAACGTCAGTTGGAAAATAGGAGAATAATTATATCGGTAAAAGCAACGCCCAAGGATAAGTAAGAGCGTAGAAATTGCTCCTGCAGGGCAGCTTGCTGCGTTCAGCTTCTATTCTACTACACGTACCTTCACGTGTATCTAGGCGGAAACGGTAGGCAAACTACGGATGCGAGGCCACCTCAGCGCTTACGTTTTACGCCCGGTTTATATTTACCGCGGTTGTTCCTCCGGCGGCTTCACGTTCGCCGTTCTGCAGTTGCACGTAACGACCGTATTACGTATAAAGGTACCTTATACGTACGATTACGCGAACAAGTACCTATGTATACACCCTGCTCGGTACGTATTGCGTGAGCTAGTGCCACGGCGCGTTTATTTGTGCCCAGGTTAAAATACAGCCGCATTTCCACCCACCGCTAAGCACCGCGTGTACGTAGGAAAGATACTCGCATGATGCTAGTTATATCTCGTGAGACTCGACCCCCGCTTGTCTCTGTCTCTCTCTCACACACACTCGTACTATCCATCTCTGTTTTCCTACTAAATTTGCAACCAGGCATCAAGTACTGCAGCCTAGAAAAATGTAAGACGCGAGTCTCTTTGAGACGCGAAACACACTTACAGGATTTTCGAACTCAAAAAACGTACGAAACTATCCCTGAATCATTTTTCGCGGGAACATTTTTTAACCTCTGATTTATTTTGTGAGCTATCCACAGTTATTTGTAATATATATTTCTGCGACTATTGCGATGCAAAATTTAATGTTGTCGCATTAATAAGAAACACATTACCATTAATATTGTATGCTTAAGAAAAAAAAAGAAAAACAGTTCTGTCAGCCAAAATTGTGTTATTACGAGTAAATTTCAGTGATTACTTTGCGTACGGAACACAAATATTTTAGTATTTTTCACTGGAAACTTTCGTACGAGAATCCAAAAAATTTTGTTACAATTGCAAAAATCAGATTTGCAGAGTAAAATCATGGTATAAAGATTGTAAAATAATTTCTTAATGACTACGATTACAAAAGTCATCCTTTTCATCGAATTATTGCAATGAAAAAAATTGTGCTCAGCAACGAACAAGAAGGATATTTTGTGCATGCCCTTCTTATAAATTTTATCCAATACAATTCTTTCTAAGAGAAATCATTTGAATGATTTTACCGCTTGGAACTGACCACAACAATGACCCTTGAGGAAAATTTCCGATAAAAATTTGTTAAAAAAATCAAAACAGAATCAGACTTTCTTCCAAACCGTAAAAGTTGATCAAAGACTCGAGTATGTGAATTAAAAAATTGTTGCACAACCTCGAAAGTTGAATTATATAAAAAAATTAACATATACTCGTTTGATCTTCACGAACTTAAAAAAATGATATAAGCCCTGATTCCTCGACCAGTTCTATTTTAAGATGGAACGCCCTGTATACACGGTATTCGCCTATAAAGCGGTCTAGCCTCGAGTACCGCAGGGGTTGAAACGGTGCACCAGCACCGAGAGGGTGGTTTCTATCGTCGTCGGCGGGACGTCCGACACGGTTCTGCACCCTGAGCTCGGCGGGTGAGAGAGGGGGGTGAAGGTTGGGGGGCTATATGGTCGAGGATATATTCGGGAAGCATGTAGGTTACGTTGGCCGGCGGTGCTGCATCCCCCGCCCCTCCCGCCCCCGCAATCCCGTCGACCGTCCGATCGTTGCCATGCGTCGGTTATACCGGCGGTCCAGAAACCCGCCGGCTGCCGATACTTGCACCTTGGGTTCGCAGATTAATGCAACGTCGTAACACGATACTGTCCGACCCTTCTACCCCTTCTTCATCCCCGTCCACGTATATATACGTACCTAACCTGCACGGAAACTGCACCTAAAACTACCACGCTCTGCGCCAAGCAAGTTCCTATACAAGTTATAATTATCGGCCTTCGCTGCATCCGATAGCGAATAAGCGATTGTCCTCGATCCTCCGGCTATGTACGATAAATCTGGAGGCAGAAGACCGCCGTCGATTGCAAGCTGCGCGTTCGTCGTCTCGAATGAAAGCTCGCTTGCTGAGAATGAATTTCACTCGGTAACGGAGATGGATATTCTTTCGATGTAAAAATCACGGGACGATGGAACCCTGTGAAACGGTATGAAAGTGGGTTGGAAATATTTTTAACCAACTCCGAAGATCGTGTTTACGGCAAATCATAAATAACGGAGACAACCGATAAATTATTTATTTTTCTACCGGTCTCTTTGTCGATCGGATCAAACGAACATCTCACCTAGAAAAGTGAAGTGAATTGAAAAATAAAACAGGGGAAAAAATTATCTACAGTGGACGGTGAGATTTTAAGGAATGACAATAGCGGTGCCGCAGGTTAGTCACGGTCGTTTACGTTTTTTGTTATTTTTTTTTTTCTCTCTTCCGTTCAACCGTTGGAACAGTGACGTCGACGTGAAAGCGATTGGTACTAGGGTTATACGACAAGTATTATATTTCACGCTCGATCGGATTCCAATCCAATGGTGTAGTCAGATTCTCAAGAAGCTCTTACAAGGGTCACCATTATCGTTCCCCAACAAATTCAGGGGGAATAAAAGAGAGAGTTCATTGCATATACGCGGACGGGGGCAAGCGGCGAGGGCGCCAAAAGGTCCATCTATGAGATGGGCTCGCCTCGATAAGGGACACATAAAGTAGATGGAGACTTAAAGACGCGGCGGCGGTTCCGATACCGTTCTGATTTCGCCCCGATATACTCAGCCGAAATCGCACCTAGATCCGAAAACCCCGCGATGATTCTTTGGCCGCAAGTTAAACCCGCTGCAGAGACTCTCTGATGGCCGTTACAGCGACCATCGAATCGATGAAAAACAGGACCGCGTGGGGGATCAGGGTCTATTCTTACGTCGGGATGATGCGAAATCCTAGATTCTGGCGGTCCGGTTTTCACTGGCTAGTGCACACGCGTTTCGGATAAAATTCTTTGTCGTCTGATTTTTTTCTGAATGAGTTTAAGCCTGCATAACCGATTTCGATCGTCATGTCGGACTCATTCGTCCCCTCAACTTTCTATTCTTTATTTTGTTTTCAGTATAACTTACACAAGAGTTTAACATTATATGTACTTGTATTTTTGTCAAATAATTAAAATTGCGTAATTGATTCTTGCCAATTTATAATATCTTTCTACAGATGATCGTATTCATATATAATTGTACATTTCGTATAATTAGGAATATCCCGCGAATAGTACCGGAATAGAATTTAAAATTGCGAAAAAATATTGCGGCATTTATTCCGAGTAAGAATTATCCGAGCTTTGAAATGCGAAAATGAATCCGTGACTAACTAATCTGCAGCTTTTTGCAAGACGTTACAAATTTCGAGTAATTTTCTCTTCATATTACAATTATCGTTATATAGACTGAAAACGGTGATGTATATTCGCGAGAAATGGGACGGATGCCTAGCGACAAAGGGAAGGCGGAGGGGTTGATAACGAATGGCGAACACTCATCGCTAGGCGATTTATAAGCCCTTGCGCAAAGCTGTTACACAGGCGTCTGTCTGTGGCCCGGAGAGATACCAACGTGCCGACATTACATTCCACATTAACCAAATTATGATTTAAGGTCGGCATTGTTGGCGTGCCGATTGTTCACATCCGAATAGTTCGTCCTCGTTCCTGCTTTCGGCGTAAATTTTAATGTCGGATCAATTATTCCAATGCAAATCGTGCACCACCACATCGAGCGCATACCTACCTCATTCCACTGTCCTTTCGATTTTTCGGTTTGGATTTTTCTTCGAGATTATTTTTCATTCGTATATAACTCCGACTTGCGTCAGAGTTGTAGTGTTTTAAGTCTGGCGCTATTATAAACTCTGGAAGAAAAACTTATGCTTCATCTTCATTCATTCGTTAATTTCAGTTTCAATTTTCGATGCCTATGTTTCGCCGAAATTATTTTTCATTCATTTTTAATTCCGACTCGTTCAGACTTGTAGTGTTTTGAATCTGGCGCCGTTATATACTCTAGAATAACAATTTTAGTTTCATCGCCTCCTCGCGGGTGAACATTCGTCATTTTGTATGGACAAGACATATATCAGGTACTCCGTAACTGAAATAACAGAAAGACAACTTATATACAATATACATATAGTCCGTGGTTGCGGATCTAACCGTCTTTTGCTTTATATTCTCCTTTTTTCTTCTTCTTGAAATAATAATCCCCGTGTCCGCCCTGACGCAAATAAACCCGATCGCCCACTCGGTGTATAAATCCGTCAGGTATAAAGCGAGCGCGTTATTGAACTCGCAAATTCGCCTAATTTATTACACTCTCTGAGATTTTCACAAGTTTGTCGATTCTCCTAAAGTTACCGATCGTCTCTCATCGCCTATACAATCAAACCAACGATTTTTCACCTTCCAATAAAAAAAGAGGCGGACTATATATTACCCAAAATACAATCACCCTCGACATCGTGTAAAGCCCAATTAAAAATTCTCCTAATAAACGAATTCCCGTTCCCCGAATCGTTCTAGCTAGGAAAAAAAAGATCTGTGAATTATTTTCACCGGTTTGAAAAGTCGGGATTGTTCTTGACCCGTTCTCCTCCTTCTTGAATTTCTTTTTTTTTTCAATTTCCTTTTCTTCTACGTCGTATAGCTGCTGTTGAACATCGCGAGAGCAATCGCCGGTGCAGATGCACTCAGGCACTCTGTGGCAGCCCGCGAGTAGAAGTATGATTTCGAGCGTCGTAAAAGTGATATACGCGTCTGCTTCGTGACTCGTGAGTCACTCGTCAGGTTTACGGCGCCGTTGAGCGTACGTCAGAACAAGTGTGACGCGGGGTTCCTGACTCGAAGACGAGAGGAAGCCAGGAGCTGCAGTTACGGTGTCGCTGCACCAGTCGTTCGTCTCTGCGGAACCAGGACCGACACTATCCGCTTCCATCTCGACGCCAGTGATCGGAGACGGCCGGCGCCCCGGTGATCTACGGGTCGACGTCTCGCCTCGGGAACTTTTCAACACTCTCCAAGGTCGGCCATTCAATCTACCCCGATGCGCGACTCGCGTCTACCGATAAAATCCTACCGCGTATGTACATATGTACGACATGTACGAATAATACGACGATTTCTTCTACCCTTGGAAAATTCTATCGGTGATTGCGATTGCTTCTCCGAAACCTGAAATCGGTAATCTCTCAAGAGTCAAAAGTTCACGGGAGGTACTTGATCTTTACACAATGCGGTCCACGGTTAAACACGAAGTTCTGTAACTGTTGCAAGCTTTTCAATTTCACAGATTCCTGCTCCACGAATGTGCCAGTGTAACGAAAACACAGAAATAATGACGGATTAGGTGTTGACAGCGTACAAACGGTAGAAATGACGAAATTTTATTTGATCAAGGTGCTTTTGTTGCAGATATTTACCATTTTTAGGTCCACTAATCAGCAGGGGTTTGAAAAATATTCGAAATACTTCAAAATCTAACGTTGAGGAAACGTGATAAAAAGTTTTGTACCATACAGGATCAAAGTCGTGGTAGCACGAACCTAGTGAAAATAGACGAAAATTCGAATTCAACAATCGTCGAATATTCAGTACCAGCATAAAAGCGTAGAAATATAACAATCGCGGATCGATCGTTGGCCTCCGCGTCTGCCGCCTTGTTCCGTAATTAGCAAAAGTAGGAAAGAGGAGGCCGTAGAGCGGTAGAAATGCAATAAAAGTTTATGCCCGCCATATGTTGTAATACAGTAGTGGGTAACGCCGGGGGTGGATGGGGGGTGGCGGAGGTGGCGCTGGCGGCAGAAGCGAGGAATAGGAGAGCGGCGGTGGCAGCAGGGATCGGTAAAATATGCAGGCAATAAGTATGGATTGTTATTAACACGGGGTACCGGCGGTGTCCGTTGCGTTTCTGAATCCATTACCCCGGCATGGTGGCTGAAATACAGGCCGATATATCCGCCCCGTGTACATCGGCACGGCCAAACTGTGTACCGAGAACCGAGTGCATGAATGGATTAGCCCTGGCCCACTTGTCAATGTGTGACCGCCCGCCGCCACACGCGCCCGAACGTCCAACCTGCCTTTCCACCCACCGCATCCCTCCGCCGAAACTTCACCCCCATTCGGGACCGAGTTACGAGCCGGATTTTATCGCGAATATACCTGCAATAACCCAAACTCTTCGATTCGTGCCACACACATCTCGACACTCGTGAAGGTCACCTGTTCTTTTTACAATTTTTTTTATTATTTTACTTTGGATCCGAACACCGATACCTCGTTTTATTCACCGTAACAAAAATTTCTGCGGCTGTGATCTTTCTGCGTCGATCGTTGAAATTTAACGGAACTTGTCGGTATGTTGATTGGCTTAGTGCAGTTTCAACAAGGAAGGCACCCGAGGTGCACCCCGCTGATTTTCTTCATTCTGTGATGTATCGTAGTGCATTAAAAAATATTACGTACTTACTCTTTTCACGTGATAATTTAACCGTTTATGGGATAAAGATCAGACCATGAAATTTACCCCCAAAAATTTGTTCTTCAAGATTTTTCGATAGTAGCGTAAGATTTTATTGATAAGCCCAAATGGACATCGTTCCCTGTATCGACTCGCGGTAACATGCTTACTATTTCTAGCCTCAGGCTCAGGTTTCATCCCTTATTTATGGAGGGTGAAACTTGGGGAAGGTTTTAACTCCTTAAACGGTCGAATTTGCCCGTAACAAAATACGAGTCCAATGTCTTTCTATGTACTACAAAATATCGCGTAATGAAAAGAACGGTGAAGTACACTTCGGTTACTCGCCGTCTAAAATGCAGTGATCGTATTTTTAGCGAGATCCCGAGCGGACCTTGAAACCTGCGTTTTGAGAAATGGCTGTGAAAAAGGCGAGAAAAGGTCGACTCGTTGGATGTTTGAAAGAGCCTCGGTGGAGAGTTTCTGGGTTAGAATTAGGTTGCCAGTTCGTTAAAACGGGTAGACAAATAATTGAGGCGAGCCGCGAGAAGCCCGGGAGTGATGGGGTTGGCGGCGGTGGTGGGGGGGGGGAAACGGGGGATGGGGATGAGGGCTGCTGGAATGGGAGTGCAGGGTTCTAACTAGACGCAATCAGGCAGGTCGGGCGTCTCGACTTGTTCGTAAAGGAATGAAGACTAACAGCACGTCACAGGGAGGCTAACCAGGAGTAATGCTGCCGGAGATCAATCTCCGGGGTCCATGAGAGTCCGCGGAGGCCGAAGCAGAGCAGCTTCGCCGGTGGCGGAGGGTAAACGAAAGGTAAGGTAAGCCCCTGTCATTGGGCTCGATCAACTCGCCGAAGCGTCCCTCTATCAATCTCAATTCCCCGCTAGTCCCGATCCTCAAAGCGCGAATACTTAGTATATTTCACGAGCGAATCCCGGTCGTCCTTAGAGCCGAAACTCCGAGGAACCGACATCGTCGACGTCGGTAGACTGCGTCGCTGCAGGAGGAAACTGTATCTCGGATAAGACAGTCGGGACAGTCAACTCGGGTTGATTTACCCGGGCCGGTGGTTTGGCGCTGAGACGCGCAGCGCCAGATTTAGTGAGACGTCGCTGCGGCGCTACGGACGCATAGATATCTTCTAGTGGCGTGCTCGGCGCTTCGCGGCTGCACGAGGGTTGCTCTGCCGCGAATTGCGACGGAACGGCATCCCGCTATCAACGTAAATCAGTGTCGCGGAAGCGTTTTCGCGACGTGTCGTGAAAATTCTTTGAGGAGAATCGCAAAAATCTCTCTCTTCGCGGACGCGGCGGTTCGTTGTTATTGTTTTTTTTTTTTTTTGTTCATCTTTTTTTTATTTTTTCCACCCGACCGCCGCGTTCACCCCGCGGCATTTATTCGTATCCGAAACACATTCATTCTCATTGGAAACATTACGCGACGCGGGGGCCCCGCCGAGCCGGGGGAATGGAATAGGGTATTACCAAGAGCCAATGATATAGTGACTATTACCGTCACTGCACCAGGGCTCGGACTGATGGCGGGTGACTGCGTACCTCGATAGCGCTAAGCTTCGGGCAGTAAAATACATCGGTCGGTCGGTCCGCGTGATCCGCTCGTATCAATGCTCGCGGCCTGCGAACCGTTCGACCGTTCCGCGCTGTCGCCCCCGCTGCGTTCCCGCCCCCTCAAACCCACTTGCAACCCCCTTCTGCCTCGGGTCGTTACACGACGGTCCGGTCATAGCTCGCGTCAACCGGTGATCTATCGACGTGGTCGAGGGAGAGCTGGACGCACTTTCGTTCGCGGTTTTGGCCAAGGGATATGTGAGACGCGCGGATACTCCGGGTGGTTGGAAATTAAAGGAGGTGGATGAAAAAGGGTGAGGGGGGGGGGGGGGGGAGAAGATCCGAATGACGGCCTTTGAATCAGTTCGGTAACAAATGACGGCGGCTAATATTGCCTATTGAATTGTTAGGAGATCTTGAAGGAGTTGCTGAGAGAGAAAGATCCTACGGTGGGCAGAGGATCACGGTTAAGACAGCGGGAACAGCTAGGGGTGTGCTTGCGGGGCTGACTGAACGCGTCCGCGCGGAGAAAAATTAATCACATTCTTCCCTGCAAATCCCAGCTCCTTTATCCGTGGCACCGCGAATACCCAGTCATTTGTCAGGAATAGTGAATTAATGATGATTGCTGGGTGGTAGGGACGGGTGGCTGGCGCTGGCTACCTGAATCACCCCCCTCCGCCCCGTGCTCTATTCACCCACCCCCTTACATCACCGTTTGCTAAACCCTGGTTTCTCTCGCGGTCCCCGATCGTCGCCGTTTGCTTTAATGAAAACATTAACACCGCGATCGCGAGACTTTGTCCAACTTCGATGAAGAAATTTTTCCTCAAAACTGTCGCGGAGGAAGACAAACAATCGAGAAGTCACTTTAACTGGCTGTACTCAACGAACATTGGCTGATCCGGTCGATCGAGAATATTCGCCAGACTTCAAAATATCGTCGATTTGTCCGGTACTCTAGTATACGGAAATTTCATTGGAATTATTTTAAGCACAATTTCCACCTTAAATAACTTGTTCGGGATTTTCCCCAAGAGATTAACGAAGATAGAAATGTTCGACATCCTATCAGAACCCCGAAGTATTCGTGAAACCTTTGGATCCCTTGCAAACTGGCGAAATCTTATCAAGTATCGGGGGTTTCGACTGTGAATGAATTATTTCGAAGTGGTTAACCCCTCGAACCGTGCTATTATGGAAGTGCGAGGAACTCTGTAACGACTTGACAGTAATACTGATAGTAATAACAATAACAATGCTAATGATAATATAGTTCCGGACAATAAAGCGCGTATATATAACATGCACATGTATAGCGTGACGAAGCAGTTGGTAACTAGGAGAGTTTTCGAGTTTGATTTCAATTGTCAAGCTCTGACGAGGAGAGAGACGCGGATGACCAATCTTGGGGCAAAACTTGAGCAATTTCCTGGTGCGCCCGAAGCGTTTGGGAGATCAGACGCGTCCCTTAGCCGACGGCGAGGCCGCGCGCCAAGTCGTTAAGTATGCATGTCGAGAGAGGGTCGATGGCGGAATGAGAAAAGGGAAGGGAAGGGAAGGGAAGGGCTGAGATCAGGCAGAGAGAGGTGAATATTTCTGCACAGAGTCTTCTCTAATTATCTCGTCAAGTCTAATCGCGCGTGGTAGATGACCAGACGGGCCTTTGAGCCGCACTCACGAATTCCGGGCCGTTCCTTTGCCCTCTCCTTTGGAGGACCGGCCGAATGTCTGCGCGGGGTTAAATCCTCAAACTACACTTATGACAGCGGTTAGTACAAGGGTTGGCGAAATTATGCTTGTCAGGTCCATTATCTGAACGCCACAAGTAAGCAGCTCCGGCGCTTGCAATCTCTGTCCCTGTTCGTTCGGCTCTGCGTATGTGCGCCGCGTGCGAAACGGAGGGGGATGAGAGAAGGGCCGACCCTCCACATCAAACGACGATGCCCGGCATTAAGTCGCCGAGGATTACGTCTCTGCCTCCGCGGTAATCCGGTCTTCTACAACTTCAACACCGCGTGCGGTCCCAGACGCTTGCTCTTGCGTTCAAAAGCCGCCCCCTCCCCCCCCCCCCCCCCCAACCCCAACCCCCCTCGAACATTCGAAATGCCCTTTGCGACGATCGGATTCAATTTCGGGATCGCTGAGAGCCGGAGACTCTGCCCGTGGCTGCGGGACAACGACGCGGAGGAGTATCGTTGTTGTATACTAAAATTGTTCTTCTTTGAATACGAGGAAAAATCAACGGTTAATTTTCCACCCCCGCGATTGGGCCGCGCGGAGAGGTTACGTCAACGAACTGAAACACCCCTTAGTCTCCTCTCTCCTTCGCCGCTTCTTGAAAGACAATTACGCGGGATTCACCGTCGCCAGGAATGCATTTGTCAGGGCGGTTCGTGGGACCGCGGATTTCCCTCAAGGGTGTCATCGCTCACCGCCTCGCTTCGCCTCGCCTCGCCTCCGCGCCACCCGGGAACCTTCGCCACCCGCTTCCTTCATCGCCCTGGTCTCGCCGTCGAGCTTTCCACCCCCGAAGCCCCTCGACGCTGGCTACACAACCTATACCCACCAGCCAGCCTCCGGCCTACCAACACTGGCTTACCTCCACCGCTTCGAGCTCACTCATCGCCGTTTAAGGCGGATAAGCAGCCGCTATTTGTAACCTCTGTTCCACCACGATGAAGATTGAGTCGTCGAGGAGCGTGTTGACTACCTCGAGGACGGCGTCGATGAGACCCGGGTAAGCGGCAAACTTTTCTCGCCTTCTTCCTCGTCGCGGTTTTCGATTATACACTTAGGCGGGATTACAACACTTCTCCTTTGAATGTCGCTTTGTAAGTTTGCGAAGGAATCGACGGTCATCGCCGAAAGGTGGCTGTAAGTACGGTGCATCGCGAACGACTGCCAACTACTTGGGGATCATTGCGGCCAAGATTGTTACCAGCCAGCGAGACAATGTCCTCGCGACAATGAATCCTTTACTCCGACGGGTCGCAATTTCGATGTGTAATTGATTTTGGATAAGTTTGGCCAGAAATCACTGAAACGACAAGTTGCGTTCTCGAGAGTCTTGGCCCGCGACTATTGACTCTTGAAATATGACTGCTAAGTGGTCAATTGTAGGCGACGAATCTGTGTGTATAAAGGGGGAGCGATGCGTTAGTGCCTGATCTTGGAGAAGGCGAGGACAACTTGGAATAAGTTTCAAGTGGAATACCAGCGTATCTGAGGCATTGTTCGAGGCCCGTAACCGCGTGATCAATGCTCGGCGAACTATTCGCAGGTATAAGGAGGCCGGCTTATACGTGGAACTCGAGAGCTGATGTTCGACGTCCGTTCGAAGCAGGCGGCCGCCGACATTCAAGGAACAATCGCTCCAAGATTCTATGACTATATACGGCCTCTGGGAATGGCCGTTCATTTATTCCGAATTACGCCGGCACACTCCCGAACCCATTATTGAGGAGGAAGGTGCTTTCGTTGCCCGACAATTTAGCGCTTTCGCTAAACCTCCCGAAAGCTCGGCTTAGCCCACCTCCACCCCCGCTCGCTCCTCACTGTCGGTCGGCTGAAAATTCGAGGACGGAATAAAGAAAGCGGGAAATAAAGGTTGGGGGCGCGCCTCCGGTATTCGGGCCAATCGCGTATATCGGACTCGAATTTACACCGCGAGCACCTCGTTATTAGCACGCGCCCAAAGGGACGGATAAACGGTTCCTGCTAATAGCATAATTATACGAGGGACTTACGCGTTCGCCGGCTACGTCTGTAAAATAGTAACAGCAGATGGCACGACTCTGGCGGCAGCGGCGGCGGCGGCGAAGCAAGTTGTATCTCACAGATCTGTCGTGTGATTAAGCTTATTAAACGCTTAACTCATGGCGGGCTGGTTCAGCTGTACCCTTTTCTCCCCTCGCTTCTCTCGCTCTGCCACAGTTTCGGCCGCGCGGTGGATGCAATGCGGGAGAGGCGACGCGACGCGGGGGTGGAGAACGGAAGCGGGGGCGGCAAGACTACCGGCAACCAGGGAACATCCAGTGAACAGCCCCGCACACCAAATCATTGTTATTACGGAATATTACACAGCTGTATCAGCCTCCAGACTTCGCGCTAATAAACTGCGGTTATGTCCCTAATATACCGTATCTCAATTTTCACCGAATGGTTCGTTTGTTCGTTCGTTCGTTCGTTCGCTACATCACCCCGGCTTAGCCTTAGCGTGTTACAAATAAACCATTATCCCAACACTACTTGGAGCATACACACGTGCCCAAATTCTTTTCTCAAAATCCGAAGCATACTCTGGAAAATTCGGACAAGTTTTTCTGCAGTCAGAAATGGTTTTTGGAAAAAAATTATTCATCCACACAGTGCGCAATTGTAACCAACTTTTGCGGAACCTTGAGTGACGATGTTTTTTTTATCGAGATACCCTGCGAGTCATGTGCGATACTTCATTCTGATCTGTGGAATAATGGTGGGAAAAATCTCAACCTCAATTCTGAAAAATCTGAAAGGCATAAAATCATTCTTTTTGTTCTTTCAGAGTCGTTATGGCCACTCTGCTGAATCAAGATTGTTTTTATCGAAAGTCGTACTTATTTTACCTAGAAAATTAAAAAGAAACGAGCAACATTTGCGAGAAAAAATATATTTCTTTATTAATTTGATTTTCTTCCCACATTAGATTAATTGCCTGCTACAAAGTTAGCTCTCCATCTCAATGTTTGTAAAAGTTTTTGGCCGATTTTTGACCTAGTAACAACTCATGCGCTGTATCTTTATTCTTTCAATCTAACACTATTAAGACTGGTAATGAATTTTATACATTTATTTTCACGACTTTGAAAATTGAAGTTCGAATACGATAGAATATTTTTCGAAATGTAGCCAGAGACTCTCGAGCCCTAGGACAATTTCGCTTTTGACGCTTAAAGCACGAACTGAATACCATCGAAAATCGAAAGAGAATAAATTGATAAGGTCCGAGCGTTGAAAGGTGACTGAAAAAGCCCCAACGTGGTACCTGCGTTCAATTAGTGTTCTCTTAAATAATTGGCGAGGTAACGTGTCGACGAATCGGTTAATACCAGAGTGGAAAAAGGGGAGAGGGTATAGAGAGACGGTGCCGGGGCGTTCGGTAAGTAATTAACGACTCATTTATACGGTATCAGCGGCAGCAGCAGCACCGGCAGCAGCAGGATTTGTCGGTAAAGGGTGAGAGAGCGGAGAGTTCGCGGAGGTACAGGTACCAATGAAGAACCCCCCAAGCTAATAGGAAACGCTGTCGGTGATACCCTTAAATGTTTCCAGTGTTCCCCCCATCGCCCCTCCCTAATTCTTCCATTAATTTTTGCTGAGCTCCGGGGCTAGTTAATATGCATTAAAAAGAGTTGATAAAAGCATACTTTGCCTACCTGCCGCCTAAAGTCCACCTCGCCACTTTGCCCCTTCGTTCCTGTAGCTAATCGTAAGTATAACACGGATTCGCATTGCTTATGAACTCACAAAATTATCATATACACCACCGTATGCTCGGTTCGCTGTTGGCGAAACTCAAGCATTGATGCAGCAGAATTTTAGGGGAAAAACCATTGCTGTCAATGATGTCGCGAAGAGTGTTTGATAGTGAGAGAAATAGAGATTTGGCAAATTTTTTAACATTTATTCATTCATCTTTTGTCGGTTATAGAAACGCCTTTTCTTTCTAAATATATCGTTTGGCTTACTTACTTTTTTTTTTACCGAAATTATTCTACGATCAACTCTCTTTAAATATTTGCATGAATGGCATTGTGAATCAAGTCGCGAGAATTGCATGTTTTAAACTGTAAAATTGATTCGAAGTGTCGAAAGTTGAAGAAGAGTCGATGAAGTCTTCGAGGCCCGTGAGAAAAGTCCAAGAGTAAGAGATTAATCTACCGACGAAGCGAAACTCCTGCACTGATAAATAAGGAAAGTGGTGAAATAAGCTTATACATACATATGCTATACTACATATATACGAGTACATAAGCTATATACACTATAGGAAAACAAAGCTAGGCGATAAATAATGCGATTAAACGCGAGCAATTTAAACGAGAAGAAGGTTGCACAGATCTACGACGAAGGCGCGATACTATTGTTCGGTGAATAATAATTGGTCTCTCTCATAATCCCCACGGGGTATATGGATAGGGTATAGGGTGGGGGTGGATGTGGGCGGCTTTGCCGCGAGCCGGACCCGCGAAGGGGTCGAATGGGAATAGGACCCAGCTCTCGCCGGAGGATCTGCATGGGTGGTGGTTTCTGGCTCAAAGTCGCAAATCACTTTAACTGCTCGAGGAGCAGTTTGGACCCGCTAATGGCGTCAAGTGTCTCAGATACCGCGCCGGCGGGTCACCCTAAGGGGGTGGTGGGGGTCAGTGGCGCTCACACCACCCCTAACCCCCTTCCTCCCCCTTTGGCGCATAGGTGCGCGCCGCCCAGAGGACGAGGTCGTGACGTTCGTTTAATGTCCGAGGCGCCCAGGGCTCACGCAGCGGCGTTCGCCATCCGTTACATCTATAAATCTAAGATAACAATATTGCCACCCCTACGGTCCAGTAATGAATGTTTGTACAGCAACCATTAGCGCTGCCCGCATAACCTCGCAAGCCGTTTCAACCATATGGGACTTGCGACAAGCCAGTCATTATCGGCTGAATAATTTTCACCAAGAAAACCTGCGCTTGCGAAAAATTTTCAATACCGTGCTAAAGTTTCATCCGTTAACGGTAAGCACGGCACGTACCTGGAATTGAAAAAAAATATACATATGTTGAAGAAAGTTGACACGTCAACGAGATAATTTTTCACAGATTTTTGCACGGATTAAAGATTCATGGATTCGAATCGATGCACTTGAATATATGAATTCGTTTCGGTCAACTCGATCTTTTTGTTATGATTTAATTGAATATTCTATTCAGTAAAGTATACACGTATAATACAAAGCTGCGTTCAAATCATTCGAATATTTCTACTAGAATAAATTTTTTCCTGTCAGTTGAACATTTGACGAAATTCAATATTATTTATTATTTCATATTGTAGAGGATATATTTCATCCATAATTTACGAAAAGTGTGAATCAAATAAATAATCAAATACAGTAATTCAGTGATTCGAATATATTGTTTGTGTTCAAATAAACTCGACTTGATTAAGAATATTTTCCGATATGCTTATTACGCGGGAAAAATTGCGTAGGGATAACAATTATTTTCTGCTTTTGCTTAATTATAATTTTTTTTTTTGTCACTCGGACTAACGGCATGAACTAATACAATTCCATCGAATTTCTAGTAACCTCAATTGAAACCATAAAGCTATGAAACTATGTCCACTTGCTGCAAAGCGCTTTAGTTGAATTGATAATTCCGGGTATACTTCGTTGGTTCGGAAAATTGATTTTTTTCGGAAAATTATTACAGTCGGGCCGTAACGTGCGTGAATCTCTATTCTTCCAATTTGTCACAGAGAAACGATACGAAGCCCCGTGTCAAATGATAAAAGTTTTGGTTGCTGTGCAGCAATTTTGACCAAATATTTCTTTCAGCGACGGTCCCAGAATGACTGTTAGACCACCAGTAGATCCGTGCCCAACACGGTTGGTCAATATCGGTATATATGTATAACGATTTGGTGATAAATTAGAGGTAAAAATTGTCATATACATCGGGAGCGGCGTCACTGGTTGCAACTAGCTATAAAATTTTATTTATTTTTTGTCACCATTTTGCACACAGGTATATCAAATCCGTATACACGTATAGATATAGATATATATGTATATATGTAGAATGGCAGCGCGGGGTTGAAATTAAATTATTATTTCACCGAAATAAATCACCGTTCACTGAATCGTAAATGAATATTTATATTTCCCCCATTGAATTAGTGACCCGCGTGCATTTGCCTCCCCGTTTTTGATACTGCGGCTAAAATTGAAATATCTATTCGACAAATAACTTGGCCCAAAAGCCGTCGACTCCACAAACATCCGTCTATCGAATCCAAAAAAAAAAAAAATAAAATCCGTATATATATATATATATGAATCGCTGACGAAATTGCAAGTGACGAATTTCTCGCTGAAAGAACGATAAGTAAGCAAACTGTGCGGATAATTGACGAAATAAAGGAATCGTCAATTATGCAAAGAGGAGAGAGGGGCGTCGGATATTACCGTTTGACCCGGGGAACATCATTTTTAACGAAAATGAACATGAGTGATAAGATAATGCAGTATAGTCGAAGCGGCGTCGGATGCTCAAAGTGATAAATGACGCGACGTACATCGGGCGGAAAATGTGAGCAGAGTTGCCGACTGAATCAAACCTCCATCAATCACGCAAGACCGCAACGGGATGCTGCGATGCGCCGCCCTGGAAGACAGCCGACGAAGCGACGGACGCTGCGCGAAGATCGAGCTGTGCGGAGGCTCCTTAAACCGGCGGAAAAATGAGCACTTTCAATGCCGGAATCTTTCATTTGTCAAAGTCCTGAATGCCGCTCCGCGCTCCTCCGTGTAAGCGGTCACGTTGCCCTTTTCGTCGCGTTATACCCTTTGCCTTTTACTCGCCGATCTATACGCCTGCTGCTGCAGGTTACATGCCGCCTGGCGTTTCTTTTATCTTTCTTCTCAGCCGCGTTTACACGCACGTTACACCTGTTACGCGTCAGATATCCGACACTCGAAACAGCCAAGGGAAACGGGAGTGTCGAGAGATTTGAGTCGGTGATAAAATGCTTTTCCTCTTTTCCACCGAGCTTTTGCTCCTTTTCTTACATTTTCTTCCTCGCTTTGCACTCTCAATGATATACTTTCTTCGAGGTCATTTTTTTCTTACCCTGAAAATAATTTCCTTATCCCAAGTGCGCGGGATAATAATAAACGAAGATGTTAAAATTTTGCTAATTATTGTTTTTTGTTTTTTCCTCCACGGCATCCTGGTACACCTGAATTGAGACAATATATCCATAAAATATTCAGAGATAGAAAAACATTCGTGTAAAATGTGCCTACGGAATTCGCGCGGTATAAATAAAAGCTCATGGATCCGGAGGCGGTTTTATGGCGGATATAAACGAGCACTATTAACAATTAAAAAACGAAATATAGCCGCAGTTAATAACACTTGCCGAGAAGTAATACTGCATGGGAAGGCCAGTTGCGGTGACAAATAACAGGTGTTCACCTTCGCCGAGGACGTCCTGCACTTTTAACTCTGGGGATGCGTTTCGCCCTCCCCTGAAACTACCACCCCGGTGCTTTTACCTGCTGGCTAATTGAACGCGCTGAGACGTGGGATCGGCGCTTTGTGATTGTAGGGAAAATGGTGCACATATTTTTTACGACGATAAATGTGAGGAAGGAAGTAAAAAGGGCAAAGCCGGTGAAGCTCAACAATCAAATATCATTTTGCTCTGAGAAACCATGCGGCGGTAATTCTTTCAAACTTCTGAACGGAGAGGGACTCGCATGCGGTAACTCCGAAGACGTATTTTTACCGCGGATTGCTTCGCCAGTCACGGAATTTAAATTGCGGGAAGCAGCGTCGTCCGGAGTGGGAAAACATGATGAAAACTTTGGTCCTTCCGCTGCTGCAAATGATCTTGGATGGAAACACGGCGGTATTGTAATTTATGCTTCAGGTATCAACCGATGCGCAATCAGCGAAATGGTGAGCTGTGGCGGACGGATCTGCGGGCGATTCACTCGGGATTCGAAACATCCGTCAGTGACACCTGTCACACGCCGGACTGCATCGGCTCTGATCCGTCAGTCGTTCTTCGGGCAATCAACCATCGAAATTAGCCAGCATTGCGAGCCTCGGCGTTGCCGGAGCAGATGTCAGGGGCTCGACTACAAATGTAGACGTCGTCGTTCGATCGATGAAAAATTGTTACGGGCGGAGAAGAAATCGGCGCGTATGACTCGCCGGAGTGGAATTGGAGCTGGAAACGGGGGTGGAGGGTGGGACCTGAAGGGAGGGCGAGGGA